>NC_141151.1:139645853-140245853 GCF_053477565.2 Lygodium microphyllum | reverse complement strand
AACAAGAATCAAATTATATGTCATTACTATGGCAAGATTGGCCATACAGCCAGTGAATGTTTCCACAATAAAAGAGCATAGCGGATGCAGAATGATCACCACCAAAACCAGTTCATGAATGAAGAAGAAGATGCTTCCGCTACCATCAACTCTACAAATTGTTCTAAAGAATTTTCATAGTATATTTCATATGTTTTTCCCATAGTGGATCTCTATTTTTCCCTTAGTAGATTTGCTTTGTAAAAACTCTTGCCAAAGATGTAAAGTTTCAAACTTTAACTTGACTAGGCTACCTATGAGCTAGTCTCCCGGGCCATGCGGTGCGCCATGTAAGGGGGGGGTTGGGGGGGGGGGGGGGGGGGCAAAAGCCAGCAAGTGCAGAGACCTATCATTTGAGGGGGGGTGTTGAGAAATAGACAAATGATGTATGCTCCAGGAAGAGATGTCCTGAATCCCATATACACAGTGAGAAGAGTGGAACAACCCAACTTCTATAAAGCATTGTACTTGACTATCACTTTCATAATGATGAATACAATATCACGATGCTTTCCTCTTTTAGTTAGTATCATTGTCATTGTCATTGTCAATCCAATACACAAGATTGTCTTTATGAGTCCAAGCTTTCATCTTGGAACCTAATTCACTTGTGTAACAATTGTCTACTCATTGTCCATGTCAACATGAATTTAGTATTCACCTTCCAACCTCCATAGCTCCTACCATGCTCTAGATCTAACATTTTTGCAATGTGCTTATCAACAAAGCTAAGCATAGAAAGGATTTCACATCGAAGCATGTCCATTGGGTCTTGGCATCGCTAAGAAATGGAAGGTCTCTATGCAAGGCACCCTACTAGATTACTGGAAAAATAAGCTAGCAAAGGCTCAAAAAGCCACACCACCCCCACCATTGGATCTGTTTTTGTGGAGGATACTTGCCAGGAAGTTTCCCATAAAGGATGAATTGTTAATGTACAAGGGAATCTACCCTTTGTGTTTCCTATCTCAATGCAAGGAGGACAACACCATACATTTTTAATGGTCTTACTGAAAATAAAGCAACTATTGAATAAAATTTTCTCCCTAACGAGAAGGGATGGCCTACATAGGAATATCAATTTGAAGCAAGTACTCACCAAAGTTAAAGGAAATCTAAATAACGGCTCCAAGAGAATCTAAGATACCATTAGGGGTGTGACCGGCAAGCACATTTGGGCTACCCGGAATGTTGTTATGGTAGGACGTTGTCAAGTGTTTTTTTGAAAACTGAAAGCCCTAGTCAAACTGTAGTTAGGTTTGATTTTTGCTAGCTTACTTATTTGCGTGAAAGTTTGTCTTGTTATTTCGTAGTTGGATTTCTTGTGTTTGTTTAGCCTAGGATTTGCTTCTGTCATTTTGTTTGATTTGTTGAGTATGAAACTTGATAGCCTTGGTCGAGCTTGGTATTTTTTTGGACAGGATGAAGCTTGTGTTTGTCAATAGCTACTGAACATTGAGGAGCTAGGTATGTTTTCTTGTCAAGACTTTTGCACATCACAGGGATAATGGGTTCATGAGCACTTCACATTGCACTTGTTGATGCACTCCACTCCGGGGTCGTCTCCTGATTTTATCAAATACTTCCATGCCATGGGTTGGGATTATGCACGCATTGCACCATCATTGAGCACTAGCATGGCATGAGGTCCGCTGCAGCTATATGCAGTAAATTTTAGACGCACGTGCACATGAGAGAGCACCTGTCATTGAGCACGCACATTTCTTGCACGCACAATATTTCGGATGCTCATCACAAAGTTAGGAACCTCTGGTTGAGTGTGTAAGGAGGTTGGGTGAGTTAGAGGGTCGTGAAGGACGCCACCAATTGTGAGATGGGTTGTTCTTATCTGGTCAAAATCTTGAGGACCATCATTTTCTAGAGTGATTGTGAGATTTTGGATGGGTGGAGCAGAGTATATCATATCTTTTTTATGAGAGTTAAGAGGTGAGGATAAGGAATTTTAAATTAATAAAGAAATTTTGTTTGCATTTTGCATGACGCACTAGCACATCTAGATAGGCTAGGCACAACTTCTTTAGTGCATCCATATTTTTGTGTGAAGCATCGATTGAATGGTTGCATAGCATCGATTTGATATTGTATATTTTCTCAGATCATGTATGGTTGTGCATGGAGTTCTCTTTCATAGCATATTTCTGCTAGGGCACACTGCATAAAAAACAAGTTCATGTCCAGAGAATATTCATTTTGAAGACTCAAGGATCAAAGGAAAAAGGTTGTACGCTTTACATCGTCAGCGAGTATTTCTTGAAGGAAAATAGGACATGTGTGGTAAAAGTATGTGCAATTACAAGAACAATAGGCCAAGGAAGGGAATAAGTCGTCCAAGATAAAAGATGGAGAAAAATGATACGATTTACGAAAATCAGTAATTTTACCCATTTTTGATAGATTTTCGTAATTCTACCCTCATGAGCTTGTTGACCAGATGCATTCTAATTGTTTTGAGTACCCGAACAATTATATTCGGAGTTCAAACGACGAAGTTATGACCCAAACAAGTTGCAGACAGGCATAGAGCAGAAAAAACGAAAATAATGAAAAGCAGTAGAAAAACAAAAGCCAAAAGCTGAAAGCAAAAAGCCTAATGTGTGTGAGTGTGGATAGAAAACTATATAAGGAGATGAGATTGAAGAGTTAAGGGCCTTTCCCCTCTTGTACAATTGTATTTTGTGAGAGAGGAGAGAGGAGGGTCAATGCTAGAGTGAGCTCTTGTCATGCTAATTTGAAAGTCAGAGCCTTTGGATGTCAAAGCGCCAAGCGTCGGATCATGGTTGTTAAGGTACGAGAATATTTTTTCACTTGGTTTGTTTTCAAATTGTTGGATTTTTTTTGTTGAGTTGTGGTTGTGTGATGCTCTACCCGAATTAGGGTTTTAGTTGTTTGAGCTACGAGAGGCAGTTTTTTATTGTTTTGTTTTTCGTGGTGTATTGTCAAATATTTGAATTTTTCAAGTTGTGTTGTGCATTCAACAAAGTCAATTATCCCAACCGGCACTTCTTAACGTCTCATTATCGGGTTGTGAGTGAGGCTTGCTCTCGATCATCACTCGCGTAACAATGTCTCAAGTCTATGAAGGATGCTCTAGCTAGCACTTTTGCCCACATTGAATGAGTGGGTGAGGGTCAATAAGAGGATCTTCATTGATTTTCTAATTTTTGGCTTCCCTACTATCAAAGCATTTGATTTTCATTATTTTGAAAGTGTCTCAGCGTTGCCCACAAGAATGGAACACTAGCCTTGGGTTCCTTGTGCATTCTCACTTCCACTTGCACTATTGTGTCTCAGACAATGTAAGTATCTTAAATTAGACTTCATTATCAAGTGAGGCATGCAAGATATGTCTAGCAACACCTTAACCATGTGGAAAGATCTACTTATCTGGAAGTGAGACATATGAAATTACATACAATATCTTATGTAAATGTTAATGTGGGATATCATAGAAGCTATAGAATAACATCAACAAGAATGTTTCTTTTGAAACATCTAAGGTAGATCTCTAGCCACTTGTTAACCCTTTCTATGTGGCTATCGGTTTGTGAATGATAAGCTATAGAGGAATCCAACTTAGGAGCTTAATATGACAAGCAAAGTTACTCATGAACTTAGAGTCCTTATCATGGACAATCACTTGTGATAATCCATGTAACTTAAATATATGCTCCATGAATTGGCTAGGCACCTGTGATGTAATAAATTGCATCTTTGTAGGAATAAAATGAGCTACCTTGGTGGCTCTATCCACCATCACATAGATATTGTTCCATCCCTCCTTAGTTGTAGGTAAGCAAGTAATAAAGTCTTATTATATGCACCCATTTTCCTTTAAGATTGGGCAATGGCTATAATAAACCACCTAGCTAGTGTTGTCCTTATTCTGTTGGCATGGAATGAACTTCATTAAATAATATGTTACATCCTTCATTAAATAATAAGATTTTCCTAGAAGACATCATGATCAATGGTGGCATGTAGTGAGAGATCCAGAAGCTCGAACATGCCTAGGTGGCTATGGAGGCCATAGAATAGAACTTGAGAAAATTGGCAATGCTGAGTATTGGATGGGGCAATGTCAAGTTCTGAAATGATATAGAGAAGAATCAGTAGTGGCAGACCACTTCTCTAGAAGGAAGTTTGGCAAGATTTGGCATGTGGAGTGAGATACAATAACTTCAATCTGACGGGTACTGCTGGCTATGGCAGCCATGAAGGCAAACTTGAAGGTGGAGATGGAAAGTGAGTTCATAGACTGAGGCTGAGCTGAGTAGAGATGGACCAGAGGTGAAGATCTAATAAACCGAGCTAAGCCATGCTCAGTTGCATTCTGATACCATGTTAAAATACACGGGATCTAGAGCATGGCAGATGCAAAAACTATGGAGGTTGAAAGAGGAAAAAGAAACTCATGAAGACATTGAACCTGACAAGGACAAATTGTTACACAAGTGAATTAGGTTCCAAGATTGAGACTTGGACTCATAAACACAATCTTGTGTATTGATAGTGACATGACACTTTATTGGAAAGAAAATAGTACTATCATTGCATTAGAAAAAGAGTGCAAGTACAATGCTTTATAGGAATTGAGTGGTGGTACTTTCTCTTACTGTGCATATGGGATTTTGGTCCTAAGCCCTCACTGCTCCTCACAAAGGGACTGAAGTAGGTGTGATTGCAAATATCTCAACAAAGGTTGTGAGGGAGAGAGTTAGCTCAACCGGCCTATCTCGGTCTTCTAACTAAGCCATATTCTCTTATGCTCTCCCATCCCAAGTTCATTCCTCCTACTTTATCTCTCGAGTCCACTTACGATACGAGAGGGCCCAAGGTTGCCAGAGTTGCCACTACCAACAAAACATCAAGTGTGGCAAACATAAGTGCAAGCAAAGACAAAATTCCCAATGTCATTGTGCCAAACCATGTTATTCATGTTTCAAAAATAGGATATTATTTTCATATCGTCACATAAAATAATAAGGATTTTATCAAAAGTTTACATAAAATGTTAGTTTTTTCATTAAATGGTACAAGTTTTACTTGTTAGATTGCACGGACAACATCCATATAAGAATTAAGTACAAAAAAATATTAGCTTCCATATTTTTCACTTACACAAATTGAAAATTTTATCTAGAGAGCGTATTAATACACACATAAATAGTTAACTACTACCTATGATTTGTAGTTAGATTAATCAAGATTATAATTCATAAGATCATGATGGAAATAGTTGCAGGAGGATATTGCACGAAATGAGTAAGAGACTATATGTGCACTTGAGATTAATAAAATAACTTGATATAATGTCAACGCGACAAGACTAATGCTTGTTTTGAAAAGTGAATGTCTATTTAAGGGTCTTGTAAATCATCTCGTTAAATTTTTATCGCAATATTTTTTCTAAAGCAAATTCACTTACGTTGGGCAAGTTAGCCCTGAACGAAAAATTCATGTCTTCCTTAACATTTTGTAAGAGATATATCCAACACTTCTTTATGGGGAGTAGAATCCTCATTAGAATGTAAGGTTACCTTAGGATAAGGTCTACATTGTTTATAGGAAGTTGTGAACTACACGATGGTGTGATTGTCATTGTTTGAAAGGATTGTTTGTGTTTGCTAGAATCTAGATCTCTGATTAAAAACATTGAGAAACATGATAAAAGGAAAGATCACGCTAGGCTATCCCCAAGCTAGCTACAAGACCCTACTCCAAGGGAGTCATGGTTATCGCTCCAAGAGGCTTAGACCGGCTCCGTGTAGCGAAACGTTTGTCCATAGGGATAGCCTCGGGCAGTAGGAAATGTGGGTGCCAGGGGGGCTCTAGCCATAAATTGCGCATTATTTCTAGAACCTGACGAGCCCCTTCGTGACCCAGGATGGGATCCTAGAACCCTAAATACTAGTTACAAGGGTGAAATCTTGGTGGGCAGAATACCCTCATGGAATTCTATATATCTTTCGCAGGGTCAAAAAGATGAAAATTGTAATAAACTTCCAATATAATAAAGAGTTTTTTTAAACTCAAGGGTTGTTTGAATTGTGTGCGTGTCCATGAGATAAATTACGTGAAGGAACCTGTGATTTAATGGACTAATTAAGAAAACTGGTTGTATATGTTCCAATAAATGTGCTATAGATAATAAAAAAACTTAAGATGATTCCATCATCAAAGAAAAGCGGGTGGGTGTAACGGGTTTGTCCAATGGTAGGGTGGTCCCAGTTAGCTAGGAGGTTTTCTAAATCAGCAATAGAAATAGGAAGATGAAATATTGACCAACTAGTTATTAGGTAGAATCGGGGGACAGAATGGGATTTTGCCTTATGGGCAGGAGGGTTGACATACCGCACTCCCCTTTGTCTCCCATTCTCTTCAAACCAAGTGCAATGGCAAGTTCACTTATTGAGTAATCATGTAGAAGTGGGAACTCAAAATTAGTGATGCTAGTTGGCTCTTAGGAGACCTGCTTGATTTTAGGATCCCAAAAATTCAAGTTGATCCCAGTAAGTTCATCGGTCGAATTACATCTGTTGCGATGTAGACCCAGTGGGGTCTAAGTGACAAACCCCATGATGTTCCAAGGGAACACCGAGTAGCATCATTTGGAAAACCTACTGATAGACTACAAAAAGGTGCACCTTGAAATGAGCCTGGTGGACACCTCATAGAAAATGCTTGATGGCAATAACCTCCAATACTAGAAGATGTAGATATGACAAGTCTTAGTGCAAAAGAGGCAAGTTAAACCATTGAAGCTCGAGGGTATAAAGGATGGGATTTATGATGAAAAGGATTAGGCAAGACTTGATGAGCTATACAAATCTACTTTCATTCTATCTCATTATCAAATGAGGTCTATTTTAATGTCATTAAGACTAAGGGTAGTATTTACACATTATGGAAAAGGATTTGTGATCTTTATGACAAGGAAAGTCCTACATCTAAGTTATACTCGTCATTGAAGAAGCTTGTGGATCTTCACATGAGGGACAAAATGGATATATATACTCATTTAAATAAGTTTCATTCCATTTTCAACCAGTTTGTATCATAAGCATTGAATTGGAATACAATATCAGGTGTTTTTTCTTTCTTGTCACACTGCCTGAGTCACGGGACACCTTTTGTATGGCTCTAACTCATCCCCTTGAGGGTGGTTTTAAATGTAATGATGTAGAGAGTGCTCTATTGACAGAAGAGGCAAACATGAAGAATATTAATGCAGCCTACACTTCTCATGCATGGCTATTAGAGGAAGAAATGGTGGTAATGGCAATAATAACAATGGTAGAGACTCATAATCTAATAGGAAAAAGTCTCAGTCTCATGGAAAATCTTGCAATAAGTCCTATAGATGTATGCCCTCTTTGATAGGTCATTATTGTGGGCAATAGGGTCATATTCAACACAATAATAGATGCAACAAAAAGGCAAGGGGAAAATGGAGGATAATGCAATGTCTGATGATCACAACATTGTCCATAATCATTAGTTGATTGATGCTTCATTTAATTGCTCTCAATGTTCACTACTTGATTCGAGAGCTTCTTTCCATGTTCCTCTACATCAGGATCAGTTTTATAACTATCGTAGAATTATAGATTCTGCGATACTATATGATATTGCATTGAATATCATTGATATTGGAGATGTTAGACTATATTTTTCTTCATGTAGTTCTTTTATTTTGCATAATGTACCCATGTACCACCTTTGACCAAAAGCCTAATGGATAGTTAGACAATGTAGGGTATCATGTCTCTTTTGGTGATGATTATGTATGGAAGATTACCTACTATGGTCACCTTATTTTTTCTTGTAGTGCCAAGGTTGGGAACCTTTATTTTTTGTTTGTATTTGTGTCTTTTTGTTGGGGTAAAAGGCCCTTGGGCCTGCCTATGTATAGTGAACACCCATATCCTTTATTCATATATATATGAGATGGTGCAATAATAAGGTTGTCATATATCATTCTTGATAGCACCTACATTGTGTGTGCTCCTCTCTCCCGCATCTTCCTCTTCTCCTTCTCCACTGCCATTGCATCCATGGTTGCAGTTATTTAGATACCACATGCATTGTTATGGCATTATCGCCTAGGCCATATGCACCACAGAGAGATGGAGATCTTGTCTCGTTCAGACTCATTGCTACCTCCTATGTCACATGCATATTTTGATTCTTGCCCTAATTTCTCTTATGGTCCTTCCAAGGCCCTTTGGCTCATGGTGATCGTGAGAGGCATAATCCTCTAGATCTTGTCCATTGTGCAATTTATGGACCTATGCCTATCTAGTCACTTGGTAGAGCTTCACATTTTGTGACCTTTGTTGATCACGCTACCCATTGTGTTTGGGCTTTTCCCTTGGTATGGATTGAGGATGCCTCAATTATGCTTGACAAGTTTATGGATTTTGCCGGTTCCAGGCCTAAATGCTTGCAAATGGATTATGAGAGTCATGCTATCTCTCCTAGCTTTTAGTCCTATTGTCAGAGTTCTGGCATTGATTTCCTATGCCCACGATATTACGAGATTGCTCATGGCATGTGCCTGACTCTACAGGCAAAGGTTGCTTCTAAGCTTACCACAGCTGGGTTATCTTATGGATTTTGGGATGAGGCCCTTATGATGGCAGTCTACTTGCTTAATAGGATGGGTGGCGTGATCAATGAAGGTCACAAAATGTGAAGCTCCTATGATTACTTGAGGATGTTTGTTGCCAGGAATTTGTATGTATGCCAAATATGCCTATGTCACACAAATGTATCCTCCTTGGTTATGGAGATGGTGACTTTTAGGCTTATAGGTTATGGGATTTGGATGCCCAGCAGGTTATACATAGCCGTCATGCTATCTTTTACGAGATGGAGACATCTCTCAAGCCTCTTGATGCGTGTTTAGTGCGCTTTATGGTTGATGCTACAGTCGTATGTCGGTCTTTCACTTCACTGAGGCCACATACTATCTTGAGACCCCGTATGACATGTGTAGTATGGGACACTAGCCCTTCTTCTATGATTGACTTTGGAGAGTCTATGTGCTCTTAGTTGTCTCCTATGCACCATGCTGATGCTATGTGCTACTCTAATGCTTATGCATTACAGCCTTGCACTCATGAGTTGTGCTTGCTTCATGAGAAGCATTCTTGGACTGCTCCGTTGTATGGAGCTATGGGATCGCTTATCTCCTGGATGTCATGGACTTGGGAATGCTTCACTCTTCTACAGAGGTTCCTGATGCTTATTACACAGCTCGCTTTTCGATTGAGCGTTGGGTGAGATGTCATGATTCCTCACCTTGTCTCTTTTCTTTTTTCTTTGTTTTTTCACTCCCTGGCCCATCGGCCTTTTAGTGGGAGGTTGTTGGGATAAAAAGCACTTGGGCCTACCTGTGTATAGTGACCGCTCATATTCTTTATTCATATATATATGAGATAGTGCAATAAGGTTGTCATATATCATTCTTGACAGCACCTACATTGTGTGTGCTCCTCTCTCCCGCATCTTCCTCTTCTCCTTCTCCACTGCCATTGCATCCCCTTCACTCTTGACCATGTACTGGATATCATAAACTTTCCACATGTATCTTTATGACATTGTCACCTTGGGCACATATCTTTGAAGGGGTTACATTTTGACTCATGTGATCATTGTCTTTATGGCAAGTAGACTCGTAACTCATATAAGAAGTCTAGTTCTATGTGCATGGGTGAGGCTCTAGCTCTTTTGCATTCCGATATATATGGTCCCATGCCCTATTAGTCATTGGATGTTGCAAAGTACTTTGTGACATCTATTGATGATTATTTATATAAGGTTTGGGCTTGTCCTATTAAGGAGAAATTGAATATTCTAGCTACATTTTAGCACTGTGTTGCTCTTGTTGAGAACTAGTTTAGGTATAGGCTAAAATAACCAAGGTCTGACAATAGGGGTGAATATTTCTCTAAGGAATTTGATTAGTTTTGCAATGAGAAAGGTGCAACAATTCATTACCCCGTACAATCTAGTACTGGGCATTGGATTGGAGTGGATCAAACAATGGAGTGCTAAAGTATCAAAGTGCTTAGGGTCATGGAGTGTGACTATTCAGATCTATTTGTTCATAGTTCAAATATGTTTATTTTTATTACATTGATGTATTCTTTGATATGGATGTACTCATTGTATTCATGCTAAGTGAATTGTTGTATTCTCAGAGCATTATAAACAAGTGCTACCTACTCTGATGTATCCTCTGATGTATTATATATCATGAAGCTTTCTTCATTTTGGTGTATTGTCTATTCTATATTTTAGTTTTGTGCACTATAAGTGATTTGTTATGTTTAAACACTTCGATATTGGTTTTAGATATGGCATGTTTTAGGGTTTGATGTTTCTATTTTTACCTAATTACACTTGGTGGGCAGTGATTGTAGCATAGGCAATGGTGTTGGGCGACTACTTTAGAGGTTCCTTCCATTTTTAGCAATGACAAGCTCGAGGATGTTACTCCATAATGGTCTCAACTATAGTGGTCTCACTCGATTCCTCTAGTTTGTGATGCACCTATGACTTGGATCTAAAAACTCCATTAAAGCTCACCAGCAAGTTGTTTGCCTCTTTTACTTTGATTTTGGTCTTTCCTATCTCATTGACTGGTTTTTCTATTAGTATTTGGATGGTGGCTCACACTCAACCCACCTATCGTATTTTCTTGACATTTTTTGGGTCTTCCTTTAATGATCCAAATGCTTTCATGTGGAAAATTGAGGGGACTAATATAATGAATTTTCCTACATTGGTGGATGATGCTCATAAGGTGGTGGTGTATAAATTGACCCTCTGGAAGAAGGTGGTAGCATGGCTAGGAAAAGATCATGGTTGGGCTACTTAGTCCCTAGTTCAAGCAACCTTTGCACATTAGTTCCAAAAAGATTGACCTAGAAGCTAGAATGGTTGCATAAACCCAACCAATATGATTTTATTGTGTAGGCTTATATGGCCCAATTCAAGGTTTTGTTGGTGTGAATTACACAAGCATAATAGCTAGCTGGGGAGATGCTTCATGCTATGTATATCCATGGTTTTCATCTAGAGATTTAGAAGGATTTGGCTACAAAAAATCTAGCTACCAATACTTTTGCATATTTCCATCAGGTACTCTCAAGGCCACCATGGTCCTTAGGAAAAGTCAAAAAGGGAAAATAAAAAAGACCACTAATTTTGTTGCTAAAAATTGTGGTTTGAAGTCTAGTGATTTAGATTGGGAGGTGGACTGAAAGGAAGATAGTGGAGTAATGAAGAAAATGACTTTAAGGAGGAGGGTACTAAGAAGCTCAAAAAGTCTAAAAAAGAAGGCTGATGGGCGATGGTTCGACCATACAGGAAGGGGGTTCCGTAAAAGCAACGGGAAAAACTGCGTCATTGATAGGTTCTTCGACAGATACAGGTCTTGTTGTCAATCAGGAGGGTAATCCAAAAGGAACTTTCAAAATTTATTCAATTTTCCATTTTGTAAGCATCTTGGAGGAATCTCAAGCTCTGGTGCATAGGAATACATGCATAATTTTGCAATGGGTTCACGAAAGCAGTAAGCGTGAATGCGCCACAAAACAATCCACATAATCTCATAATCGCCTATGGTTTACCATAGTCTTGTTGGTGTGGGATTTGTAGGAGGATAGTTACATATTATATGTATGTCTATATCAGTACAATGCTTGGAGTTTGATGGTCCTTACATGGGCATGGCAAGGCAAAGGCGGATCACAACCTTCCAAATGGAATACCTCGGGGCCATCCACACCTTCAGTTTGGGCAATTTCTTATATCCACCAAGATTATCTATCTTTTGGCAAGGACTGCTACGGGTGAGGAAGAGGTGAAGGAGGGCGAGGGGAAACTTTCTACCATGGATATAAGCAATATTTCTTTTGGATGCAAGATGAACACTAGAGAGGAGAATGCCAAGAAGCCTAGGTGTATGATGCCCAAAGGAGCAAGGTTAGAATAAGGCATCCACGCCTTTAGTGAGTACTGTGCAAATTGAGGAAATTCATGAGTTGGAAGTCAATGTACTAATCTAGTCGAATAAGAAGCTAAAAGCGGCACTAAAGACACTCAATGAGGTTTCATGGGTAGATCAAGAAGATGTCCACCATTCGGAGATGGCTTGGTCTACAACAAAATTGGAAATGATGGGAGATGTTTAGAAGATACCCTCATGGGAGGAAGGAAATTTTCTCATAGCCATAGAAGGAGTTGAATCCCCTTGCATGAGGCAAAGGGGAATAGGGTGTGAGAACCCCTAAGAATTAGGGGTGTGGAATTAGGGTTTCGTGGCTATAAAATATAAGGTATGGAAAACCCTAAGAATACACATGAATCATCTTTTGTTTTGAGTCTCTTCATGTTTCTCTCTCTCTCTCTCTCTCTCTCTCTCTCTCTCTCTCTCTCTCTAGTCCATAATGTCACAAAGAGACTTGAACGAGAGAGGGACTTCACATATCTCAATATGTATCTAACTATATCCAAGTGAGGCTTTCTAGGTATCTGCATAAACTAATTGACGAGGCCTATTGAGAAACATAGATTTTGAGCAAGGTTAGCTATGGAGGTTGGAAGTCAACAACAAGAAGCATGTTGATATAGAGTAGACACATTGACTATTACTTAAGTGAACTAGGTTCCAAGATTAATTGACTTAGACTTATAAACACAATCTTGAGTGGACATGAGAAGAACTGAAAGTACAAAGTACAATGGCATTCATATTCAAACGATTATCAACTACACTCTTCATAATTGTAGGATGGTACCACTTTTCTCCATTGTGCCTATGGGACAAAGGAAATGACATTCATATTCAAATGATTGTCAAGTATACTCTTTTATAGTTGTAGGATGGTTCCACTTTCCTCCATTATGCCTATGGGATAAAGGAAAATCTTCCTAGAGTGAGCTGCATGTTCCTTTCCTAGCTATTCCATACAAAGAGACACATATGGGTGTGATTGCATATTTCTCAACACCCCTCCTCAATCAGAACCTTGCTAAGTGTGGGCATACCATAAACATGGAAAAATATCTAGGGGCTATTACAAGGCCTCACTAAGTGTGTAGAGGACGTGGTGCATAGGCTATATGGGCATACCATAAACATGGAAAAACATCTAGGGGCTATTACAAGGCCTCACTAAGTGTGCAAAGGATGTGGTGCATAGGTTATATGAGGAGTATAAGGCCTATGATAAGAACATTAAGGCAAGTACATACAATACTCTAAAAAAGTCCATTTTGAATAGTAGGAATAGAAGGATTGATGAGGCTTGTCCTTCTACTCTTAAGTATCTTCTTCTTCTTCTTCTTCATGGTCTTTATCTTCTTGAATAGTTGCAATGTCAGCTCTTTGTGATCTTCTTCTAGTAAACAAAATCTTCTCAATATGCTTAACTTTGTGACAAGAATCACAAACTATATCCTTCTTCTCTTTATCCTTGTCCTTGCTTGCTTCTCCCCTTTGTTCTTGATCTTCTCTTCCAAGGAGAGAGGCTTTGATGTCCACTAGCTTGTCTTTGGCATGTTGATCAAGGTGGCTGAAATCTCTTCATATTATTTTGATTAAATCCTTAGTAGCACTTGGATGCAAACACCTTCACTCATTCTTGCAAGTTGAGCAAACAATGTTTCCATGTAGCATAGATAAGTAACAAGAGTCATATTACTCTGCATCCACATTAAAAACTTCTTGTTTGACCAAGGATCTACAGCAATGACTATATTAAGATCACTAAGAGAGCTAAGATGTATTGTGTCAAAGGACACAAGAGCATCAATGCTAATCAACACTATTTGAGTATCAAGAGATACTATCTTGAAGCTTGATGTGGATTTGTAATGCTTGAATCTTTTAGTTGAATCCTCTTCTTACTGATAGCTTGGCTAGAAACTGAGTGCTGCAATAGATCAGAATGGCAATGACTTGGTTGAGCCAAGGGAAGTGAGAGAATAAAGATATTTTTTACTTTAGTAAGAATGGCTATGGCTACCTTTAGGGTTTTTGGACAGGCGATTGGTTTTTCTATTGTAACAGCTCATAACAATAAGCATTTTCTACAAGCTTTGGTTGAGAGAGAGCTTGTAAAATAAGCTTCAAATGCCCTATAACCATAGGATGAATCGTGGATTGTATGCATAACATTGAACATATGGCCATGAACAGGCGCATTTCTGATAGAGCAAAAGGAAAAACCACACAATGCTGGAGTTAGGGAGGCTAATTATCGTCGTGAGAGATTGTTGTCGAAGTGAGTTGCAACTTCTTTTGCATTTAGGGTTTGCACTCCTTTTGTGTTTTGTGTTTAGGGTTTACTCCCTTTCTTGGGAATCCTATCCACTTTGTGGGCTCTAGGTTGGTTAATCATCATTGCATGCTTCAACCTTAGCCTAATTAGACCAAGTCTAAGATATTCTAATTACAAATATATATGCACAACCCACACAACAGTTGTGGGTGCGACGAAAACAATGTCAACGAGTGATAGATACAATATGTACGGGAGTAATTGTCACAAAATAATACATCCATGATAATGTGGTGATGTCTATAATCCCCCAAAAAATAGTAGCTGACACTTGTGCTTTTTGTAGCCTTCTCAAAATACTGGGGATTTTGCAACTTTGTTACTTGGAGTTCCTATCCTTCAAATTGGTGGTCAATTGGTCTTGTGATTTTGCACTAAGTGCAAGTGGTGAAATTATCAAATTAGTGGTTGGATTCTTCTCTCAACTACTATGGTCTTGGAACTTTCTTTGAATAAGTCAAAATGATTCAAAGGGGGCTTAGGACTCATGGTAGCTTGGTTGATAATATTTTACTCTTATTGGACCCTTATAATGATTGAAATGAAGTACATGATGATGGAAACTTTGGTTGGATGATTTTTTCCCTAATGACTTGGAGTGTGTCCTATGTAGATGTGAAAGTGACTATTGTAGTTGTGCATTATGATCCCAAATGACCTAAGGTAATGTTAGCCCAGTGTGTGTTGCAGTGGTTGCCTAGGTGCTATGTGCAATGTGTGCCACATCCTTGCAATATCTTGAGGTGTTACTTAGTTTAACAATCTCCTTGTTGAGTTCTTAAGTCATTAAGATATTTACTTCAAATGCTTGACTTCAAAAACTTTACAACACTTTGATTCAAAAACTTGCAAGAGTAAACAAAATCAAGCTTTCTTCCTTTCCAATGCAATGTGCATGGGTGCAAGAAATTCCTCAAAGTATCACAACCATGTCATGCTAACAATATGGCAAGGATGGTAGTTTGATGCAAATACATAAAGCAAGAGGTTCAAATTTAGAATGTGAGTAAGACAAGTATGAGTGAGCCTTGAGGCGTAGTGTGTGTGTAAGTGGGAGTGTGAGTGATTGGTTAGTGTGAGTGAGTGAGTATGAGTGAGGGATAAGTGAGGTATGAGTGTGAGTGAAGGATAAGTGAGATGTGAGTGTTATGGGTGAGCCTTGAGGCGTAGTGTGTGTGTAAGTGGGAGTGTGAGTGATTGGTTAGTGTGAGTGAGTGAGGGATAAGTGAGGTATGAGT
Organism: Lygodium microphyllum; assembly: GCF_053477565.2. NCBI lineage: Eukaryota > Viridiplantae > Streptophyta > Polypodiopsida > Schizaeales > Lygodiaceae > Lygodium > Lygodium microphyllum. Next base: position 140,230,201 of record NC_141151.1, on the reverse strand, counting down.
GTGAGTGAAGGATAAGTGAGATGTGAGTGTTATGGGTATGAGTTATTGTGGATATGAGTGAGTGAGTATAGGTATGAGTGTGAATAAGGATGAGTGAGTGGGTATGAGGGAGTGGGTATGAGTGAGGGATGAGTGATGAGAGAATGAGTGTGAGTGAGTGGGTATTAGTGAGGGATGAGTGATGAGGCATGATTATGAGATAATGAGTGAGTGTGAGTGAGGGATGAGTGATGAGGCATGATTATGAGATAATGAGTGAGTGTGAGTGAGGGATGAGTGGGTAGAGATGAGAGAGTGAGAGTATGAGTGAGGTAGGTATGAGTGAGTGAGTATAGATATGAGTGTGAATGAGGATGAGTGAGTGGGTATGAGTGAGGGATGAGTATTGAGAGAATGAGTAAGTGCGTATGAGTGAGGGATGAGTGGGTAGGGATGAGTATGAGAGAATGAGTGAGTGTGAGTGAGGGATGAGTGGGTAGAGTATATGATCAAAGTAATGGTACCGCTATCTCTTCTTCTTCTTCTTCTCCTTTCTCTTCTCCCTTCACCCCTTATTTTCTACCTTCTTTTAATACTTTTTCCACCATTAGATGAATTGCAAGATTTCCAAGAAGACACAAAAATTAATAGCATATGCGCAACCTTGTCACACAAGAAATCCAACAAGGAGAGTATGAGTTTGCATTTTGTGTTTGAGATTTGAGATTTGAGTTTTTTCTGTGTGTTTTTCTTAAGCACAATTTCAATCCAACAAACCAGTTTCTTCCGATTCGACCTGGTTGTTATGACATATGTCTGGAGATATTTGCCATGCTTTTGAGCAGAGAAATCATTGATTTTTGGAGTCAATTTATTGGCATAAATCTGAGGACTAAAACCATCCTATGTAAAGTTTACTTAGTATGCAATGAGTCAAACACTATCTAATTTAGACTACATTAAATACATAGAGTTGCAGAGATGGCAAATCCTAAAAGTACTAATAACATAACTCAAATAGTGGGTGAAATATTAGACAATAACAACTATGCTATCTGGAAGTTCAGAATGGAGAATTTTCTCATTGGCAAGGGCTACTAGGACTCGGTTACAGGATGTGGGGGGTTTTGTCAACTTCTTGTTCACGCCCCCCCGCCCCCCCCCCCCCCCCCCCCTTTTTTGAACCCCCCCACCTGCCCATTTTCTGGAAAACCCCCCCCCCCCGCCCCCCCATTTTTGACCCCCCATATTTAAACCCCCCCAAATTTTACCCCCACCCCTAGCTTTACCTCCCACCTCCAACTTTAACCCCCTCCCTCTAAATTTGGCCCTTTTCCCTAAATTTAACCCCCTCCCTACATTTACCCCTCCCCTTCTCTTCCTTTACCTCACCTCCCACCTAAGGCCCCTGTCCCACCCCCTCCCTCCGCCCTTTGCCCCTCCACCCTTGTTTGCCCCCCTTCGTGCGCCACGGTCGATCTTTTGGTGTCGATGTGGCTGTTCACGTTTGTTCACGCGCGAGGACGCGCGTCTGCCTTGTTCGTGCGGTAGGGTCTTGTAGCCATTCGTACGTAGTCACAGTCATCAGCAGCCATTCATATGCAGTCACGGATACTTCAAATCCCAAAATCTCTAAAAACACATTTAAAAAATCAAATATTCATTAAAATTTAATTAGAATTAAAAAAATTACAAAAAAATTTCTAAAAAATCTCCAATATTTCTGCAAACAATTGAAATATTTTTCAAACTAGAAATCTCATATTTTTTTTTGCAAAAAATCAAAAATCAAAAATTCTTTTCAAAAACATTAAAAATTGGTCAAAATTCATTAAAAATTGATAAAAATACCAACATAATTTCAAAAAAAATTTAAAAAATTCCATAAACTCCCATGTACATTTTGAGAATATTTGACCAATTGAAAATGCTTCCCTAAGTTGCCAAAGTATTATTTGAAGATAAAACTTTGATTTTGATGCCCAAATTCATGTAAAATTCATTTTAAATCTAAAAAATGAGCTGAATAATGTGAATTAAATCTAATTATCTTTTTGACACTTGATGCTCATGATTAGTTGCTGAAATTTCATGTTCACATCCTTTTAAAATAATAATACCAAAATATATTATTAAAAAAATCATAACCATAAATCCCAATCAATTCAACATCCCAACTTATCCATCTTTTTGTTTTGGTCATACGTATCATTTGTTTCATTATTTTTGGTCAACGTGTTAGTTGTTTTTTCGTTTTTCTGTATGATAGGACAGTTATTTTTAGTCGACCTTTTGTCCATTGTGTGGAGTATTTGTGGATTGCACCTTTCCTTTTATTTTTTTGGAGACGTGCTATCAGACTTTGCAGACAACCCCACCCATTGCTAGGTTTTTTCTCTTTTTTCCTCCATCACGTTGCACCGTAACACACATGTAATTGTAATACAATCAACCGACTGTTGAACCCACCAAATAAATAGAATGCACTTCATTAATTTTTAATTTAAAAGGAACTCAACTGTTAATTGTAAAAGGAACCTCGCCGTTGCACGAGCACATGGCACAATAACCCACATAATTTTCTAAAATAGATCCACCGTGCACGCGCACACGCGCTATAGACACAATTTATTTTTAATTAAAATGAACCCCCGCCGTCACGCATGCATGCGCTTTGTGCCACCTTAGGGGAACGGAATGGGACTATGCCTTATGGGCAGAGAGGTCAAGCTTTGTATCCCTCTCGTTTCCCATTCTCCTTGAACCAAGTGCAATATAGATCCGCTTCGACCCTGATGTTTCTGCATAAAGTAGATTGAACGGCGTTTCCTAGTCGAGGAATTATGTTTCGACAAGAAGCAGGGTTTAGGGTGTCTTCTTACCCAAACCAATCCTAATTGCACTAGGCCGACAATGTTCGGTCCTAGGGATTCCAACTCAATCCGAGTTTTAGCATTTGATCGAATGATCCTTACGGTAGAAACCCTAGATCGTTATTTGCATGAGCATCCAATTGACCCAACATTCCACGAATGTGGGTAGGACCTTCGGGTGCCTTATTCGCAACCCAACCAAGGGTCCGTTGTTCTTCCAGTTCTAACCAAGTTCAGTTAACACACTTGGCAACGCAAGATTCATCATCTAGGCCTTCAGGATACAGTCTAGATGCATGCGTCCCTTCCATTTCTCTTAGTGAGGTACTATGCATAATTTTCTAATCATCCTTACCCATCATGCTCATGGTGCGTTTAGTATATTTGTACATCCTAAATGACCTTTAACTCTGGCAACGAATATTTATTCCTAATGCACTGGATCACATGTGACTTGCATAGATGTCGACTCTCTATGCATTAATGGTTAATTAATAATGAAATGCAATCTAATTTGTACATGGTTAAAATGAATTCGATAGTGTTCACCCATCCACATTCATTGCACCATAGGTTTACACAATGCGTCTACAGGGGTTGGAATTTGTTAAGTCCAAGATGTTAGTCTTATTCATCTGTCTTTATTCTATTGGTCCAAGTCTTGGATTCTGTTTGAGTTTGGTCATTGTTTGGGGTATGGTGTGTTTGCATTTTTATTTTTGATTGTTTGATTTCATGGATCAGAGTGCCTGCTTGTTGCATAGCATGAAGCTTTCGGTCGCACGAGTGTGTAGGTCATGTCAAAATTTTTCCGTAGGATGTGGATTGCTTGGGGAATTTTGGTCCAGTCTAGTCATTTGTCCTTTTTTTAAAATATTTTGGTCGTTTGTCAAAATTTTTCCGTAGGATGTGGATTGCTTGGGGAAGTCTGGTCTAGTCTAGTCTGGTCGTTTGTCCTTTTTTTAAATATTCTTCTTGGTGTTGATTTGTTTGGGTTTTGCATGAAATTTTTTGTCTTTTTCCTTGGTTGTGTGTGTGGGTTTTTTGTTTAGTCTGAATGGCATCTACCTCTATTCCTCCTATTGTCATCCAGCATGTGTCATTGCCGGTGCATGACTATGCTCTTCTCCTGGAGGCGGATTGCATTCACTGTGCTGGTTTTCATCCGTTTGTGGCTTTGAAGTTTCCACCAGTGGACAACATGATTTGCTACTCCTTCCTGGTATCCTACAAGAACTAGTTTGGCTTGGTTTATAACCGACGCTTTTGCTTATCCACAGCAAATATCAGTGATGCATTGTGTTTGCCTCTCTCAGCGTCTTTCGTCCCTAGTGGAAATCAGTTATTGACAGCTGAGGAGATCCTTTCTCTCCTGCAGATAGAAACCTCAACTCCTTTGGTTTCCAGCAAGGTTATCACTAGTTTTGGGGTTTCTGTAGCTCACATCTCCTCCCCGGTATGGAAATAACTTTGTTAGTTTTTGCAAGATAGGTTCATGTCAGGGAAGCCTGCTTCGAAATGTCTCTCCAAGGAGGTGTTCACTGCTTCTATTAGGATCCTGGAGGGAGCCAAGTTCAACTGGGTAGCATTCATGCTCGCGAAGATGGATCATCATTTTCGGAGAGTTCGGAAGGGTCAGGGCAGTAATGTCTCCTACGGTGTTTTTCTTCAAAAGATTATCTCCCTTACACCTCCTCTTGGTGGTGTCCCAGTTCTTGATCTTGCTCCTCTTCCGAAGCAGCCTCCACCTTCTGTTCCAACTCCTCCTCCATTATAGCCCAATTCTGATTTGGAGGATGAAGCCCCCTGCCAGATTCTCTTGCAGTAAAAGGATACGTACTAAAGGGCTCCTTAGTCCTGTTTCTATTTCAGTTTCTGATTCTTTTGCACAGGACTCCGTTCCTCCTGTTTCTACCAGTTCCCTTCCTTCATTCTTGTCATGTCCTAATCTATTTGCAGCACAAAGGGATGGGTAGTTGGATAAACAGATCCATGCTTTCTTACAAACAATGTTAGCTGGACCTTTGCTTCCTTAGCTAGTTTCTGGTATCCAGCTACATTGGAGACTTCACTGACGACTCGTCTTCAGTCCATTTACATAGGGGTGTATACTTACAGGACAAAGTGGATTCCCTGACTAGTCAATTGAGTACGGCTTTGGAGGATCTAGCATCTAAGAAAGCCGCCCTAATGGATATTCACAAACAAATGATTGAAGCTACTACCCTGATGGATTCCCAGAAGGCCACCATTCAGAAGTTAGAAGCTCAAGTAGTTACCCTAGAAGCAGAGAATGTGTCCTTGACTAAAGAGAAGAATTTTGCCCTTGAGGAGATGATTGACTTAGCCAGTAGGCTGGGTACTTGTGAGGGTCAGCTACAATCTTCTCACGAAACTGTTGAGTCACAGAAGAAGATGATTACAGAGCTTAATCAGAAGATTGTTACTCTTTCTGTTCCTCCACCTCTTGTGGTTTCTTTTGTAGTATCTTCCAACGAGGAGCTTGACCAGTTACATGAGAAGGTGAAGTTGTGTAATGGTTTTTCTGCTAAGTTAGAATGCCTTCAACAACGTATGAATTGTGTGCAGGATGATTTTACTAGTTATGCTGAGCTGGTGTCACCCCCACCGTCTTTCTGGATCAAGTATAATCAACAACGTTTTTCCTTGTATATCTCTTTGAGCAATGTGGATTTAGAACCTCCAAAGGATGGGTGGCAGAATTTTTGGTCTGGAGATTTGTTAAAGTCTGTGTTTGATAGATTTGTCGATGAGCTGATTTCGCATGAAGTATAGTTGTTGTCTTTCATGTATCTTACGGGGCATTTGCAGATTCCCGATGAGGAGGATTTCAATTTGTATGTGGGAGATGCCATCTTACAAGCAATGATGTATGTGCACTTAGCTGAGCTCCTACTAGCAGATAGTTTGAAGCATTATCATGAGCAGACGTCTTGGTGTAGAGGACATGCTTGGCATCTACTTTTGGAAGATGTTGCTTTGGAACCTCGTCGTCTATTCATGAATGTACATGGTATAGCTGCAAATTATATGCTAAATACAAAAGAATTTGTATAACTAAGGTGGTTATTGGATAATAATGCCTAAATTTTGTATGCAAATATCTCATATAACTTCCAGTGAAGCTCTTCTTGTGTTCATAAGAATCCCATGATTTATATTATAAACAGTAAACTTTTTGACATTCACCCCCTCCTAACCTACACATCCTCCGGCATGTGCCATTTCATAAGATTACAGGTCAAGGAGGGTCTTCTTCTTCATCTTCATTCTCTAAGTCTTTTTATTCCTGTATGTCTTCAAGTAGAGGACTCATATCTATGTCATCAAGTTCATAACTTGAAGATTCTCTTCTTTTGAAGAGTTTGATTCGTTTCCCAGCTATTGGAATCTTAATCATGGTCCCATCCATTTCAGCCAAAGAGTAAGTAGCATTATTATGTACTACTTTTACAACATATGGTCCAAACCATCACTTGGCTAACTTCCTATGAGCACTATATTGATTTTCCAGGCTGCTATCATAGACAAGAACCCAGTCATTCTCTTAAATACCTCTTGGATGGAGTCGATGGTGCTTATCAAACCTCTTCTTATTCTTTAATCTTGCTGTTTTTAGCCTTTCAATGGCTATTTTGACATCTTCTGGCCTTCTTTCAAGTTGCCTTATGCGTAAAGACAACAATTCTTCCCTGTTCATACCTTCATCCCAAGGCAAGATACTCCATGTGACAATGGATTCCTCAATAGGCATAATAGGTGGCTGTCCATACATAAGTTCAGTTGGCATATATCCTGTCACTGCACTATGGGTTGTTCTATCAGTCCATAATGCAAATGGTAGCATTTTAGGCCATTCCCTCAATTTTTCTTTACATGATTTTGCTAAATTTTTAAGAATTGGTTGATGACCTCTTTCACTCTTACCATTGCCTTCAAGATTGTAGGCTGAAGTAAGAGATAGCTTAATTCCCAATTGAGCAAAGAAATGGCGAGCTTCATCAGCATCCAATTCTTCTCTATCAGCAGTTACTTTAGCAACACATCCATACCTGCAAAATACTTCTTCAAGTAAAAATCTACAAATAGCATGAGTGGACTTTGTTGTCAAGGCCTTTCCTTCCACTTCATTTGTGAGATCTTCTCTAGCAAGTACTAGATATCTCATGTTCCAAATTCTTGTAGGCATGGTTACTAAATCAGTAACCCATCTATAGTGAATGGATAAAGGATAGGTAGGCTGAAGCCCATCTCTATGCTTTACCATAGAATACATTTGGCAAACATGACAAGACTCAACAAAATGCTCAATGTCTTTATACATGTTTTGCCACCAAAATTTCTCTTTTATTTTGGCAAAAGTACCCCATATGCCTCTATGACCAGCTAATAGGCTTTCATGGAATTCTTGCATGACCTGTCTTTGTGTCTTTTTTTCACCTAAGACAGGAACAAGTGCCCTTGCTTTCTTTTTTGCATGCCTCCAAAGGTAGCCATCTTTAAGAAAAAAACCATAGGCTTTTCTCTTAATTCTCTTGAACTCTTCATGAGTTCATTCTTCCTTCTTTGTCATAGTGCTCAAATATTGGCCAATTTTTAGCCAATCATATGCATAATATTCTTCTTTAAAGTGTGAACAAACCATAACAAAACATGGAATATGTTGTTTACTAGCTGTCCATTGTCCTTCTTTGGTTGATTCATCCTTCTTGCTGATGTAAAAGTTGTCTTAACAGCTGAACCTGTTGTTCTTGTTGTAATTTTTGTTGTACCTACATAAACAGCTTCATTTATAAACTTTGATTCTTCTTCATCCATCATTTCTTCTTCATCCATATATCTGGCACGTGAAAGCATGTCAGCAACTGGATTATCTCTACCTGCAATATGTTTCAAATCAGGATTTAAGGATTTAATATAGGCTATCCATCTTAGCATGGCTATGTCAGGAGTGGAATAGTTGGCTATCATGCCCAAGAGTGGAAGGCAATCTGTCTCAACTATAACATGTGCGCCCATGAAGTACTCCCTGTCACATTTTAACGCAATTACTACTCCCCAAAGCTCTCTTTTAATTTGAGCATACCTTCTTTGTCGTTCATTAAGAACCTTTGCTCCAAAGCGAGTCAATTGAGGAATATAATCCCTCAATACTTTATGCATGGCATTCATCATGTGAGCTACTGAATTTGTAGCCCCTTGAGGTAGAGTACACATGCGGACTAGGCCAAGAGGTGTCTTCATTGTAGTAATGTCACGGCTTTCCAAAGCAAGCTAAAATTGGTCGTAGCCTGAATATAAGTCTCCCATGGAATAGATTGCCCTGCCCGCAAAAGCTTCAGCAAACTCATCCACAATTGGTCCTGATCCAACATTTCTAATAGTAACTTTATTGACGCATTGTAAATCTTGAATGAATCGTAAAGATCCATTCTTCTTCGATACAGTAAACCATCGGTTGGAATATGGAGCTCAAGATGGCTCCAATATTTGCATTTTTATGTTTTCATTTTAAAGTTCCAATAACTTAAGCAAATGAGCCCTTGGAACCGGAATTGGTTTAAGATTCCAAGGCACATGTGGGACCCTAAAAATTACCATTGGTGCCACAATGCTTGGATCTACACAGCCGATTTCATGCGGTTGAAATGAAAAGGCTTTACCATGGTTCTTTAACATCTGCATGAAGATTTGTTTTTCAGCCGCGGCAAGAGGAAAGAGTCTTCACCAATTTTCAGCTTTTGTAGACTTTCAACTGTAAATTGGTGACCAATATCTTGAGGATCACGAAGGCTTGGTTGTTTGGATACCCTTTCTGCCAATCCTTCACTTTCAGGTGGTAGAGGAGTTGCTACCGGCTTGATCTTCTTATCAACTGTTTTATATTTTGTTTCTACTCTTGCTTTATCCTTGTTTGGCTGTCCAATAGCTTCATAATCTGAAATTCTTGAATTATGTCATACATATCCAATGTACATACCTGTATGGACTGATTTTCAGCTTGATTTTCTGCATGAATGGCTATATAAATTTCAACCATTGTATCATTATAATTCATCCCATAAAATAGTCCTGAAATTTCTTCATCTTTGGGTATAACATCAATTTGCTTCAGCTCTTGCTCTATATGACTCAAATACTTTCTTTCAGCCCTATTCATGGCTGAAAACTGTTTATAACAGCCCACTCCATTGGCTGAAAAAACCTGAAAATCAGCTTTTGGCCTTGCCTCCTTCATATGTGGAGACAATTTTTTGTAACATGATGCACTGCCATAGCCTCCACTTATAGCAGCGCTACCCGAAAACCCTTAAATTCTTGGGCATTAGGAGGAACAGGATGATCTCTCAATCGATCCCTATTCCGATGGTGATTAACATAGACAGTTAGAAATTGAATAGCTTTATCATTATCCTTGCTTCTTATCGGAGCATATGATGAACCATCATCAAGAGCCTTTGTCTCTAAACGAGACTCGGAAATAAATGGTCGTCCAAGAATGATTGGATAATTGCAGGAATCTTGAACAAAGAAATGAAATTCATCTTTTACATTACCAATAGTAACTTGTACATAAGGACATGCTGCATAAAGATCGCGAGAAGAGTTATTGGCTGCCTTCATGCGCCATCCTGGGTCCACATCAATGGGCCATCCACCATTCTCATAGAGACTTCTTGACATAACATTGATTTCTGAACCATGGTCTATAAGGGCAATGCATGGAGTTTCTTTCTCACCGATTTTAACAACAGTTTCAGTAGTCACCCTTGCCCAATGGGTACGGGAATAGTGACTACTTGGAATAAAGTGAGTTTCACTTTCTTCCTGCATGTTGTGAAGAAAAGTCTCTTTCTTATGCATGGGCTGCACTTTAGATTGAGAAGTTTCCACCATTATGGCTTCTTCAGCTTCTGCTTCATAAATGTCTTCATCTTTGGCTTCGATGGGTGCAATCAATTCTTTGATTGCCTCCAATCGAATACCTTGAGTTTTCAGCTTCTCTTCATCCTGCAAATACACATGAAGTACTTGCAAAAAAGCATGAACAGATTCTTCAGTTTCCTCACCAACATATTGTCTTTTTCGTTTAATTACATCAATTATTACATCATGAAATCCTCGTTTTGTAATACCGAGAATTTCACCTAATGTAAATTCAATTCTACTTTCAAGAATCCTTTCTTCTAGGATCCGTTTAAGATCCATTGCGGTCTCTATGTCTGACTGCAACTTGTAACTGGGATGTTTGCTTTTCCTTTTTCCTTCTGTCTTCTTTGCTTGAGGGGCATCTCCCATGTCAAATTCCGGTGGTGGCGGATTTTCAGCAGCCTTCTATTGGTCTGGTTTACTTCTTGTTATGTGTTTAGTCGGTCCTGAATAAGAAGGACCGACAACATCTTCTTTTCTTCTTCTTTTTTCTTCTATCATGGCTTCTTGATTATTAATTTCAGCTAGCCGGGCAAAGGCTGAAAATGAATCCACAGGCTCGGACCATCCGGTTCTCCCTCGAATACATTGACTGGCAGTGGTTAAATCATCCTTAGTTGCCTTGCCTTGCTCCATGCGTTCCAAGGCCTGCGTCCACACTTTAGATTTTGCATTAGTTTTACATGCTTTAACAATTTCATTAGTTGGCTCAATTTGCAACCCATAAGTTGCAGCATCAACAGCTGCATAGGCTGTTCTTGTTGCCAAATCCTCCAATCTTTTCTTCATGCCGCAGTTACCGAAGTTTGGCTCAAGAGGAAGCCTGGTTTCGATTGCATGAATTTTACCATCCTTCCAAAAGACTAATTTTTGTGCTTCAGCTTCACGGAATGCTCCGCACTCCCTCTTGTCATGTTGAAGGCTATCACACCAAATGCAGCGTCTTTTAAAGCCTTTTCGTGCAGGTCTTTGGGCAGTTAACCGACCCCTTTCTTCTACTTTTACATCAAGCCTTTCTACTTTAGAATTGATTTCTGTTAAATTAAGATGAAGATCCCGCATGCTTTTAATTAATTCATCCATAACATCCTTCTTTGGAGAAGGAATAGCAGAATTTCTTGATTGCTCGGCCATAGAGACAGGAGGTCGAGAAGCTGGAACAGGCTCCTTCATAAAATCAGTTGTTACAGGGGTTGATCCCCATCTTAGGCACAATCGCTCTCTTCGAGCAATCATATTAACTACTTCAGTAACATCACTCCAAGCAGTCTTTAATCCCGACTCAGAGTCAGGGTCTTCAAGTCGGTCGGTCAATTTCTCCTGAAGAGAAGAATCTGCAGCTTTTAAAAATAACTCAATCTTTTGACTTTCCATACCTTGTTGGTCATTGGGATCTAGTTGCACAAATTTGCTTTCAAATTCTCGATGAAGAGCAGTAGCAGTTAGACCCTTATTGGGCCTTTCGACCCATTCGGTGAATATTTTCTTTGTCATAAGGCCAGAATCTTCAAGGAAAAATTCTTCTCGAAGAGCCTTTTTGAACACAGTCCATCCAGCATCTTTTTGGGAAAGACCATGAATTTGGTCCTGGAGACCATGCACAGCCAGGCGGGCAAAGTAACGGCTCCAGGCATGTCGAGGAAGTCCAAAGAAGACGATCTTGTCAGTGTAGAGACGGATAAAAGAGGACACATTTTGCCCATTAAATTGCTTGAGCTCATACCCAACTGCTTCTAAGGCCTTAATGATAGCATCATCAATCCGCTCTTCTTCTTGTCTCCATTGTTGTTGCAATTGCAACTGCTGCTAAAATTGCAGCTGTTGTTGTTGGCTCTCTTGCATTAGACGAACCAATTGTTGCAAAGCATCTCCTCCTGAGCTTGATGATTCTCCCATTGGACTTCTTCTTCCGCAGCGGACCTTCACGTCGGGTTCACCACTGTCATCGCGTTAAGAGTTGAAGGTCTACCACCGGGGCTTTTAGTGTAGAAGAAGAGTTTAGGATTCAAGATTCAGAAATGAAAGATGGATTGGGTTTTAATAAGATTCGGGGTTTAGAAATGATTTAGGTACGAAAGAGGAATTCAAGCCTTCTCACTTTGTACATAGTATACATGAACAGAAGGAATAAGACTAACTTGATTACATCAAATGCTTCAGGATACATACATCATTTCATAAAGGATATTTTTAGATTTCCAATTCATTTATGAGTGTCAAATGCAAGCTCTAATGGCATTTATTTCATGTACATAGATGGATTTCAATCCTTTGGATCAAGTATGTTGTTGATAGAATCAAATGCATCCAAGATTTGGGCCAAAGATACATGAAATGAATGGGAAAAGAATAATTTTAGCTTCAGCCCTGTTTTAAAACAGAAAATTCCAACCCATAATCGAGTTCAAAATGAGTGCATAAAATCAAGAAGAAGCACTTTTGATCATCTAAGAACAATGTCTCGAAGAAAAGAGGTCATTTCCCTCCATTACAACCATAAAAAACCAATGTTTGCTCATAAAAATAGATCAAAATAGTGGGCTGCCCTGTTTATGACTGGTTATTTTAGCCCATAACAGTCCATAAGTCTTCAATATCCTCACCCTTTGCTTGCCCCAAAGTCACTCAAGTACTTGGGTACAAGTCGGGCTTCATTGGACCAAGAATAAGGTAAACAAAATGAGAGAGGTCGTGCATAAGAGCAGGCTGAATGCTCTTCTCTCAGATTTCCCCTCTTTTATAGACAGTTTCAGCATGCATTTTCGTCAGACCAAAGAGGCAGAGAAGTGGAGCTCTCACCATGTTTACATCTTCAGTAGTTGGGCCTGTTAATCTTCAGTTTGCATGCTCCATTTCATGCATCTTAGCTCCAGCTTTCTTCCAGTTTCCCTAAGACAGTGCAGCCCGCATTTTGCCCCGAAAAATGCGGGCTGCTCTCTGCTCAATCCCTGGTCACTTTTTGACCAGCCTAGGTCACTTGCTGGTCACCTAAGTCAGTTACTTCTGGTCCCATATGGACCTAGTGGACTTTTGACAGTTTTTGGCATCATTTTTGGGTTTTGACCATATTTTTGTACTTGAATTAATGTGATTTATCTAGCAGACTGTCAATTACTTCCAGATGTCCAAGTTATAGGTTCCCATAGACTTATTTTTCATAAATGTACATGGTATAACGGCAAATTATATGCTAAATACAAAAGAATTTGTGTAACTAAGGTGGTTATTGGATAATAATGCCTAAATTTTGTATGCAAATATCTCATATAACTTCCAGTGAAGCTCTTCTTGTGTTCATAAGAATCCCATGATTTATATCATAAACAGTAAACTTTTTAACACCGTGTTGATTGGAATAAAAAACTGCATTCTTGTTTTTAGAACTGCTTGACCCTATAGCCAAGCCAAGTTTAACCTCCTCATGGATAAGCAATGCAACTAGCTCATTGAAATCAAGCATTTTAGTCTGCACAGACACAGAAGTGTCAAAAGACTTATACTCAATCCCCAAGCCATTCAAAGTCACAGCAACCATGTCTTCATCTTCAATCTGTGAACCAACAGATGCCAACTGATCTACAATGGTCTTCATATCCTTGACATAATCTTGTATGGATCTACTCTTTCTCTCCATGTTGTTGAACTTCTGCTTGAACTGTATCTTTCTAGCACTTGTGGTTGTGCCATAGTACTTGACGAGGATGTCCCAAGCATCCTTAGGAGAGCTGCAGTCCATTATGTGCATTACCATGGCATCTGATATACATAGAGACAACTAGTGTAAGACCCTGCGAGCTCTTTCTGTCCAAGATCGATGTAGTCATATCTGATCAGCTGTAGGTCGATTTGAGAGCTCAGGTTCAGCTTCAACTCTAGTCACACCAACTCCCAGTATCCTTTAGCTATCAAGAATTTTTCCATTTTGAACTTCCATATGGAGTAGTTATGGATGTACAAATTCTCCCCTACAATCAGGGTAATATTGTCTATCATTTCTACATTTGCCATGCTGTAGACCCTGTCTGGCTACCTGCAAACCAATTCTTCTTAATAATTCAGTTTCAGCTTGCAACTGTTTATGATAGTTTTCATCACTCTATGTGCTCAGACATTCAGTTATTCCAGCTTGAAAACAGTGGTACATATACCTCTTGACACTTGGCAATCACCTAGGTATTGCAACCTGCATATATGGACTGCATTCAATGCAAAACCAACATGTATTTGGGCAACGTGTTCATGTGCAGACAAGCAGTCTGTAGGATGAAAAATGACAGTAATCGACAGTTCTTTTTGAGCTCAACACAGAGGGTACGTGCCCCAAGATCACTTACAACAGTTGAGAGTTATATCCTTGCATATGGGGTTCTAGGCATATCAGTTTGACACTAAATGCAACATGAACTACAAGTATAAAAGCAGGGTATACTTGCTGTAAATTTCAGTCAAGCATAAATAGTCAATGAAAGTGTATTTTAGTCCACCAAAATCTTCAAAACATCATAGACATGTATCACCATACATGGGATCCAATACATGAGCCCGACCACTTCCAAGTTGTCCCGTCTTCAAGAGCAATATCAAACAATGCATTCACACTTCATGACCATCCAATAGAGTGTCAAAGCATTTGTTTTTTGATCCAAATTTCAGTTTCCAAGAGCATCCAATGCTCATGTCAATCCTCAAACAATTTTGTAGACATATCCAATGTCATCAAGACCAACAAAAAAAACATGTAATCTTCCAGTGTAGATGAATGCTTGTTATAGACTGTGAATGATAGTTTTCATCCTGTCAAGAACTCACAAATATGAATTCTTTTGACACCAAACTTCAGTTCATAAGCATGGTATCCAGTACATATGCCTTCATAAACATGTCTATGCTCCAATAGACCCTTTTGAGCATGCCAGGGAGCTTCAAGCTCTTACATAATGTCAAGTACTTGCTGAATAGTCATTGTTTATAGCAGTGAACCCTCTGTTTCAAACTTGTACAATAGTACATATGCTCATATCTCACTTCCTAGGCAAGCATTAGCATGTGGAGTTTTCAAAGTACCTTGTAGAGTAGGACTTCAAGTTGTTTAGTGCCTTGATGATGCCTATGAGCATGATTTCCAGCCAAACAGGCAGTTCCTAGATCTTGCGCAAACATGCAGGCTGCAGGGATGCTTTCAGTAGTAGTAATCGATGTAAATGATGCCAATGACACACTCCAATGTGTCCAATGAGATCCTCAAAATGCTCCAACCAAGCCTAGGCAACCTCTTCTTCAAGCAAGATAGGTGAATGTCAAGACATACCTAGATAGAGACAAATGACAGGCAATGGTAGTCATCCCCTTCACTTTGGAAACCCTGGCACTTCATTCTTTAGGTCCTCTTTCCGCATGCACTCCACTAGGGAGCCCATTCATGGGTGCTCTGATACCATGTTCAAAGTTAGAGACAGAGACAGAGAGTTGGAGTAACGGTGAAGAGTAGTGTGCTCTTTGTCTCTTTCATTATCCATTCTAACACATAACTAAAGTGAATAGTACAACCTAAGTCTCAAGGACCATTCACACCAAAGACAGATATGTCCTAAAACACTGACTTATTCAATGTTCGCATAGTGTGGTACAGCTGGACATCCTAAGTGTCGGGTACAGTCATAACTGAAGACAGATAGATGAGCTTGAAGTCTAACAAAAGTCATATCCTTATAGAGTGGACAACCATCTTTGTTGCTTGGGAGACAAATTTGGTTACAAAAGAAAGCATTTTAGTACATAGTGATCACTATTGTCTTTGAAATGGCTTCCATAGATATAGTGATGTCACTTTTTAATAGCATGCAATATTACTAACATCTCTTGCTCATAAACATCTAGTTGGTGCTCCTTGTCATCAAGCTTTGAGCTCTCATAAGCTATGAATCCATGATCTTAATATAAAAAGCCCCTCCTCCTCTTCCACAAGCATCTGCACATATAATAAACTCCTTAGAGAAGTCCAAGTAACATGCAAGAATAGGTGCTAAAATTAGAAGAGATTTCAACTCATTAAAGCTTTTGTTGGCTATGGAGTCCCGATAGAAATATTTTTTTAAAATCCTATCTATCAATGGACCTTCCACATGAGCATAGTTCTTGATGAACCTCCTATAAAAATAAGATAATCCAAGGAATCCTCTCAAATATGTGGAATTCATAGGGGTAGGCCATTCTTTGACACATTTCACTTTATTTAGATCCATTCTAATTCCTTGCTCTCCTGCAATATGATCTAAGTATTTCACTTCATTTTCCATGAAAGAAGACTTCATCATTTTGGCAAAGTGTGCATGTCTTCATAGTGTATCAAAGGCCTCATGTACATGCTTCAAATGCTCATCCTTGGACTTGCTATATAGATAATGATATTATCAAAGAATACAAGTACTATTTTGAACAAGAATGGTTTCAATTTTTTATTCATAAGGGTTTGAAAAGCGGCAAGTGTATTGGAAAGTCCAAAAGGTATAACCAAGACGTGATATAATTCCCTTTCAGTTGTCCAAAAGGATGTTTTGAACCCATATCCTTGCTTCATTCAAATTTGATGGTAACCCAAATGAAGATCTATTTTAGTGAAGAATTTTGTATCCTTAAGCTCATCCAAAAGATCATCAATGCAGGGAACAAGATACCTATTTTTAACTATAGACTTGTTCAAATCCCTATAATCAATGCACATACGAAATGATCCATTGTTCTTTTTGACCAAGGGCATGGGAGAGGAAAATGGTGATTGACTTGGCTGAATTAAGCTCATTTCCAGCAACTCTTTGACTTGGCACTCCACTCCTTCCCTCTCAAACTTAGATAAGCAATAGGGAGATTTATTGATGGGCTTTGTATTGGGAAACAAGTTGATATGATAATCAACTTCTCATTTAGGAGGCAAGGATGAAAGTGCCTTAAACCATTCCTCCAATAGCTCTTCCAATCTTGGGTGTTTCTTTGCACAAGAAGATTTCTGATTTGGTGGTTGATCTTCATCTACTTTGTAAGAAAAAGAGTAAAAATGCATGACTTGGTATTTATTTTCTTCCACAATTTCTTCATGGAGATGAGCTCTATGTTTTTATGGTCAATGTTGAGAGATGATTTTGGATGCCGAGAAGTGCTTAAAAATAGCCAAAATTTCTGAATTTTAGGGGAAAAATAGACTTCGTCAAAGGTGGCGGTGGCAATCAGTACGATTTTAAGCGGCAATGCCCAAAAAAGACTTAAAAGACCCACTTCGCAATAGTTGATGAATTTTCATAAATTTTTGGCGTGTCATAAATTTATATGTTTTTGTGAGTATCTACTACTTATTTCGTGCAAAATACATATGACATCACCCCTTTACTTATGCAACGAGGCAAAACCTTAAACGGTAGGGGAGGAGGAAAGTTTGAGTGCTAAAATATAATATAAAATCTGATGTATTTGCTACATTATTCATATAGGATGACGTTAAGTTAAATAAAGGGAAGCACAGCACGAGTGTAAGACTCGATGCCTTCTCTCATCACAGCAATTATGCGTTAGTGTATGGAAACATGAAAAGACTGGATTTGCACAATGCACGAGGCTATTTTCCAATTGTTTGAGCACTTAATCATATACACATTTGCATCAAGTATCGTTAAATGGTATCAATTACACGGTTTTTCGTAGAGAGTTTTCCCCTCAGAAGGATGGACAATATTGGTTGTGTGTCTTGAATCATTAACACGCCAAGAGCCAAATGAGAATGTCCATGCCTATGCTAAGAAATTAAAGCAAGTTCTTCGTAAACTAAATACTTATACCCCCATTCCAGCGGCTACCCAGTTATAATATTTCCTACATGGATTGGATTTTAGTATCCAGGTGCAGCTGAGTAGTGTTGCTTTGGCCAACATTGGCACTACTATTACCCAAGCAGAAGGAGTAGAGTCATGCTTGCAAGCGGCTTATGCAGCAAGGATAAATTAGAATGGTAATAACTTGGCCTTGACCAATGGGAGTCAAGGGGATCCCATGTCAAACACAAATGGGAGGGGAGGGATCATGCCAAATTTGCCTATGTTATCAGCTCCTCCTAGCATAACTATGCCCATGGCTAGTCAGGCGGCCTCACTAAATAGTGGGGACCAAACAATGAATCCTAATGTTATCCTAATAGGCCAACGGCCAATTCCTAATCAAGTGGTTAGGCCCATGGGACAAAAAACTGACGATCGCGGCTACGAGTCGAGTGCCTCTAATGTCGTTGGTGAAGTTAAGGACATGATGAAGCACTACATTGATATGATCACTGAACAATATCGATAAATAGCTGTGGATGTCAATTTCCTTAAGAAGCAAAAGAATTTGATAGGAAGTCGACGCCCTGAAGAGGGTGGCCCCTCAAGATTCAATTGTAAGTGGTGTGGTGGCCAACATTTCCCTAGGAATTGCCCGAATGCCAAATGTGATGTTTGTGGAAAGTCTGGCCACTTAGCTACTGCTTGTTGGAGTAAGATCAATTCTCTCCAACAAGGAATTAAACAACCTAGTCCAGTTAATCATCGTGCACTAGGGAATAATCTCCAGCAAGATGAGGGACCAAGACAAATACTGCAACAAGGAAAGGCTTTTGTAGAGGAGTTGCTTCACGGTAGTGGAGTCAGCCTTATTGAGGCTGTATGCGTCAATGATGCTGAAACTTCTAATCTACGAGCTGTAACAAGAGGGCAAAAGATTAAAGAGGGTGATAAAGGAACTATAAAACCTGTCAAGGAAAACCCTAAGCAGGATGTTAGGGAAGAGCAAGTCCTGAATCCGGATATGGAAGGTGGACCTCTAAGGCTTATTGATGGTAAAGTGGATCTCGAGAAGGATAGAGAGGTGCCAAGAAAGAAGACAAAAGTAAAAAAAGAGGCACTAAAGCCAGCGGTCCAACGACCAAGGAAAGAATGGTTTGGTGTGAGAAGAGAACTTTGGCTAACTACCATGACTTTGACCTAGCCAGCTCTCTTTGTGAAGTCAAACTAGATGTGAATCTCCTGCAATTGATTAAACTTTCTCCATGAGTATGCCAGGAATTCAAGAAAATCCTGCGTATCGGGTATATAGTAGAACCTTTGGGCATAGCTAGAGTGAGCCAAGATTGGTTCGATTATGTTGAAAAGCATTGCCCTAGGGTTCCAGCGTATGTGGATGGAATATTAGTGGAGCACGCTATCATGGACACTGGATCCTCTGTCAATATCATAAGTTTAGACTTGATGGAGCGGCTAGGTCTCGAATTTCAAAAAGATGGCTCCACACTTCTTAGGATGGTGGATGATAGTCTAAGACGACCGGAAGGTTGCATCACTAAAGTCCACATTACTGTTGCAAGCGTGGAATGCTATCTGGACTTTAGGGTGATAAGGTTTGCAGGACGTCCTAGCTATCGAGTTTTTGCTAGGAAGGCCATGGATTTTATGAATAGACTGTCAAGTCAATATACCCACTGGTCGAGTGATTTTAGGTTGAGGTGTCCATCATGTAATAGTGGATGAGAGAGCTCCTTTATCCTCCACTGAACTAGAAGCAGTAGATGATCCATCTAATAGTGAGATGTCATTGAGCGATGGATCTAAGGAAGGGTCCACTATAGAGGATATTTATCAGATAACCTTGAATGAGCCGATAGAGCCTCATGATCGAATAAGAGACGTGGATGTTATTAGGCTGGACCTTGGATGATTCACGGCCAATCAAATTGGGTTCTATGCTCAGTTTGGAAGAGAGAGAGGACTATGTCTCCCTGATTTAGGAGTTCCATGACATCTTTGCTTGGTGATGAACTTAGGGGTAATCCTCGGGGTAATCCTCCTAGTCTAGCTGTGCATACTATTCCTATAAAGGAAGGTACCCGCCCTATACTTTAGAAAGTAAGGCGTATGCCTTTTGAATTAAGGGACGGGTTGTTTGAGGAACTACAGAAGTTGCGAAAAGCGGGTTTGATCTTTCCTGTTCAGCATACTGAATGGTGCTCTCACCATTTGTGTGATCAGGAAGAAGAAGAATAATCAGATCCAATTTTGTGTAGATTTTCGAGAGTTGAATAAGCAAGCTATTAAAGATTACTACCTGTTGCCATTTACTAACCAAATTTTGGATCAACTAGTGGGTAGGAAAATCTATTCGTTTATGAACTGCTTTGCAGGGTATAATCAAATGGCAATTGTTGAGCAAGAAAAGCTAAAAATGATATTTATTACTTTCTTCTGTATCTTTGCATACCATGTGATGGCATTTGGGTTATGTAATACACCAGGTTCGTAGTAGAGAACAGCCAACAAAACCTTTGGTGACATTTTCCCCGAGGAATTGAAAGTGTTCATTGACAATCTGGGGGCAACCATCGTAAGGGATAGATGGTTAATTATCTTACGGAAGTGTTTTGAGCGTTACAGAAAATTTTGCATAGCTCTCAACCCACAAAAGTGCATCTTCGGAATTCCTTATGGGTTCTTGTTAGGCCATGTGGTCAGTTCCGTAGGGATTGCGACTGATCTTGAAAAGATCAAGGTCATAGTCGCCATGAGTCCACCGCGTACTCCAAAGGAAGTGCATAGCTTTCTTTCATTGGTAGGGTATTATTGGAGGTTTATCAATGCCTTGCCAGAAAGAACGTTTCCATTGACAAACCTATTGTCCTTTAGATGTCAGTTTTCATGGAGTAATTGTCAAGAATCGTGTGGTGGGGGGACTTGCTTGAGGTGCTGCACCAAACACACTGTATACATAAGAGGAAGCTCACTCAAGAAAACAAGAAGAGAGATGGAGGCCAAAACGTTTTCTTGCTGGTTTCTTCTTCTTCTTCCACACACTATACAATGTACACAAAGTATAGATAAGATACAACATAAAGGAAAGTGGCCTACTAAGTCAAACAATGCATAACCGACTACACTAATCGACTGGCACTGTGTCTTTGCCAGTTGTAGGTAGGTGTAACAAACTAAATATAATAAGTGATAAGTCAGTGGTCATGTGAGTCTCATAATGACCACCAACGTGCTAAGTGTAGACATGGGACCCATCTAGCCAGGCGGTCCATCATCAATGTCCGCATGTGTTGAGCTTGCTATCTCAACACTCCCCCTCAAGCTCAACTCTATCTCTGCAACTCCAAGTAAGCTTTGAAACTTTCAAAGCTTCTCTCCACCCAATGCCTTTGTGAAAATGTCAGCTATCTGATCCTGTGTGCTGACATATATCAAGTCAATCTCTCCTACAAGTACCTTCTCTCTCACAAGTGGTAGTGCACGTTAATGTGTTTTGTCCTAGCATGGAATATTAGATTCCTAGCTAACTGTATGCTGCTCATGTTGTCACAATGAATGAAAATTGGACCATCTCCTTGCACATCCAAATCACCTAATAACTTTTGCAACCATACCACCTCACATGCTGGCATAGCAGCACCTCTGTACTCTCTGTTGGCAGCTCCATATACACTTCTTCTTGCAATTTACCATGCAAAAAGGCATTCTTAACATCCATTTTCTACAAACTCCAACCTTTGGTTGCTGCCAAGGAAATCACACCCTTAACAGTTGCCATCCTAGCAACTGGACTGAATGTCTCTTCATAATCTATGCCATATGTTTGAGCATAACCTTTTGCAACCAGCCTAGCCTTATACCGGCTAACTGAACCATCTACATTATGCTTGACTTTGTAAACCCACTTATAGCCAATAGCTTTCTTACCCTTAGCTAAGGTACCAAATCCCAAGTCTTATTGGCTTCTAATGCAGCATCTCCTCATCCATTGATGCATCCCAATGAGCATGATCAACAGCATCCTCAAAACAAGTGGGCTCAACATCCTCAACTAGTTTCACCATATAAGCATAATGTTGAGCTGCATAACCTTCAAAACCAAATCTTTTAATAGGGTATCTGACCCTGCTAGATCTACGTACCACTGGATCACTCAATGGAGCCTTTACATTACTATGAGCTCTCTGTACACCTAGTGTCCTGACTGAAGGAATGCCAACCTCATCATCCAAACTCTCTGAACCACTAGAATCTCCATCAAATCCTAAATGACTGGTAGATGCATCATTACCATCAAGCACTTTCTTCTTTCCTTTGTCCTTCCTTGCAACACTTATAGATCCACCTGAAGGTGTGGGGCTACTCCTTAGTCTCCCAGACCAAGGGCTCACTGTAGGTGTAGTACTAGATGATGTTTCTGGTCCACTAAGAATCCATGATTCTTGTTTATCTTTTAAACATTATCATCATCCAAAACATCACCAACAGGCATATACCAACTTCCCATCTCATCAAAGATAATATCCCTGCTCACTTTGAACTCACCTGTGACAGGGTTATAACAACAATACCCTTTCTGTTCTAAAGAGTATCCAATAAAAACACATTTTTCTTGCTTTGGATCAAGTGTCTTCCGTAGCTCATCTGGCACATGAACATATGCAACACAGCCAAATACCTTCAAGTGCGATACATCAAGCTTCTTGCCAATAAAGCATTCTTCAGGAGTCTCCCATGAACTGCAGCTACCGGAGTTCTGTTCATAATGTAAACAGCAGTATGTACAGCCTCAGACCAAAAATATTTGGGCATATTCTTTTTAGCCATTAATGCCTGTGCAACTTCTGCAATATGCCTGTTTTTTCTTTAAACAACACCATTTTATTGTGGAGTATACTTGCAAGTAAATTGCCTCTTTATCCCATGAGTCCTCAAGAAGCCACTGAACTCGTTAGAGAGGTACTCTCCCCCTCCATTTCATCTCAAGCACTTTACTTTTAAGCCTATTTCTGTTTCAATAGCTACCTTAAAAGATTTGAAGTGCTCAAACACATCACATTTTTCCTTCATGAAGTATACCCATAACTTCCTTGAACAATCATCAATAAATGTGACAAAGTATTTGTACCACCAAGAGATACATTCTATGTATGAGTTGAATCTTTCGTGCCTTTGTATTTATTGAAAACATACTCTCAAAAATTGTCCAAGCTGTATGTGAAGTTTCTGTATTCCTGATATGTCCCAGCGTAGTATTATCAATGACTGCAGATAGCCAGTACGTCACCTTTTTGTCTTTCGCATTCCACTCTTTCCATGTTTTTAACTCATCTGTAGTCGGAGGGATACCCAGCTCTGGCTCCTTTTCTTCACCTGAAACAAACTCATAGAGGCCCTTTCCAATGAGAAAGTTCGTCACACAGAACTTCCATGAAGGGTAGTTGTTCTTATCGAGCTTCTTAATAATGGGATTTCCACTGTTCTCTGCCATTATCACAAACAAGGATACAACATAGCAAGTTAGTCTTCTACAATCTTTCACAACACGTGCGCAGCACTACACCAAGCAATCTTTTTCACTGATTGCTCAATAGTACATGTAATCTTTAACCTGTTTGCAGATAAACCTTATGTTTGCTTCCTGCAAACACCTCAAAAACTACAGATTCGCAATTTGTAACCTGTGCACCCACTTTCGGTCAATACAATCGAAATCATAATGTACCTTGAAATTGTTGTCTGCAACCTTGTGGCTCTAAAGTGTGGCCTGAAATGGCCTTAGATGCCCAAAATAACTGTGGGATTGTCCAAAAGGGCTCATTTATAGAATATATAGTGATTTGCTTGCACACCAAATCTCACAGCAATTTGAGATTTTTGCTTGACCCTGCTTCCGGTGCCTCCATAAGCACTATCCAAGAGAGAGAGTGGAAGAATGGGAGAGCTTCTTACCCATTGCTTGCTTGCTCAAACCTTGTTTCTTCTCCTTCACTTTAGCCTTCAAAATCAGCCTCTCTCAGTGGCATAGCTCTGATACCATGTCAAGAACCGCGTGGTGGGGGGACTTGCTTGAGGTGCTATGCCAAACACACACTGTATACACAAGAGGAAGCTCACTCAAGAACACAAGAAGAGAGATGGAGGCCAAAACTTTTTCTTGCTGGTTTCTTCTTCTTCTTCCACACACTATACAATGTACACAAAGTATAGATAAGATACAACATAAAGGAAAGTGGCCTACTAAGTCAAACAGTGCATAATCGACTACACTAATCGACTGACGCTATGTCTTTGCCAGCTGTAGGTAGGTGTAACAAACTAAATATAATAAGTGATAAGTCAGTGGCCATGTGAGTCTTATAATGACCACCAACGTGCTAAGTGTAGACATGCAGACCCATCTAGCCAGACGGTCCATCATCAATGTCCGCACGTGTTGAGCTTGCCATCTCAATAGTAATGCTTGCAAAGTATGTTTTGACGATGTAAAGCAGGAGCTCGCCAAAGCACCTATTTTAAAAGCACCTAAAAGGGGTGAAATGTTCTATATATTTTCAGCAGCAACTAAGTATAGTATCAGCTGCTGTCTGGCCCAAATTTAGGAGGAAAAGTGGTACCATCGGATAGCTTTTGCTAGTCGGAAGTTGGGCATATCAGAAATTAACTACACCTATATGGAGAAGTTGTATCTTGTGATGGTATTTGCGACCAAGAAGTTCAGACACTACATTATTTATGAGAGGGTGGTTTTTTGTACGAAGGCGGAAGGGCTTCGATTGTTATTGAATAAGTTACAGCCGCCTGATCATTTAGCAAAGTGGTTATCACTTTACATGAGTTTGATTACGAGATTAAGAGTAAGCCACCGAAGCTTCAGGGCATTGTCGAGTGTCTTGTGGATTTTGGAGAGCCAAAAGAGGTCGTGGCTGAAGGAAGTGACATGAAAACATTGTTTAAGATTGATACGGTGTCTATTCTCTCTTGGTATGCTGCTATAACGCACTATCTTTCTATGGGAGAGAGTGGAGCTACTCTATCAAAACCCGAGAAGAGGAAGATTAAACAGTAGGCATTGAAATTTTCCTTGATCGCAGGGACATTATATCGGTAAGGTGTTGATGATATCTATCGCTGATGTGTGATGCCTAATGAGGTTCCCTTTATTTTGAAAGAGTGCCATGACTCCGCTTATGGAGGGCATTTTGTTGGGCGGTTGATGGCACAGAAGGCTTTACGAGTGGGTTATTGGTGGCCGTCCATCTTCCAGGATTCATTTGACTATGTTAAAAGATGTGAAACATGTCAAAGACATGACAGTCGAGAGAATAGGAAGCGTCCACTTACGCCTATTATGGCTATCCTTCCATTTGAGAAGTGGGGCATCGATTTTATGGGACCTATTACCCCATCATCTGCTGCTCAAAAAAGATTACCCCGTCATCTACTACTCAAAAAATGATTTTATGGGACCTATTACCCCGTCATCTACTACTCAAAAAGATACATTATAGTAGCAACTAATTACTTTACAAAGTAGTTAGAAGCATAAGCGACGAGGCAAGAGAATGTAAAAGAGACTGCTAGTTTCTTACTTGAGTAGATCATCTGCCATTTTGGTCCCCCAAAGGAAATAGTATCATACCGTGGAACTCATTTTTTTAATAGGGTAATTAGAAGCCTAACTGAAGCATGGAGCATTAAGCATAACAAGATGACCCCCTATAATCTGCAAGCCAATGGACAGGTTGAAAGTACCAATAAGCAGCTTGTGGGTATCCTATCCAAAATAGTCTCTAAAAAGAAACGAGATTGGGATACAAAATTATATGTGGCGGTTTGGGTATATAATACAACATTTAAACGAGCCATTGGCCACATCCCGTTCAAATTAGTTTACGGGAGGAATATGTCTTGCCCTTAGAAATTGAGTTGCCAACCATAAGATTCGCAATCAATCATTCTTTGGGTGATGAAGATGCCTTATTTGAGCAGTTTACGACTATAGCCCAGTTGGACGAGCTCAAATTGCAGAGTTTCTTGCACCAACAGGTAGCTAAACGTTGGATGAAGCAGTTGCATGATCTAAAGGAGAAGAAGTATACCTTTAAAGAAGGGCAATTAGTTTTGTATTACGATGCATGTAGGGACCTATTTCTAGGAAAGCTAGAACCTAGATGGGATGGCCCTTACAAGATAGGTCGGATAGGTAAAAATAAGTCCACAGTTTTATTAGCTGATCTACAATGAGTGGAATTTAAGAATAAGGTTAATCTTAATAAGATTAAACCTTATTATTTCTAAATATGCTAATGCACTAAATGCATTACAAGTCCATGCTGGGGCTGATTTGAGACCTGCAAAAGGAGCGCTTCAACTAGCTGATGGGGCGATTAATCCCTTATTTGGAGCATCCATATCTAGAGCAAAGATATCATGAGAGGAGGCTTATCTGGTGGAGAAAGGGATACAAAGTGGTTGAGCAAGAAGATGGTATCTTTGTGTGGGAGATTAAAGTTTTCTGCCATCACTGTTTACAAATCTTGCCAAGCATCCTTGTTGAGTTTAATGAAGGTGGGATGGAGTCATCAGTTCATCCTTTAAATATGTTGAATTTTGATTATCATACTATGAATAGAGGAGTTCCTGATGGTTGGTTGTGTAAACCCATTGTGGACATACACATTATACTTTGATGGAGCATCCAGGGGGCCTTATAGAAAAGGGAGTGTTGGAGTAGTTATCCGAGATCCCCGACGTAGAGTTATAATGAAATTAGCTACTTATCTTGGGGTGGGATTCACTAATAACATGGCGGAGTATAAAGCCCTGATTATGGGATTGTATATTGCCAAGAAAGGTGGCATTTGGTGGTTGTTAGTAAAAGGGGATTCCCAACTGATCTTAAATCAACTTAATGGGACATATACAGTCCGGAATCCTATCCTTCGTATGTATCATCGAACTGCTATAACCGTACTTGATGAATTTGAGAGCATATCTCTTCAGCTCATTCTACGTTAGTGGAATCAGTTTTGCGGATTCATTAGCCAATTTTGCTTATGAGGAGGAAATTTTTTTCAACTATGGTCCTAGTCCGGATGTTGTTATTGATGATGAGACGGGACCTGCTCGCTTGTGGGGAATGTTATCGGACCACGCATTATATGGTAGGCGATGGTTAATATGGGTAATGAGAAGAGTAGCTGAGACCCATCTACCACTACTATCTTGGACCCATAGGTTGATTCGATAACATGTTATGCGTACATCTCCTACTGTATATGCAGGATGTATATGCAGGAGGTATGGGTCATAACTTGATGCATTTAGTTTAGGGATGAGCACCCTGTCTTTCCCCTTGGAGTGGATCGTGTGTTTGTATATCTGCCTTCTTCCAAGGAGGGATCTATATGAGCAGGTTTTCTTGATTTCTTTAGGCCAAGAGGGCCATTCGTCTATTTGGTACGGGTACAGTTAATCATTTTTTGTTGTAGTGATTGCATCATACAGGTTGACAAAGTCGTTGGAGGGAGCCTTAGTTGCAAAGGAGCTTCTTGTGGCCATTCCAGGTGGTTTCGTCCCCTTTCCGAGTCTTTTCCTTAAGCAATTAATGATATATGCGCATGTAAGGGTTACTTTCTTTCGTTTGTTGGGAACCGGCACTCAAGGCATGAAGTCCCAAGATTAGATTCTGTATGTCTGGGGAAGGTTTGAGTAGTCATTGCCTCATGCAAGGCATTGTCAGGCATTGTAAGACCTATTTTAGATGGAAATTCTAGTGACCCTATTCTATTGACATGCTAGGCAGCCGTTTTAGGAGTTCTTGTTAGTTGTGAGGCAGTTAGAGAAGCCTACTAAAATAATGATGGAAAGAGATAAAACCCTAAATATCTGGAAGACAATATATGAATATACGGAGGTGTGTAAAAAGGGGTTCTAACCCCTATAAAAACAGAAATGGAAAGAAAGGAAAATCTTTGAGCTGTTGTTTATCGCCTTGCAAAGGCTTGGTAGGTTCCTAGGGATGAGTCAGACCCGAGGCTGATGCCTTGTCTTCCTAGTTGTGGCTTCCAACGTAAAAATAAGAATAAAAGAAGGTTGGAGCGAAAATAAAAGTGAGCGTTAGAAAATGAGTAAGTGTCGCCTTGCATGGGCTTAGTAGGTTCTTGGGTACCACGATAGGATATGAGGCCGATGCATTGCTCTCCTTGGGTCACTATGCTCAGCTCCCTCCTTTTTACACGCCCGAGTATGGAAAATAAGAGGCTAAATACCCAATGTGCTAAAAGATAATATTTGTTGATCGGGCTATAGGAGTCCTCACCTACTAGGAGCTCCTAGTTGAGTTGTCCTGAGTTAGGTAGGTAGTTCAAACCACCACTGAGGATGACCTCTTTGATAGATCTTTTTAGCTTGACTGTGTTGGAGCAGTTGGTTAGTGACTAGCTTTCAACTTTCTGTCAAATTATGCTAGGCCTACTTCTTGTGGATTTCATGCCTTGGTTTTGACAAGGGGGTAGGGTAAGAACGGTGATGTGTTTTGTTGTGTATCTATTTTGTATCAGCTTGATGTTCTTTGTGATTGTGTTTATGTGCAGATTTTTTCATGGGATTCGACGGGCTAAGTCGCCCTATCTCGTGGTCGCCAATGATAGATGATTTTTGATGCCAAGAAGTGCTTAAAAATAGGCAAAACTTCCAAATTTCAGCGTAAAAATAGACTTCGTCGAAGGCGACGATGGCAATCAGTATGATTTTAAGCGGCAATGCCCGAAAAAGGCTTAAAAGACCCACTTGACGACAGTTGATGAATTTTCATAATTTTTTGGCGTGTCAGACGGGACCCTGGGAGATGCCCAGCAGTGGAGGACTTGAAGACAGACACCCAAGATTTTTCGGACTGCGATTTGGGTACCGGACGCATGAGATAGGATGTCCAGGAGGCCAAAGACCAAAGGCAAGTGTGAATGGTTCAAAAGTCATGACCTTTGGGGGCAGGAGATAGGATGTCCAGGAGGCCAAGGACCAAAGGCAAGTGTGAATGGTTCAAAAGTCATGACCTTTGGGGGCTCCCTTTAGGGAGCCCCCCAAAAGAAATGAATTTGTGGAGGGGGGGCGGGGGGCGCCGATTCTCACGTGCGTGAGCAGGGAGAAGGCACTATCTCTCCAATGATTGAGAGGGGCTATGGAGGTTACAAACATATCCCCAACTGATTACATGCCTGAGATACCCTTGATCTTTGCTCCCCCATTGCTCCAGACTGCACGTCAAATGGATGCCCAATTGTGGAGATCAGATTTCAGTATTTCTCTCTTCTCCCTCTCTCTCTTGTAAGGGGCAGTTCCTGTGTGTGAAGACGAATGAAGCGCGGCTGGTGAATGCTCATCCGGTATGGTACCCAATTGCTTCTAAATCGAAGGCGGGCTGAAGATGGCAGTGTGGAGGCAGGCTGAGCATCAAACGGGGTCTGATTTGCAGACTTGCAACAAGTTTCAAAACTCGAAATAATAAAAAATACACGGTAATGACATTTTTACAAAGAAAATGGCTCTTTTTCTGCATTTGATGAGGTTAGCAATGTTCATATGGGCTAAAAATTGGTGAAAATGTTGCTTGCTACTGATTTTAGTCTTTCATAATAAAAAAATTCAAAAATATACACTTAAATTGTGGGAAATAAATGGAAAAAACCCGAAAAGTATGGTTTTTAGAGTAAAAATGGGATTTTTGGGCTTAAAATGGGAAAACTATGAAACAAAACACCAATAAAATCCACATGAAGACTCAAGAGCCATAGCTCTGAAATAATGCTAATTTTCTTCCATTTTTAATGATAATAAATAGGGAAAAATAAGGGAAAATAGGAAAAAATTCTTGTTAAAAGGGGGAAAAATAGGGAACGGGCAAGGAAAATTATGGAAAATTATAGATGTGTGTGTGAGTGTATAATGAGGATAAATCATGAGGCTTTGCCTCAAGTTATCCCCATTTATATATTTTTGTGAGTATTTATTACTTATTTCGTGCGAAATACACATGAAATCACCCCTTTTCATATGCAACGAGGCAAAACCTTAAACAGTAGGGGAGGAGGGAAGTTTGAGTATTGAAATATAATATAAAATCTGATGTATTTGCTGCATTATTCATATAGGATGACATTAAGTTAAATAAAGGGAAGCACATCACAAGTGTAAGGCTCGTGTCTTCTCTCATTGCAGCAATTATGCGTTAGTGTATGGAAACATGAAAAGAATGGATTTGCATAATGCATGAGGCTGTTTTCCAATTGTTTGAGCACTTAATCATATACACATTTGCATCAAGCATCGCTAAATGGTATCAATTACAAGCTTCTGGATGCATAGCACTTGGTTTCTTTAGGACTTGACCCACGTAGAGAGAGTGAGCAACCCGGTTGTAGGTCTAGACGGTGGGTCCAAGGGGATGGATAAGTGAGGATAAGTGCATTCCTAGAATGATGAATATATTGGCACTAAGAGGGAAATTTGTTTTGAATGTGTCTATATATGGAAGTAGTGCATCGAGGGGCCAATCCCCAAGATGTAGGAGAGCTGTAGTAGGGCCATAGCAATCAGTCGGTGGGGTGCCTTTGTGTTGGTGATATGTGGCATCTATTGCCGATATATGTATAATCTCCCTCTGAGGAGATGGGGAAAAGGGAAGATCCGTTTGACTACAGACTATAAACGTGCAATAATTAATGTTTAGGATAGTGTACCCCTCGACAGACGCTCCTGGCCCGCGAGGCCGTGTGGTGGGGTTGTCTGTTGAATGCATGAGGTCTGGCCTAGTGCCGGACCATTTTAGGTCCCATCAAATGTCTTTCAATTCTATGTGTTGCCCTATTCCATTTTTTTTTGTTCCAAATTCAAAGTAAGATCGTTGAGATTTTTTAGTAAACTATAGCTAATAATAATATCAATTGGCCCCATATCCAAAGTGATCAAATCCACTTTTAATGGGTAAGTAGAAGACAATTCAATAAAAGTACATAGATACACTTCTTCACTAGACTCATAGGCACATTTGCAACTCGTATCTTCAAGGCTAATTCCATATCAATGGTGGATGGCAACTTCAGCCCACTCAAAGAGTTGGTATTGGTGAAGCCATGAGTTTTGCGTGTATCCATGAGAATATGTATAATCTTACTATTAATGATATCTTTGAGTCTAAGTGTATTTTCTCCTTTGTAGCCTATCCATACATCATGTGAAATAGTACA
This sequence comes from Lygodium microphyllum, assembly GCF_053477565.2. Taxonomy (NCBI): domain Eukaryota; kingdom Viridiplantae; phylum Streptophyta; class Polypodiopsida; order Schizaeales; family Lygodiaceae; genus Lygodium; species Lygodium microphyllum. The sequence goes on along the minus strand of NC_141151.1, from coordinate 140,199,328 downwards.
TAAGAAAGAATAAGAATAATTTGTACACCCAAATGGAAACCTGTCCTTAGGATCATAAAATTCCTCATTGGTGACAACCTCTTTTTCATGCATTTCTTTCACCATTGGATAAGCATCAACATGCAATAAATTACCCTCTTGTTCCTATTCTTCTTCAACTTCCACATCTTGAGTAATCACCATGTTGATCTTGTAATTTTTGGCTTTCCACTTTGGCTTGTGATCTTGGGACCACTTCTCTCCATATTTAAAGCACAATCCTTTGGCATGAATTTTCATAAGAATAGCTCAATAGGAATCTTATGAGGTGGGAATATACATTATATTTAAAGATGTTTCAACTTGGGATAAAGGTCAAGGTGAAATAATGCTAAGCATTGTTACCCTGTTATGCTATCTAGGTGTTGTTCCAGTGTACCTCTTGTTAGTAAAATTAAAATATATTGAGATTTTGTTATTAGATCAATGAAAAATTTGATTCAAAATGGAGTTGAATAGCCTCTCTATGTATTGAGCTATCAAGCTCCAATTATGGATTAATATAGAAATTTCTATAATAGGACGATACTAAAGCTTCCTGCACCTTGTCTACTACCTACTATAAATGCCCTATTTTGACCTATAAGAACTCCACGGATACAACAAACCATGGAAACACATGTGGGGTCTTGAAAACGGTTATGGGGCACCTTTAGTGATCAAACTTGACCTATAAAATGATGGGTACCTGCTATATAAACCCAAGACCTGTAAGAACCTATAGATATCAAGAGGATAAAATATTCCCTATTCCTAATCCATTGTTTGTTCACATGTCTAAATGGGCTAAGATACTGCTATATTAGTGTGAATCAATGAGAAGGATAATGTACTTGAACCTAAACTTGAAACTATGTGGATTTTGAGACTTGAGGATGTGTGAAGTTTCTCCTCAAGCTAGTTGATGCACCCCTTCAGGGTCATAATCAAGAAGGGAGTGTCACCTCTCTAGTTCCTTCCCAATTCACTTGGAATTCAATTTTTTCTCATGGGAATGAACATGGCAATGCACATGTTACTTAGCTAAGAAAACAGTGATGCTATGCATTGATTGAAAAACTCTTTTGAATCTAAGCCCATAAAGACTCTTCTTTGATTTGCACACTAGATGTTCCTTACCTTTCTCCATAAGCCCTTACACTATTTCATATAAATTTCATCACATAGATTCCCATGTAAGAAAGTTGTGTTCACATCCATCTAATAAAGATCCAAATCTAATTGAGTAACCAAGGACAAGACCAAGGATAGGGTAGTCATCTTGACTACAACAGAAAAGACTTCATCAAAGTCAATACCATGTTTTTTCTAAAAACCCTTTGCAACCAATCAAGCTTCTGTGCTTTCTTAGGGTAAATAGGGGTACTCTTTAGCTTATACACCCACTTGAATTGCAATGTATGTTTTCCATCAGGTAAGGAAATTAAGTCCATGTGTAGTTATTCTGTAGTGGATCAAACTTAGATTGCATAGCCCCCTCCCAAGAATGGGAATCCCCTCTGTGTATAGCCTCCTCATAGATAAGTGGCTCAATAGAGTTTGTCACCTATGATATAGTCCATAGATAGATCATAATGATTAGAATGACATGAAGCTAGCAGATCACCTCAAAGCTGGCTATGGGACCTATATGGCATGTCCTATCTATCTAACAGCATGATCGTGCACACGAGTAGATCACAAGCCACTATATCATCGACAACTATAGAGTAGGATGTCTTAGTGGGATTGGTTGTGTTGTAATAGGAGGCTTCTCTTGAAGGATCACCTACTTACCTCAATCACTTGCTTTGGTCTCATATGCATCTTATCCTTATGGAAGAAAACATCATGGCTATAAATAATCTTTTGAGTTTGCATATCTAGGAAAAATGCATTTTATAAACTTTGGATCACGCTTGTAGCGCTTATCCTTGGGAAATGGCAGAAAACCTCACATCCAAAGATCCACAAATGAGCATATGGTAGATTTTTTCAAGGCCATACATCCTCTATAGCCTGACAACCAAGAGTAGTCCATAGGGATCTATTAATGGACTGCATGACAATAGTAAATGTCTCTGCCTAAAAATATTATGGTAAGCTTGGTAGTAGTTGACCATACTACATACTCTTTCTTGAGTAGTCATGTTCATGCGCTTTGGAATACCATTATGCGATGGATGTAATCACTTAAGTATGAACACCTCCAAAAGATACCATATTTTGACCTAATAAATCATAGTGCATAGAATAAAAATAAAAAATAGACAATACACCAGAATGAAAAAAGTTGCATAATATATGATCCATCATGAAAGAATACATCAAAGTAGGTAGCACTCACACATCCAAATTGTTATAGCTGATAGATCATAATAGTCACATTCCATAACCCTTGGCACTTTGGCACTCCAGCACTGTACTATCTAGTCCACTCCAATGTAGCACCCAACATATGGCATGCTTGATGGACTCAAACCCATTGCTAGAATCAATCTTCAATGTCACCAACATCATTGATAGCAACCTCATGCATAGCTATGATGAGCAAGAATGGGTGTTGAAACAAGAACTGACTAGAGCTACTGTAGAAGGAACCAACTATGGACCTAGAAAGATCACAGTGGGATGCTCTAGAACCACAAAAATACCACGAGGAGGAGGAGGATGAGGAGGAGGAGAGGCCAAGGTGAAGTGGGCACATGTGACCATTAGAGCAAGTAGAGGAGATATTTGAGGGACTGGAGTGTAGTTTAAGTGATGCTATTGGAGCTAGAGATCCATCGAATGATAGAGGGGTAGATGGGAAACATTACAAAAATACAATTGAGCTATACCAAAATAACAAAATATTGCACTCCTAGTTGAATCTCTTGCTACAGGGTATTTCTCTCTACTCACACCACACCTAAATTCTCCACATGTTATACTAGGGTATCATATTCAGAGATGTTTCTCTCACGACCATAAATCTGTGTTAGAAATTTTGATATCATTTTTTCTTGAGTAAGATAGCCTTGAAGCAAGGCAACCTTAGCCTTTAATTTGATATCAACCTCTACCCAATCCCTATTTTTCAGCTTTGGGTCCTTGGTTTTGGAGATTTTAAGCTTTACCCTGGACTTCTCTAGAGCCTTACAAGTGTAGATTCTAGGCCCCAATAGCTCAGAAGGTGATGGAGCTAGGCCAAAAGAATCCTGAAGCACAAAGGTAAGTCCCCTTTCCTAGCTCATGCTCTCCAACTTTACCTAAGTTGCAAGTGGAATGTGTTTCCAAACATACTATACATTAGTTTCCCTCTTTTTCGAGACTTGATGGAGATCATTATGTAGCACTACTAGTCATTCCAAGGTATCCTCTTGTGCTGAACATCAACAATCTCTTATAGTTGTCCACCTAGAGTAACCACTTGGGGTAATCCAAACTGTCACCCCCTCAAAAATCAAAGAAGTTAGACACAAGGGGCTTAGGAGAGAGCTCATCATTGTTGAGAGGGATAAGACCCTCTTTGAACATTTTCTTGCCCTTCCCCTTTGACTTAGGTATTAGAATATCGCCAGCCTCTACCTTGCCATTCAGAAGAGGATGGCACAATTTGGAGTACACTGCCCCCCCAGAGTTTAGCCATAGAACTAGCAGTAGAAGGAGAAGTGTGCCAAGTCAAATGACAAGGGAAAGTATGCACTATAGTAGAGGTTAGTTGGGAAGGTTGGCCCAACTATGGAAGGGGTTGATGCTATGATTGCATATCTGCCTTGTGAGCATCATCATCACATGAAAGGGGAGACAAGTGGGAGAAAATGGGCGAGTCACTTTCTCCCATGCCTCCCACAACTCCACTTACAAAGACTCTTGCAACCCCTTAAAAATATCCAAAGAAAGTAATACAGAATCCTCCACACCCATAGATTTGGCTACTTGATTGTGCAAGAAGACCAACCAAGCCAATTGATAGGATAGAAGTTGCCACTTACCTACACTCAGAGAGTTACATTTTGCTACCATGAAGGCTTGTGCCATCTTGGCCTAAATCACATTCATGTCCTATTGCACCTAGTAATGATGATTAAGTCTAGCCATCACATAGGCTAGACAATGCTCCACCATCACCGGATTGAACTCTTCCAAACAACTACAAGTGTGAAGCTCATGCAATTAGAGTCATCTAGGCTAAGGTTTGGGCAGCTAAAGTGGTAGCCCTAAAAGCACTTCTTGAAGGCACACTATCAATCTGTGAACTCTCCTCTCCGTTTTCTCTCTGACCAAGGGAGGACTCACAAAGCATGCCAAGTCTAGAGTTTAAATCAAATTGGCTCCTTGATTCAGAACCCATGGGAGTGCTAGTCGACAGAGACTGGTTTCAAAGAGGATGCTAAGGAGAAGCTAGCTCTACATCCTCAACTTTATCCTAGGCATCTTTGGTAGGTGGGAGATCCTCTATTGATTCTAGTGCCACATCCAACACAACATGAAAAGAAGACTCCACCAAACCAACTTTTACTAAAGAAAGATGAGAATTCTAAGTAACCACATGAGGAAACAAAAAGGTGAAGTGATGTCTGTGCATAACTCAAATGGAGTGAACTACATGTGAGGAGGTAACCATGCACTTACACTTGATGCAGAGGTGCTCCAAAAAGACTCTAGCCATATTCATCTAAGGCTGGCTATGGAGCAAAAACATGGAAACCATCTTTTGAGACACACTAAAAGCCTTGGACTATATGTATACGGCATTGAGCAAAATCTTAAAGGAATCCCACTATGGCTTGTAACTCTCTCTTATGGAGCTCAACTGATACTCCTCCTTGTAAACTATTTCAAAAATGGTATCATATCTAGGATAGAAAGAAATGAGGGCTCCTCCTCATAGCCACTAGTAGGGAGAATGAGCTTCTACTAGACATGTAGAAGATTTAAATTATATGTGTGACCACCCAGCTCAACATGTGAACTTGCATGCATCTATAAGAGAATGGAATCGATCTCTAGTTGCACAAGGGTCCTCTCCCAAGCCAAATAAAAAAACCTCTCCATGCCCAAAGCTTGTATCTGCTCATGCATTGCCTCTTTACGTTTAAGAAGCAAGGATATCACCCTATCCAAGGTGAGGTGGTATGGAACCATGGCTACTAGCAAAGTGATGATGCAAAGTATGTAGAGAAGAGGATGAAGAGATATTCATGACGGCCAAAAGAAATGATCACAAGTGTCAACATAAGAAGAGTATACACAATTGATAGGGAGAAGGAGGGAAACTTGCTTTTGATGGGCATGAGGCTCATCAAAAGGCCTCAAACTACAAAACATTGAATATCACTAATCCACAGATGCCACATCAACAAAGCATCCCATAAGAAACCATGAGTACCACTTGCATGTTGACGCACCATACCACCATTGATTATGGTTGTTTCTTAAAAAAATGAGTGAGAATATTTAGTCAGGGATGTGGTAGCATCACAAAACAAAGAAGGACCAAATTCAAGCATGGTAGTGCTACAATAAAAAATCATTGATTGTGTGAGCGAGGAGATTTCCTTTAAGGTCACTCATGTGAAAAGAATAAGAGCTAGTACCTTGAAATACCCAAAATGCATTTCTCCAATAGTACTTGAGTTTATTAGGCAATTTTTCCACCTATATCTTGAAACAATCTAGGGTGGATTAGTAGGAATAGACTTTTGGATGTCTGCTACCACTGCAAAAGGATGAGTATTCAGAAAGCCATTATTGATTATGGAAGAACTTTCCCTAGAGTCTAGGTGAGACAAAAAGTCTTCCACCACATGCAAGAAACCTGTAACGTGTCCACCTGTTCCCCTTTAGGACATGTCTTAGCAGTCCATCAGAAAGAGAGTCTAGAAAGCTCCGCCCGGCATGCCCATGGAATGTTAGAGGGTTTGCGATCTAGGACTTTCCACGTCTGCTACATAGCGGAAGTATTCCGGACGTTCCCATTTAGGACCGACCTGAATCAGGGTTTCCCCTAATGGTCATTTTCCTAAACTGCAACTAGCGTCGAACCCCAAGCGAACTACTTTATGCAGAAACGCCAGGGATGAAGCGGATTCATGCTGCACTTGGTTCAAGGAGAATGGGAAACGAGAGGGATGCAAGGCTCAACCTCTCTGCCATAAGGCATAGTCCCATTCCGTTCCCCTGAAACAGCATAAATCGGGATTCTAGTAACCTAATTCTAGGTGAATGCCCTTTCTGTTCATTTCCTTTGAGAAGATCTCCTTACTATCCATTACGATTGAGAAAAGTTCTCGGCCAACCGGGACCACCCATCCGTAGGACGGACCCATGGCCACATCCACCGCACTTTCCTCAAGGTTGCTTTAGTTGTCTAATTACCTACCACATTTAGTTGGACACGCATCAAACAACTTTATTAATTAGCCAGTTAGACACTGGTTCCTTCATGTAATCTTAGCACTTGACATAGAAAAGCAGTGTTAAACAAGTTCCTTTACAACATATTATCTTATTTATCTTTGGAATACATCCATAAAATCCAGCCCGCAGGCTAATCCATAATCTGCTCGAAGGCCATCCAGCAATCCACAGGAATTACTAATCCAAGATTCCACCTGTAGACTAGTATGCGGGCCTTGGGATCCAATCCTGAGTCACGTTGGCCTCTTGTGCAGGGCCTGGAAGGCAAGGGATTTACGGCCAGAGCCCCCCTAGCACCTAAGCGTCCTCCTTCTCCAAGTAGCACTCAACGGAGAGACCTCACATGGTGGGTTAAGTCCACATTTCTGGCGCGGCTAACAACCCCCTTGGTTAGGGTCAGGTAGACAGTCCGGGGTAACTGAGATTGCCTCTCCCTTCAGGCCTTCAACTTGAAGCATTAAATATGCTTCTATCCTTTAGTTCCTTGAGCAAACAATGCAAACAGTGCTCCTAAACTGTTACAAGCACAATTAATCCAGTGGTCATCTAATTTGGCCAACTGCTAAGGAATGAATCCTTCCTTTCGAATGCATCCAGCATTCGATCTGGGATCAATTGCGACTTGGCAAGATCCCCTAGGGTTTGTTTGTTAACCCTTTTGTCCTTGGGTTAGGGTCATACCCTGTTAACCCAACTTAACTAATACCTTAGGTTTCATACATTAACAATAAATCATGGCGACCATGTCGCTCCAAATTGTTGGCTGATCCTTTGCTTCTAGGCAAATACCTAATTCCCTTATCTTGGCAAATTTTCCCCAACAAAGGTGCTATAGCAGGACGGCTACTCATCCTCTTGCAAGTTAAACTTGCACAAGAATCTGCCAATCTCATTCCAAGGAATTGGCAACTCTCTTGTGATCAAACCACAAGATCATGCAACGCGTTGCAACTTGTTGCACAAGTGTCACATCTATTCCATGGGATCTTTTCACCCATCGAATGGCATTTTCTGGTCACGGAATCATGATTAGATAAGAAGCAAGGTTTAGGGTGTCCTCTTACCCAACCCATTCCTAATTGCACTAGGCCGACTTTAGTCCTAGGGATTCCAATTCAATTCGAGTTTCATCATTTGAATGAGTGATCCTTAGGGTAGAAACCCTAGATCGTTTCTCGCAAGAGCGTCCAATTGTCCCTACATTTCGTGAATGTGGGTAGGACCTTTGGGTATGAGGGTTTCGACTTTGCAACAAGTGCAAAACTAGGTCAAGTTGATCCTACTAGGACTTGCATTCATGAATCATGCCACTAAGCTTTTAAGATTTTACACTTAAATGAACCATGCAGCCTTTTCCTAAATACGACTTCTGATGAATGAAATTATTGTGCATTATGCAACCTTTCCTAACTACTACGTAGATAAATGAGATTCATGACAATTTAAGCTCGAGTTAACCTACTTCATGCAACCCTTAGAATCTTTTCCATGCTTTGCTATTTCCTACAGCTGATAACGACTTCCTTAATGAATCATTACAAAGAAGATTTGTCTAAAAATGCGACATGCGATTTAATCTTTCCATGCCTAATCAAAGGTGTACTACAATACTTTTGACATTGTAATGATAGTCATTAGTTGTTCTAGACTCGTCACTTTGCAATTCACAAAAGGCAACTTGCTAATAAGGTCCTAAGATGCATATACACCTTATGGTTTTTTTGTTCATTCCATTGAAAGTACCAATGACCAATTTCGTATCATGAGTTACTTCTACTAAATTCTAATTAACCAATTTATTTCCAATTTCATTTAGCTAGGTGGATTTGACAAGCATAAGTGCATCCTAGTCCATGAAATAACCATGCATAATTGCAATACTTCTACGTGAAATCAAAAATAGGAAGAAAACCTGGACTTGTGGGCTCGGTGAAATATCCACATGAATACTAGGAGATGATCCTCCTGCAGGCGCGCCTTGTGACTTTTTAGGGGCCATCGCAGACGTGATTTCGGCTTCTGGTATGCCTTCGCGGTCTACGAATTACTCACCTTGGTATGCAGCCTTAAAATCTTTGCCCGTCTCCCTTGTACACGGAGATTCCCTTTGAAGTACGGATCCTTGACAGAAGTACCGACTTGCGGAATTTGGCTTATGGAAGGCCTTAGGGCTTGGAGCTTGGGCCTTCTTTCTTTCGGAAAAAGAGGGGGTTCGTGAAAGGGTTCTTGTGAAGGCCTTGTGGGAATGGAGACTTTAAATCCCGGGCTAGGGATGGGCTTGTGGGTGATTGGTGGGAAGGGGGATTTATAAGCTTCCTCTTCTTCTGTTCAAAGTCCTCGGCTAGGGATGGGCTTGTGGGTGATTGGTGGGAAGGAGGCTTTATAAGCTTCCCTCTTCTTCTCTTCAAAGTCCCGGGCTAGGGATGGGCTTGTGGGTGATTGGTGAGAAGGGGGCTTAGGGAAGCCCCCTTAGAAGCTTCTAAGAAGCTTCTGGTGGGGCAAAACACCATGTGGAAGAGGGAGGGCCAATATGAACATGTCGTGGAAGAGTAAGGATGGTGTGAGGATGGCAGTGGTTGTCAAGCCATAGGCGACAGCCCTTCACGACTGGTGGTGGCCCCTTTTGTAGTGTGGTGGCGGCTCCTTCTGCAGAATGGCGACGGCTTCCGGCTGGATGGCAGCTTCACACGGCATCTCAGCTACCCTCTCCTCCCACGTAGCACTACCCTCTCTTCCCTGTAGCTTCTAGCCTTCGAGCACACTGCCATGGCACAATCCGAGGAATCTACAAAGACATGAAATGGCCTAATCCAAAGGGATAAGGACGAGAGCTTTAGATAGCATCAATTGAAGGAGTCAAAATGCAAGGCCTAGTGTCTTATCCCATTTGAACACCATTTTGGTAACATGAGCCAATTTGTTGAGTGGAATAGTGACGTGCGCTAATAATCAAAGATATCATGTCATGCCACTAGACTTGTTCAAGGAATCAAAGAACAATAGAGCAAGATGTTGGGATTTCCATTGGCATGACTGTAGCCACCTTTTGGGGGTCTAGCACAATTTTGTCACATGAAATGACATGGCCCAAAAATATCCCTCCTTTGACTACAAAAACACACTTTTCATGGGATTTAGGCTAAGGCCAATCTCTCGATAGTGCTACAAATATAACCAAAAGTGATGTGGATGAAGGAAGACTATGCCAAATACATTAAAATCATCCAAGAAAATCCTCATCAAATGATGCATAGTTTTTTTGCTATGATTTGCAATTGCGGATATCATCCTTCTTAGTAGCATAACAATGGGTTGTAATATAACCTATTTTTCCACAATAATAGCAAATAATACCAAAATTTCCAAAACCTTTGTTCTTCTAGCTGCCTCTTTCTCTAGAGCTCCTCTTGCTTCTAAAGTTTCCATGGTCTCTTGAAACTTGCATTTCACCGAATTGTTGATTTAATCTATCTTGCTAGTTATCACTTGTACCTCCCATACCACAATCTCTCGAAGAGGGCCTGCTATGTCCCCTTCTTGAACTTGAGTTAAATGCTTGAACCTATTTATCACTTCTTTCAGATGATTCACTTGCATATTGATCTCTTCATTCATCATGAGAGAGGCTAACACTTCAAAATTTGGAAATGGCTTCCATACATATACAGAAGTGACAAATGATCTCTAAGACTTCTCATTATTAAGGTCACCCAAAGTAGATGAAACCAAATCATCATCATCATGCATTATATCAATTGCTCTCAAAGCATCTACAATGATCCTTATGCTCAAAACATACTCATTCATATACATTTTTCCTTTCTTCAGAGTATTCAACTCTTGCTTGAGTTGAGTCTTTCGTGCCTTTGTATTTATTGAAAACATATTCTCAAAATTTACCCAAATTGCATGTAAACTTTTTGCATTTCTGATATATCCTAGCATAGTATTATCAATGACTATAGATATCCAATATATCACCTTTTTGTTTGTTGTATTCCATTCATTCCACACCTTTAATTCATCTGCAATTGTTTGTAGGGTTACTCAGCTCTGCTCATTTTCTTCACCCAAAACAAACTCATAGAGGCCATTTCCAATAAGTAAGTTTATCACATGGAACTTTCATGAAGGGTAGTTGTTCTTGTCTAGCTTCTCAATGATGGGATTTCCCCTGTTCTCTGCCATTATCACAAAAATGATACAAAATAGCAAGCAAGTCTTCTATAACCTTTCAAAATAGGTGCATATCAATACACTAGTGAGGATATGGCACGCTATCATATTCTACGATTGTGCCTTTACGGTCCACATCATGGCAATGTATATCTCCTTTTGATCTTGATTTTCCTATTCTTCTATTGAATGCCCCTTTGTGTCAAACTCTAGTAGCTTTGGCATTTCAACCCCATACCAATAGGAGAGCATCAAGACTATGGGTGGCTCTAAGGTACTAGGAGAAACTATCTAGGGTGTGTTGGGTTGTAGAAGACCTATTGTATTCAGTTCATGCTCTTTGTATCCTTTTTTTCTTAGGTGGTAGATCAAATATTCTTTGGTGAACTCTTCATTCATTAGGTTGATCTCTTTGTTCTATTCCATGCTTTTTAGCTCAAAGTCCAGAGTACATAAGCTAAAAGTTGTTATATTAGCTAGATTTGATATAGTGGAGGTCGTCCAAGTAGGAAATAGAGTTTTTTATATTAGCTAGATTTGATATAGTGGAGATCGTCCAAGTAGGAAACAGAGTTTGAATCATAGATATAAAAGGTGACCAGAGTCATCAAGCATAAATTTTCTATAATGTACATTGATCCAAATAAGACCAATGAAGATTAGTGCCAATCTTAACCTTGAGTTTCAAGAGTAGCTACTTGTGCCCTTAAATGAGTTTAAAGATATGTTTCTCATGGGATTACTCAGGTGTAAGGGTTTGGATCCTTAGTCCTATCAACACCAAATTCTATTGAAGCTGGATGCAATCCTAGTGCAGATACAATAGTATAGTATGAATCCCCATATGGAAAAATTAGTCAAAGAAGAGTTGGATCTTGTACTACAAGGGGGATTGATTTCTCTAGTGATAGAGTAGAATGGATTTCTTTGATTTTTATTGTGCCCAAGAAGAATGAGAAATTATAGATTTGTATGGATTATCAAAAGCTCAATGTAATCACATTTTGAATCCATTCTATTACCTATTTAAATAGTCTATTGGATGACATTGCTTGCCATGAAAAATATTTCCTTCTAAATGGCATAGTGGTTACAATCAAATCTAATTGGCACTAGAGGATCAAACTAAGATCTCCTTCATAACAACAAGGGGAGTATCTATATGTGTTGAGATTCAAGCTTAATATCTACATCAATTTAGTTATATAGTTGTAGCTAGCTATCATTATCTTTTGTATTGTAATAACAAGTACTTAACTCACATTAGAGGTGTCTGGTTAGTTAGTGACATATATTCATACACCTATATGTGTGACCTAGACTCAGTATCATTTGTATGTTACATAACAAATGAATAATAAAAGAAGAGAGAGTACATTGCTCTCTATTCATGGCTCCCATTCTTGTTTGCCTCTTTTTCTGTGTAATCTCTTGCTAGGGCCCATAAAACCCCAGTGTCCACTGCATAAAGCGCACCCCCTTTTTTTAATAATTAAATCAAAACAATTTTTTTTCGACCCCCTCCCTGGCAACGCGGTAAGCTCACAAAGGGAGGGGACAACTAAATGACAGTAAATGGGGGTGGAGGAGGAGATCATGACGGCAAGCCCAGGGATGTGTGGGAAATGACGGGATGAGAGACGGTGAGCTGGAGACAATGATGGGATGATGGTGATGAGGATGGTGATGAAATTGATGGGAGGAGGGGCACACGTGTGCCACCTCTAATCCCCCCCCACCATCTGTTCCCCCCCCCCCCCCCCCCAATAATAAACCTCCCTCCCCATTATATAACACCCCCTTCCCCCCCCCCGCCGCCCCCCCCAATCATAATAAAAGGGGTATATGAAGCCTTAGAGGAGGGGCCTTGATGCACTGTTGGCCGTGAGGGTGAGAGAAGAGGAAGAGAAAGGGAGGGAGAGAGGAGAAGAAGAGGAGGGGAAGAAGAAAAAGAGAAGAAGAAGAGGGAGAGAGAGAGAGGAGAAGAAGAGGAGGAGAAAATACCATATTGGGAAATATGGGAATTTCCCATAAGTTTGGGACATGTGGTAAAATCTTTGGATTTGTCATAACTTGAACACTGTAACTCCAAATCAAGCACTCTATAGCTTAATAGATTTAGTATTCAAAAAATGGGAATTGGGAGATTCCCAAACTCACTAATATTGTGTTAGAAGAAGAAGAAAGGAGAGAAGAAGAGGAGGAGAAGAAGAAGACTAAGAGAGAGGGAGAGAGTGAGCAGAGAAGAAGAGAAGGAGGAGAAGAAGAAGAGAGGGAGAGAGAGGGAGAAGACAAGAAGAAGAGTAAGAGAGAGGGAAAGAGAGAGGAGAGAAGAAGAGGAGGAGAAGAAGAAGGGAAGAAGAAGAAGAAGAGGGGGAGAGAGAGAGAGAGAGAGAGAGAGAGAGAGAGAGAGAGAGAGAGAGAGAGAGAGAGAGAGAATAAGAAGAGGGAAAAAGAGAGAGTGAGAGAGGGAGAGAGATTATTTCCCTTCCCCTTCAAAGAGGGTGGCCACATGCATCTCTCTCTCCCCCCCGTAACCGTGAACCTATACCCATCTCATGGGATTATCCCCCACTCGCAAACTCAACTCTCTCCTCAATTCGCCCCACTAATCGAGCACAAGTCACGGAGTCTTGTGCAACTCGCAAAGATCGAGGATGGCCCCCAAGTAGAAAATGACGCATGTGGATGGAAACCCCACAACAAGCAATGAAGCCCCAGGCGAGGACATCACTATCCATCGCTGTCGGTGGTGACGACAAGGGGGAGGGGATAAAGAAATTTTGATTATTTTGAAAAAAAAGGGGGGTTTTTTATACAGCGGGTGGGGGATACTACATCCTCTTCCCCTTAGAGAACTTGAGATGTCCTCATCTCGGAAGAACTAGGAAAGACAAGCATTAATGGAGCTTAGGGCCTGTGAGTTAGGACCCACCATGCGTCCGTTGCGCTACTCTTAATGATTCAAGTAATGCAACTCTTTTTATTGCAATTAACCATAGGTACAAGAGTAGGATTTATTCCCAATATAAGTTGTCTTACATGCCGATAAAATTTGCTAATCATCTTGAAAAAGTGTAGTGGGTTCTAAGTCTTCATCTTGATTTGATTCCTCTATATATTCATAGACTGTGCTTGTGTAGCTTCTTTTTATTGGAGGCTCAATATCTTCTAGGGACTTAAGTCAAGGTAGTTTGCTTGGATGTGCCCTAGCTCATTGTAATGGAAGCATTGACGGTAGGGACATCTCCTACGGATCTGCCCTATCTCTCCACACGTGTTGCATCTCTTGCCCTGATCTCGAGAATCATCTTTGTCACAATTGCCCAAATTAAGTTATTGGACGATTGGCTTTGCTTAAAGTAATGCATGTTGCAAGTCCATTGTACGCATTGCTTCAAGATGATGGTTCAGAGGAGTGTTCAAGCCATGACAAAACTTGGATACTTGTTGTGTAATACCCATAGGTAGTGCATATTTTAATAGGGTTACAAACTTTGAGTAGTAAGCTTCCAGGGTTAATTCCAGTTGCTTGAGCTTGAAGAATTCATTCATCTTCAAAGTTTGATAGGTTGTTGGAAGGTATCATCAGCGTACAACATCTTTCAGCTGAGCCCAAGTGATAGTGGCTTTGGAAATACCTTGATCTTTGCACCATTGCTTCCATCATAACCGAGCCTGGCCAACTAACTTAAGTTTGACTATCATTGCATGATTGGTAGAGGTAGTTCCTGTGGCAAAGAAACAGTCATCCATCGACTCAATCCATATCTTTGCCTTGGCTGTGATGTCTATCCCTTTTCCACCAAACTTCGGTGCCTTAATTTGCTTGATAAGGAATTTCTTCTCTTGCATGCCAGCATTCGTGGGTGCAAAAGGTGCTTGACAATCAAGCCATAACACTTTGGTTTTTTTTAAAAGGATATATATACAATCCATACATTAATCAATCACATATCATTATGAAGTTTCACTCTAATACCAACTATAGGGTGCTCGATTTTCCTGGCATGTTTTAGCGGTCCATCGAGAGACAAATCTAAGAGACACCGCCGGCACTCCCATGGAATGTTACGCGTTTGTCACCGAGGGTTTCCTGAGTCTGCCTCGCAATGGAACATTCGTGACCAAACCCACTAGGATCGACTTGAAATTTGGGTTCCTAGAGGTCAAGGTCTCCTGACAGCATTCTAGCATTGGGTCTTGGACATCCTACTTTACGCAGAGATACCCAAGCCGAAGCAAAACCCATGCTGCACTTGGTTCAAAGAGAAAGAAAAATGAGAGGGATGCATCGCTCAACCTCTCTACCCGTAGGGCATAGTCCCATTCATGGCATGAGTCAAGTTCTAACCTATCAATACCTAAAGGTTGAACGACGGTAAAACCTTTAGGTAAGCCTTCCAGTTCTCTGGGACCACCCTGCCATAGGATAAACCCATCGAGGCCACCCGCTTCCCTTGATAGGTGTTCTTTAGTTATTTAATTAGGCCCTATCATGTTTATATATGACATTTAAAATCAATTTTGTTAATTAAGCCTTTTAGGGAACATGGTTGGTTCGCGTAACTTATAGCACTAACATGAAAAAAAAGCAAACAATTCTTTTGACAAATAAACTTCCTTAACTTATCTTCTAGTTAATCTTTATCTTCCAGTTAATCTTTTTCTGCACCATAATTTCCACCCTTTATCTAGAATAGGATCTTCCAATGCCACAGATGTTGGGCTCATGGCAGTCTTCAACTCTGTTTCGGACCAGCAAGGGGTATCTAGAGCTCCACCTAAGTGGCCTAGGAGTGAAATATAATTTTCATGGTTGGTCTTTTCACCACTCGACCTTCGGCCCGTGAATTGAGTAGTGCCCTCTCGGGTTGAAATGCGGCGTGACCTAAGAGATGATCCACCCGCACAAAAATATCATTTCCTTAATTAATCCAATTAAGAATCAAACACAATCAAGGCGATCAGCCCTAATACCATTTTTCTAGGAAAACGTTCCATTATCCCCATGGCAACTTGTCATCACAGACCCCTGCCATGAATTTTCCAACAATCGCAAGCACTTGAAATAATCATCCAAACCACCATCCAACAATTAGTTTAATGTAAAAGCATTTAGGGTGTTATTCGATCAAGCATCAAAACAATGGTACTCTTTTCCAAACATTGCAAGAATAGTCATGATAATGTTCCCATCACACATTTGCTCTCCCCCTGGGCCCTTGGGATCTAAGAGATTATATGCAAAATTTACTTAACACTTCGTCTATGACACATGCCAAGGCCTCATACAACTATGCAAGAATGTAAATTCTATTGAACACTTACATTGATCGACAACCCGACCTTTTTCCCAAAAAAGTTTAGAAATATTATTATGTACTTTGATCCCATGGTTTCCTAATCCCTTGAGTTCTTCCCTTGCCTTTGAGACCTAGAGATGTTGTTTGTATCTAGCCCAACCCCGAATAGGATTGATAAACATAGTCGCTATTGGACGGATCTCAAGGCATCATAGTTTTAATCCTAATGATTGTTGTTTGTACTAGTTATGCACAACTTCTAGATACAAAATGAACTAATAGTTTGTGATGTTAGCAAGACTTTAATGCAAGATCAATTTGTGTACCATTGGTGTGTGCTTCATATAATCTTTCCCATGCATGTACTATCTATGTGCATAACCCTCAAGGTAACCTTATACGTTTTTCTTGCTACATATGATTTTGTCATGTAGCACTAGGGTTTATGCAAACCTCAATGCATCATATGCATAAATCTACACAAGGTTGTTAAAATACCGAGAATGCATGCTATGAAGGATCACTGATGAGCAAATAGACAATCATAATGAGTCAAAAGCATTGATAAAGAAGAACAACTAATATTATCCAAGCATAATGCAAGTACAACTGACTAAAAATAATTGATTGAATGATTGTGGGGATGAGTGCCTTTTATAGGCTTACAGTAAGTGGTATTGGTAGGTGGAAAGGGACCATGGTATTCAACAACCATGGTTTTAATAAACCATGCATACATGACCTAGTCTAAGGCATTATTTGCTGTATGTTTCTTTGCCTTGTTTGTCCCATACAAAGAGGCTATGGTGGATGTGATTGCACATTTCTCAACACCCCTTCTCAATCACAACCAAAAAAGACATTGAGTACACAGAGGCTATCGTGAGTAGAACCTTGCTAAGTGTACACATGGAAGAAACAACAAAAAAACAACCATACAAAGCTAGAGGCTATTACAAGGCCTCACTAAGTGTGTAGAGGCTGTAGTGTGAAAAGGCTACATGAGGAGTTTTAGGAGCTTATGGTGGGAACATAAGGCATGTCCACATGTTAAACTAAAAAAGTCTATCATCAGAAAATGAGCTACAAAAGAGGGACTGGTTGTCTTCTTCAATGTTGTCTTCATCGTCTTTGACTGTAGCAAGATATTCTCTTTGAGATTTTTTCTTAGCATAGCAAAATTTCTCAATATGCCCAAATTTCTTACAAAAGTCATAGACTACGCTCTTCTTCCCTTTCACATAGAGGAGTTGTTGGTCTCCTCTTGGGATGCTTGTTTCTCCTTTATTCTTGATCTTCTTTTCCTCTTCCAGGAGAGAGGCTTTGATATCCACAAGTTTTGGCTTTGGCATGTTGATTAATGTGGTAGACACATTATCAAACTCAGGTGGAAGACTTTTGAGAAGCACTCCAATGCAAATGTCTTCATCCATCTTTAAGTTGATTCCTACAAGTTGTGTCAACAAGCTTTCCATATAATTCAAATGAGTTGCAAGTGAGGTATTGCTTTACATGTTGAGCCTTAAAAATTCAATTAGTAAACCATATTTTGAGGATTTAGAATGAGCTCCAAATCAGATTTCTAATCGATCCCATGTCGCATAAGAGGTTTCACAATCATCAACATGATGAATGTAGCTGTCATCAAGTTTGAGCTTGATAATTGCTTGAGCCTTGTCATCATTTTTATCCCATACGACTAAAAGTGCAGCTTCCCTTGGTTTCTTATCTTGACCACTTGTGATTGACCACAAGCCTTTCTTCATTAGGATCCGTTTGATCCTAATTTACCATGTATGGAATCCAATTCCATTGAATCGAGATGTCGATGAGTCCTTGCCCATTTTGAGATTGCAAGATCAACAGTACATCAGCTCTAAACAATTCAAATTTTAGTTGAGCATAAGTGCTAAGAAGCACTAGGTGATTAGTACCAAGTGATGCTAAATGATTTGGTGATTATACTACCCTTGAAGTTGGAATCTTCAAGATCTTGCAAATGTGAGCCTTCACCTCCTGGATTTGATGCTGGAGTTGCAAAAAAAAATCAGATTTGATTAGAGGCAAAGCTGATTATGTTAAATGATGTAAGTGCTAAAAGCACTAAATGGGTGTCAATGGACATTGTTGCTTGAAATGCTTGAGAATCTTGTCAAAATCTCCCCTCCTTGGTGGTAAGTAACTTGAATTCTTGTTGAAGACTGAGTGTTGGAGCAGATTAGAGAGTCAGTGACTTGATTTGAGCCACATAAGTGAGACAAGGAAGTGAAGTGTTTCTACATCAAATCTCACATTCTCTCACAAGGGTTCTATTTATAATGCCCTATAGTGAGTTTTCCTCATCCTTTTATATGTGTGGGTTGTTCTTTTGAATGCCCCATTTCATGGTATTTGCTTAAGATGGTTCAACTAGAACTTGATATGGAATCGTGTGTGTAGGTGATTCTAATATGGTAACTTTGCTTGATGTTTTGATTTAACATATGAGATGTGGAAACAATTAGTATTCTTATGGAATTGACATGGAAAAATCTACACTCTAATCAGTCATCTAGGGCAAACTAGGCTTGATCACCTCAATTTGAATGATAGGGTGTGTTGGCATTTGTAATTGTTCTATATCAAGATTGAAGGTGCAATCAACACTTGTAAGCAATATGAAGGAGCACAATGAGAGCACTACAAGCTAGTGCTTTATTGCATCAAGAATTTCTTACAAAAGTAAAGGGAGGATGGAACTTCGCCTATTAGAGTTCAATCTCCTATGCATAGGTTGCAACACAATAAGAAAGAGGTCATAGATAAGATGTTATATGGCTTAGTTGAGCCAATGCCTTCCTTAATAGGCAATTGTTTGAGGGGGAGATAAAGGTAGTGGTATTTCTCATGAAGAAAAAATAAGATACTTGGTGCATAAATTTGTTAAGCTAACATCCAAGTTGCATGAAGAAGAGCTATCACACGTTGTTCATTTTTGGTATTTCTAAACAAAAGGCAAAAATAGCCTAAATAATCTCAAAACCCACTATTTGCGATTATGATAATAAGAATGAGAATATAGATAAGTAGGCTATACATTGCTTCTCTTCTTATTTGCATATGTATCGAGGTAAAGGACAATACTTGGTGGCCACCATAAGAGTGAAAATTAATCTAACTAAGGTAAACATTGTAATGAAAAAAAAAAGACCATGGAAAAGGTTGGGTCTTCACTAAGAGCTCTAGATGGAGGTCATAAGGATGCAAGATACTTGTTCCAATGTTTTAGAGGTCAAAAAATATTTAGGGACATGTGTGTTTTACCTCATATATGAATACAATATTTTGCACATGTGGTTGATGATTTGTATCTGTTATTATTATTACAAAAAGAATAGAAATTCCAATAGGATAGAAAGCACACCAAAGCCATGAAGAAACTAAAGAGATTGTTGAAGTCTGTAGGGACATTCAGGAATGTTGATTATTCAAAGGGAAAGCATATTATCATTACACTAGACACTATCCTGATTGGTATTGGATGGGTGATTGGGAAATATGACAAGGGAATCGGTATGTAATTAGAGATTTGGAGTAAAAGGATTAAATGAAAGGTAGAGATGGATATACGCAGGTCGAGGAGGTAAGAAAGGAGCCATTCCAGCATTGACGATGCAGCCGTCAGTTTTGACTCGCTTACCTTTGGGAGTTTGTATAGCTAATCCATATTCCTTATCTGAGTACTACAGTTATGTTTTCAAGACATCCAAATTAGCATTCCACGCCTCGAGGATGGTAGAATGGGTTATGAGGCCACCTCTTGGGATAACTAGGTCTATGCCTTTGAACCATGGATCGGTAGTGATGCCTACAGATGTGGTATTGCTGCAGGCACGACAAAGAACTGTGGCGAGTGCATCTTGGGATATGGTTGCACCATGGCCTGAGGCTACTCTAGGTGAAGCCGGGCTGCAAGGTCTGCGTTCATAGCAGAGAGCTGCAAGGATGATGCTGTTAATAATGATGCCACTAACTCAAGTGCTCCATGAGCCAATATGTGTGGCTTCTATAGTATGCCAGACAATATGAATCTCAACTTTGTGTGCTATTGTGGTGGCCATCTCAATTTGCTTCAGGTTATAACAAGCAATAATGTGACTTATCAAGCATGGCTGAAGCATCAAATTGTAATCACTATCGAGAGAGAGTGAGGTTTGCAACAAGGAAAGAAGACATTCTATGATTTAGAACTCCATGGGAAAAAGACCATAATACAGGCTCATCAATAGCAATAGATCTTTCATCATTTCAATCATGAAGGGTTTCCTTCTGCCTATGTTGCACAGCCATCCTTAAGGTCTCTTACTAGAAAAGGGAAAGGTTTTGCCTTCCCTATAAGCTTGCTTCCCAAGTGCAGATGCAGAGGAACTTGAGAAGACAAGCTTTGGTTAAGTGCACCAGGAGGTCAAGGCCTTTGCAAAAGATATTTTCAACGTAGAATGGGTAAGCTCCTTACTATTTTCATCCACATTAGATGTTAAAAATAGTTTTTGATAGATAAAGCATGAAATACAATGGTGGTTGAAGATATACATGGGGCTAATTTTCCAAATAAACGTAGATGATGAGGTTAAAATGGGTGTTGGCCTAAACTAAGATTACCAATAGACCGAAAAGCATGATTATTTTGAATAAAAGGTGTCATAGAAGGAGGCCATCACAGAAACTTACAAAGCATTGACATTTATCACAATTGGCATTCCTCCTATTGTGTTTTTGCAAGCAAAGAAAATTTGAATTGCCAAGTTGGTGCAAGGAATTTCCAATGGGGTAGTCTTATTGAGCTTGGACTATTTACTTGACCACATACTTGTGTGGCACTCTCCTCTCCTCTCCTACAAGCAATCACTTGCATATAACATAATTCTAATCTACAAGTATGAGTTGAGACACATGATGGCTTTTAATGTGTTGTTCTTGAAGTCCTTTGCTTTTCACATTTTGGAACATTCAAAACCAATTTATGTTTCTTTTTTTGTGATGATTATTTTTCATCACCAAAAACACTGAATGAACTCTCAAGATATCAAAGCATTCTTATTTTCTTGACCTTTGCAAGGCTTGCATACCCAAGTGTCATTTTCCCTACTTCATACAATTTACAAAGCCACCAACCCATGAGAGCCATAGCTTGTATGTTACCCAACCTCTGGACAAGCTTTTCTTGATTAATTTGATAAGATGCTAAGGGTACTCCAAATTGCTTCCTCTCTTGTAGATATTTGAATCAGCATATGGTAACAGACTATTAGTCTTTGGAAGCTATATAGAAGGTACAAAATGCTGTAGAATGATATCTCAATCCTCTTGAATTGCTTTGTAGAAGAGGAACAAAATGCTACATAATGAAGTTGCTCCATTAGACTTGATTAATAGTAGTAACTCCATAATCCTGATTTGATAAGAACCTCAAGCATGCAAGCTAGGCAATCACGTGTCTATCACAGACAATCAAGATGCCTTGCAAATGGTCTATGAAGTATGTCCTCCATTCGTATGCTTTTATGGGAGGTAACATCAATTAGAAGTGTGGAAGTGGTGGAAGCACTGCCCTTCATTGTCAAGTTACTGGTGGGTCCACAAAGAGAGAAAACTCTCCAATGCTTTTGACATAGCCAGATGTTACAGGGTCTACAATCGCTAATGATAGTGTAGAACACCACCACATCTCCCATGTTATACCCTCACATTCAGCAGACTAGCATGGTACTCAATTTGACATTGAGATACATCTATTATCAGTTGGGACTTGTCAGTTTTTGTGTGGAAATTGGTACCTACCTAAAAGTAATGAATGGCCTAGTTAGGTAGAAAAAGCTTTCATGTTGTTGATCAGTGTAGTCTGTTTGCTGTTTGCTTTTGCCCTACACCATGAGTAGGGCTACTCTACATATAAATTGCATGTCTTGTGCTTGCAAAAGTATCATAAGTGTTGACAAGATTTTATCACAGGATTTAGTATTTGGTTCTCTAGTAATTGGTGGATACTTTCCTAGCTTGGCATTTAGTCTCTGGTTCTCCAATTATTGGCAGTTGATGTATAACTTGAAATGACACTTTCCTAGCTTGGAAAAGTGGCCTCAATGAGGATTTTGTGATTTACTGGATGATTACTGCAACCGTATTCTCAGTAGGGACTATGCCAATATGCAAATGATGGTAAAGGAGACACGCTATTTGTTCACAGCAGCTGCATGGTGCATTACTAACTAAGGAGACTATTTTTTGAAATAAAGAATATGCATCACCAGATTTGTTGCATGTGGGAGCTACATAATAAAATCAAAATCAAATCAGCCCATGGTCTTTTGGAAGAAGTGCAATAGGCCAGTCTATAGTTGAAGACATGAATTTATTGAATGAAATAGGTAGCATGCTACATGAGAATGAAGAATGGTAGTGAGATGGAAGAGCTGGTCATGGAAAGAATGCACAATGTCATTGCACTATTAGTCTTGAAGGGTCAGTGCAACTATTTAATCTATACTAGGACATCATTGTTGTGAATGAGTGGTATAGTTATTGCATGCTAGCAAGAAGTTTGAGAAGGAAATGTTGGTCAACACAACAACTATAATAGCATAGCTACATGTCTGAATAGAAGGCAACCATAGATAATGATGGGACAAAGAAGAAAGCTAGATCTAGAATGGTTGGTGCTAGTCCCATATGGGATGGAGTTGCTTGAATGTTAATGATAGTTAGGTTAGTATAGGTCTTTCTAGATCTTTCATTTTGACTGACAAAGGAGACACTTGCAGAACAACTTGTGGACTCAATATGTCAATGGCAGGGCCAAATGGTCATGTAATAGGAGCAACAATTGTGGGTCCATTAATAGCACCAAGTCCAACTCAGATAGTGATTGGATTATTATTTTTTGGATAAAGGAAAAACTTTTTTTTTGGACACGTATACTTTGCGTTCTATTCTATGTAAGTTCCTTTCACTTCTAATCAGTTTGAAGTTGACTTGATGGTTAGTTTACTTTTGTTGTAGGGATTAGAATGTGATTGACTCATCAGCGGAGAACTTGGCAACATGAGCATGGTAGGCCTTTGGAACTGCTTTGAAAGGCGGGGTGAATTTCATTCAAAATTGAAATTATAGGTTGTGGGCTAGGTAGGGCATCTATCTTTGCAATGGTTCAATTTTGTACCGGCAACAAAACATGTGGCTGAAATTTATTAGTGAGTCTCTATCATATATATGTTGTTTTGATAGGTTAATACAATGTTCTAGTGGGCAATTCCTCATCATGTTTTGGATTGTCATTTTGGATAGAGGATCTATGATTTTGTACAGGAGATTGACCAGATTTGAGAGGATCTGAGATATCAAAGGTGTTGGAATATTGGTGCTAAAAATCTTTTAGATGGAAGGCTTATACCCATTTTTTGCATATGTGTACCTTCTTAGTAGAAAATGTGTTTTTCTTTGCTTGTGCTCTTTTTGGTTGGCTATTGTGCATGGCTATCTATTTGCCATGGTCTTGATTTTCATGTCTTTATGACAGGCAACACTACACTTGTAGATAGGGAGTGGAGCCCCGAGAGGAACACCAAGGAAAAGGGAATTCTCTTGCAAGAAAATCTATCTTGTAACATCAACAAGCTTGTTTATCATGTTTCATATGATCACAATGAAGAAAAGAATACCAGGCACAACAAATCTTCATGCAGCATCATGTAGATCTCCCACGGATTTTAATAGAATCAACCATATTCTTCAACACCTTCACAAAATCCATCAATGGAACAAAGAAAACAAAGGAATACACCATCTTAGAATGGAAAAACATCACATAGTATTCATCTTCAATATCTTCATAGTCTTCTCTCTCAATCTCTCATATACAATCACTCTGTTTCAGTAGAATTGGCTATCTCTGACTCTCTCTCTCTCTCTCCATCAATAATACATCATATCCTCACTACAATCTCTCAAAAATTACTCTCAATAATCACTCTTAGGTCGTGGATACCCCTCCCAAGAGGCATGTCTGATATGAAGAGTCACCAGAGCCACTACAGTGTCTCTTCACAGCTCACTACTGTCACTTCACTCTAGTCTTCATTTGAGTCTTCAGCAGCTACTTCTTCCACTTCCTCCAGCTCTTTTGCACTTGTATTCACCTCTTTCCAAGGCTAGAAAACTTTCCCCAAAGTCACACATACATTCCACAGAACACTTACAGAAGCATACAGAACAGTCTATAGAACAGTACCAGAACAGCTACAGTACAGAGACAGAACAGAAACAGAACAGAACAGAAGCAGAAGCTCTACAGAAGACCTACAGAAGGTTACAGAAGGTCATCAAAACTTCATAACTCACTCTCAACTCATTCCAAACTCTCACAAAACATTCAATAAGCTTTCACAATATCTCATTCTTCATCAATCAATACTCTATCCCTCTTCACAGAAGACAATCAGAACAAAACAGACCAAAACAGAACAAAACAGAAGGTATATAGAACTATTCAGAACCTATCAGAATATCACAGAACCACCAACAAACATCATGAACTTCCAAAGCACAATCAATATCATCTAAAACACTCTCAATCCACTTCTAAATCAACCAATCATCCCATAAAATCAACCATTCAGCTCTCAAAAACAACAAAAATCAGCCAAAAAACAAGTCATTTCAACACTCAACATATCCCCACACTTAATAAGGAAGCGTCCT
The DNA here is from genome assembly GCF_053477565.2 of Lygodium microphyllum. Taxonomy (NCBI): domain Eukaryota; kingdom Viridiplantae; phylum Streptophyta; class Polypodiopsida; order Schizaeales; family Lygodiaceae; genus Lygodium; species Lygodium microphyllum. Next base: position 140,174,687 of record NC_141151.1, on the reverse strand, counting down.
CGCGACCCAGGAAAAAGGGAATACAAGTTCAGGGAAAAGCTCAACTGTGATCTTCAATATCTTTTCAAAAAGAATCCATCCACCACGACCCCATCTTATAACCTGTTTCTAATATAAAAATACAAAGAAAGGAAAACCCTTTTGAAATTAACACCTCTTATCAAACTAAAAATCATCACAAATTTGTAAAGGATATAAGAGTTTGCTTCTTCTTCATCAGCATCAGCTTCAACTCTCCAACCACGACCCCATCTCTACAAATCTCCAAAACATAGCTCGTACACAAAATCCAATAGGAAACCACCACGTTCGTTTGACATAAAGAAACTCACAACACAAACACTAATACACAAGACAACCATCTGAATGACTTCTTCAAAAAGAGAGTTGTTCATTAGAAAGCTTCCACCATACATTGGAAAGGCATCAATGAAGATGATCCCTCTTAAAAGATTGATGTTGTCGGAATCGATCCATAGATAAGGATTCATCTACAAAGTTTTTAGGAGGATTTTGGAAAAATTGGAGACAGCACATCCTTTCCAACAGGACCAAGTATCTGCTAGGCAAACAAAGGGCATGAAAATACAGTATCTCCAGCTGTTGAGAATCAATGCTAACATTGACATTCATGCCCAACTTTGGAATAGGCTTTGAATCAGTATGAGAGTGCCTATGCATATACGCCAGGTACCAAGCAAAATGAGCTGTTAATCTCACTGAGGGATCTGCAGACTGTGAATATTGTTGGGCAAAATGAACATAGTTTTGATAAGCTTGACTGGAAGCTGTCCATTCCCCTGGAATTACTGGCCAATTAATTTGTGGTCCTGTAAGGCAATCATCCGAACTCCATCCCCTTCTTCTGGAAATCTGAGTATCAAAACCGTCACAGTCACTAACCAACTGAGGTGGTTGAGATATGGAAGTGTTAGGAGAGGGTAGTGGAATAAGGGAAAGTGGATGTAGGGAAGGATAGGAAAAATCATAAAAGGAAGAAAAGGTTAAAGAAGGAGTGGCAGAAATTTGTAAGGAATCACTAAGGAACGGTGTTAACTGATAAATAGGAAATGTGGAGGGTACATTTATGAGGGGTGAAGGACAGGGTGGAGAAGGGGAAAATACCCTATCCTCAATAAAGGAACAGTAAGTGAAAATAGGAATTTGAGGGAAATTTGAAGGTTGGAAAAGAAGTGGTAAAATTACTGTGGAATTAGTTTGACAAAGGGAAAAATATATAGCATAGCGGTGAGCCAATTGTTGGTAATAGAGGAGGGTAGGAACAGAAGGTCCCAAGAGAGATCGTCTATGATAGGCATCAAAGAAGGTAGCATCAAATGGATTATGTTTGGAAAGATAGGTTAAGAGATCCATCCTCAGTTGGTTAGTACTCTGGGCAAAGGTAGGAGCAGTGTTTTGTCTTTGATTTAGGACCACCGAATCAATCATGGGATGCCACGAATTATCCTGACAATCAGCTACTTTGGAGGAATAACTTTGGAACATATCAGCTATGCGCAACTCCAAATGATTGACATATAGAACAGCCTGTAAGACCACATCCCCCACATACCATGCCATATCTACCTCATCTGGAATTAACAAATCTCCTCGTAGATACATGTATGACATTAACATGGTGTCTGGCGTGACAGAATCTTCAAAGACCATTCTGACTACCTCTGTCAACAACTCAGCAGACCAAGCCCCACTCTAGCCATCCTCTGGAAAAGTAAATCCATCGTGGAAAGCTTCATATAGAAAACCAACTTCTGTAAGTGGTAGTGGACAAAGAAAGAATGGTCTGGTAGGACAAAGTCCTGAAACTGTTCAAAGGTAGACCATAACAAGTCCATTCTGGACTGCAATCTCTCCACTTTGTCTTGGAATAGAGGGCACAAAGTAGCCTGTCTCTGTAGGGCAGCCAAATCCTGCTGTGAAAGAGAAGGAACCAATGGAACAGGAGGGCTTGGAGGAACAGAGCGGGACTTTGCAAGCTGATCTTGCAACTGCTGGATTTGAGAGGCTTGGTTGGCCACTGTGTCATTAGCCATCTGTAAAGCTGAAAGCTTGTCATCTAAGATAGCTTGGAATTCTTTCGCTTCGCTGGACATCCTCTCCTTCTCTGCTGAAAGGCTAGTAACCTGTGACTGAGCCTCGAATAACTGGGTCTTCAATGAAGAAATCTCATCGCTTTGAGTGGCAACCAGTTGGGTTTGCTGTTCCATTTGCTTAAATAGATCTGCTAGGGTATCCTTAGCAGAAGCTAACTCAGATGTTGCCTTATGCAACTGATCTTTGGACTGCATGAGCTCCTCATAGAAAGATGCGTATAACTGTTGAACACAGGCTGTCACTGACAACTCAATGGAACTTTGAATATCCTTGCAGAGGAAAGGAATGGCATCTCCTCAGACGAGACTGTTCAGGGAGGGAACTGAGATCTCCAAGGATCCTTCTCTATGTGCTCTGAATAGGTTATTGCAAGTGAGATACCCAGGGAGTTCACTGCCAGAAGTAGCAGGGATAGGCACTGAGGGGAGTACAACAGGGGCTTTATCCGCTACCCTCTTCAAGCGTTTGCGCTGTATGACCAAGGGAGGCGGAGAATCATCATCCTCAATGTCAATAGGTGCGGACTCTTCTGAAGGTGGAGGAGGAGGTACTGGATCTGATGGAGGAGGTGGAGGTACAGTCTTCTGTAAACCTGAATAGGTCAAGAAGGCAGACAAATATGATCCATAGGTAACATTGGTAACATTACCCCTCGTGACTTTAACAAAATGCTGATCCATTTTAGTAAGGAGGTATGTGCTCCAATCAATAGCAACTCCTTTCAGCACCATCCTGGAAGCTGTGAAAAGCTCTTTGGACAAATAGTGGGATGGCGTTTTGGCAGGCATGACTTCCCTTGTCTGCTTCTGCAACAGCTTGAGAATCTCTTCATTAGAGAAGAGCTGACGAGTGGTCACAAAAGGTTCTCCTTTGGAGGGTAAAGATAGAGCCTTCCCTAAGCCACGAGACGTCAATGTCATAGACATTCCTTGGACTACGCCTGTCTTCTTGCTGTAAGAGGCCAGGAACTCATCACATAAGGACGGATCCTCTGGAAGCAATGGAAAAGGAGTGGCCACAAAAGCAGCAAGTCCCGCCTTCGTGAGGGGCTCAAAAGTAAGTAGGGACGAGTAATCCCTACTAACTAATGGGACGTACTGGATAGGGGGAGGAGCATGAGAAGGCGCCATTCAGATGGTTACACACACACCACAAACACAGACAATCAAGGAGAATACCTGGAAGGGGTGTGTATGTAATGCAGGAAGGCACACGGAAGAGTTCCAGTAAAGGAAAAGTAAAGAGCACTGATGAAACAACAATGACAACACCTTAGCAAATGTGTTGATTTGGTTTGTGTTGGTTTTTTATTTTTATTTATTATTATTTTTTATTTTTAATTGTTATTATTTATGGTTGAATAAATGGAAAATGAGCAAGGGAGGTGAGGGGAATTTTTTAGAAATTTTTAGAATTTTTTACAATTTGTTAAATGAATTTTCTACATTTATGGGCAATTTAGGGGTAAATTTAGGAAATGTGGAATTTTCAGAAATTATAGGGTAGGCAATTTCCAGCAGACAAATTCCCAAAAATTGACAAAAGGCAAAAATAATTTTTAGAAATTTTTCTGAAATTTTTTAATGGAAAAATTAATGTAGTGATTAATTAAGTCACATAAGTCACATTAATCAGATAAGTCAGTTAGGCATAAGTCAGTTAAGTCTGGTTAGTGAGATAAGTCATGTTAGTCTACCTAAGTCAACTCAGGTTAGTCTAAGTTGCTTAGGTTAGTCAACTAGGCTAGGTTAGCTAACTAAGTTAGGTTAGTCAACTAAAGTAAGTTAACTAAGGTGGGGTTAGTTAATTAAGTTAGGTTAGGTTAACTATGGTTAGGTGATTAAGTTAACTAACTAGGTTAGGGTTGGACTAACTAACCTAGTTAGGGTTAGGTCTAAGGTTACTAGGGGGTTAGGTTAAGTTAATTAAGGTTAGTTTAAGTTAATGAGGGTTAGTTTAAGTTAATGAGGCTTAGTTGGACTAACCTAGGGTTAGAGAGGGGTTAGAGAGAAGGAGATAGGAGGTGGCGGCGGCGGCTGGCGGCGGATTCGGCGGCAGCTGGCAGTAGGGCGGCGGCGTCCAGGCGTCGCGGCGGCGGCAACGGCGGGCAGCGGGAGGCGACGCGGCGGGTCGACGTCGTCAGCGAGCGTCCTGGGGCTCCACGGGGCAGTGGGTGACGGCGGCACGGGGCAGCGACGGCTGCTGGAGGGCTCCGTGGCACGGCTCAGAGGCGGCCGTGACGCTGCTGGAGGCGGCGTGAGGCGGCCGTGAGGGTGCTGGAGGCGGCCGTGAGGGGAGGAAAAGGAAGAAGGAGGAGGCGTGCAGAAGGGCGGGGGGTAGCAGGCTGGCGGGGAGCAGCAGGCGCCGGGGGGGAAGGAGAAGGCGCTGGGGGGTAGGAGGCACTGGCGGGGTGGGGGGAGGAGTGGCGCTGGGAGGGGAGGCGCTGGAGGAGTGGCGCTGGGAGGGGAGGAGATGAAGGAAGTCGGGGGGGAGGGGTAGGGGGTAGGCAGCGATGGCGGGGGGAAGGGTAGGCGCTGGGAGGGGAGGAGACGAAGGAAGTCGGGGGGGAGGGGTAGGGGGTAGGCAGCGATGGCGGGGGGAAGGGAGAACGCAGAAAGAAAGAAAGAGAGAGAGAGGTTGAGAAGGCGGTTGGGGAAGGGGTGGCAGTTGGGGGGGGAAGGGGTGGGGGGAAAGGGTGGGGTTATGGGCGGGGTAGGGATCCCAGGAGGATAGGGGGTGCCCGAAGGAAGGGGAAGGGTGGTAAGGGATGGGTGCGTACCCCCGTCCCGCGCACGTGCGCGGGGCGGGGTAAAAAAATTTGCCGTGCCGGGATTGAAATGGCACGGGGAAGACGGTACGGGTTACGCGGACACGATCGGGGCGCGTGGAGACGCGTAAAATCGAAAAAGGGCGCGTTCACGCGCAAAACGGGCGTGAGAAAAAACATAAAAATAAAGAAAAATTAATAACTCCCAATCCGGACGTCAAAACGAAATAGCGTAAAAACAAAAAGTGGGCAGGATGACAGGGGGAAAACAAGAAAAATACGGGACAGGGGTTCCGGGAGGGGTAAAGGGTGGTCACGTGCAAAAAACACAAAAAACGAACCAATAACGCAATTTAAAAATTAATATCGAAAAATCCGTGCATCAGAATGAGGTGCAGAAAAAAGGAAAACTGTGCAGAAAGATGTGCCTGACAATCCTATCACATCAAAACATAATCCCAACTGAGAGAAGACGCGTTCACATGGGAAAAACCCAAAAAATAAACCCAAAAATGGAATCGGAAATTAATATCAAACAAACTATTCACCGGAATGACACGCAGTAAGAAGGAAAAATGTCCGCAGGAAGGGGTGGCACAGGGTTATCACGTTAAACCGCAGTTCCGACAGAAATAGGAGGGGTTCACATGTGAAAAACTCCAAAAATACTCTCGAAAACTCTTTTAAAAATTAATAAGTAAAAATCCAGAAGTCGAAAAAGGGTGGAGGTGGTGCGCAGATCGGACGCAGATAGCTCACGTGGTGAATCTCGGAAGGTCGCCAAGAACAAAGTACTCTACTTTTTAGCATAAAAACCCATGTAAAAGCAAGCACGACAAGAGGCAAGAGACAAATTGGGTTCAATCTCCCCCATGCCTTGTGTGAGCGCTTCACAAAGCATGTATTTAATGTATATTTCCAATCTTCATGCTCAATAATAGCCCAATTACAAAAATATGACAAGCTTTTAGCTTTTGAGTTTGCTTTCTACAAAAATAGTAAAATAAAGCTAATGGACGGTGCCCATAGTGTCTGGCACGCCCAATCTCAATGTCCAAATAGAAATAACATATCCAGGCGCATAAGCGCATACAAAATAATAATAAATAATCAATGTCTCTATAGACATAACAAAATATAGGCGTGGCGCCTATCAAAATATAGTCCAAAGATCGAAAACCCGCTAGACTCCAATGCTTTTCTCCGCCACTGATGCTATCTCTACACATCAACTGAAGCATTCACAATCGTTAGTAAAATAACACAATTAAACCGACAAAAGTGAATACCTAGCAGTCTTCAGCTACATAAATAAATCAACTGGTTAGAAATAAATCCTAACCTTAATTTATTACGAGTGCGCACTCTAAACTCATAAACGTTTATTAATTTAATATGCATTTTGCGGAATCACCCGCTATGGAATCACCCATGTACACACTAAATTAATGAAATGCCCGAAAAGGATAGGCGTCCCCATCAACTTCTCGCACAAAGAATCCTCTTTGCGTATGAGCCCCGGTCATCTAAGTTTACGGAATCCACCGTAAAACCTCACGGAATCCACCGTGGAAAATGCCTCCTGGCATCAGGAGGAAAAAGGAAAAAGGTAGGATTTATTACGAGTGCGCACTCTAAACTCATAAACGTTTATTAATTTAATATGCATTTTGCGGAATCACCCGCTATGGAATCACCCATGTACACACTAAATTAATGAAACGCCCGAAAAGGACAGGCGTCCCCATCAACTTCTCGCACAAAGAATCCTCTTTGCGTATGAGAAAGGGACGGCACAGGGGACACGGCTATCAAATCAAATTGGAATTCCGATGCAAACAGGGCAGGTTCACATGGAAAAATGTCAAAAATACACACAAAAAAGTCGTGAAAACCCAGAAAATTAATAATGGACAAACCATGTATCGAAATGATGTGGAATAAAAAGGAAAAATGTCAGGGGAAAAGTGGTGGTCAGGGCTATGACATCAGATCACGGTTCCGAAGCAAGAAAAGCGCGTTCACATGGAAAACCGGCTAAATTGCGCAAAATGCTTCAAAAATTAATAACTCAAAAACCGTGCACCGGAACAGGGGTAGGTAAAAAGGAAAAATGGTCAATTCAAAAGGAGGAATAGGGCTATAAGGTTGGATTGGGACTTTGGTGAACGTAGGGTGCATTCACATGGCAGGACCTCAAAATCAGGGAATGAAGGAAAACTGGAGGGGAACAGCCCCAAGGGTGGGTGGAACATAACCGGATGGGTGGGAAGGGACCCCATCAGGGTAACAGCAAGGCAAGGCATTCGTGCATGAACAGGTTAAGGCATATGCAGAAGGGTATGCAATGTAGACGCGCAGGGACGCGTCCCCACACTTAAGACCTTAACGGATAGGGTTAACCAAGCAACAGGGACCTAGGACCACACCACAGACCATCCACTAACTTCCCCACACTTAAAACATGAACGTCACGAAGAAACCAAAGTGTAGGGTTAGAAAAACTTGGCCCATTTCGTCAAGAATCAAGGTTGAGTGTCGATGGCACGTCCAGTGTTGTTGTCGGCGCTGGAGGGACCAAGGCATCTTCTCAGCACACGTTCGTCATGGCAGGGACAACGCGGCAGTACCCAGGGAGGTAGCTGATGGAAGGAATCACAGGAAATTCGTCGATGATGAGGGATACTACACTCAACTCACAATCACTCAATTGAAATGAAAGAACAGTCACTCGCCCCATGACTAATATCACTCGAGGAATAAGGATTGAAACCCATATCTCATACCCGGTTGAGGAATCAACAAGGGGGGAAATGGTGCAGAAGGAGTATGCTAGGGTGCACAGTTGATGGTGCATTAGTGCGTCCAACCCGTCTGGCATAGGTGCAAGGAGAAAGGCAATGGAGCCTTACAGTGCAGTGCACAGAACAGGGTGATGTGTCTTGTGATGACGGCAAAGACCCATCCCATGGGTGCATAGGGAAAGTGGAACATACCTGACTCCAAGTGTCGTAACGTCCCTCAATCTCACCTCTCGGTAAATGATTGAAGAAACTCTAGTCACACTCAACCCACCCTCTGTCTCACGCTCTGTGGATAGATACAGGAGGGCAGCCTTTTCCTGAAACCCATTGATGTAATCCTCACAGTTGCTTGTGCAAAGGTTGTATGCCTTGTGTGCATTTGATGGTGCAACTGTGCATCCCGCCCTGTGCCGGCATACAGTGCAAGAATGAAGGCCAGGGAGCCTTATAGTGCAGTGCACAGAACAAATCGTGCTTTGTGCATTGAGAGGCCCATCCCGTGCGTGCAACACTTCATTCACACTTCTCACCTCTCATTTGATTTGAAGGGAAAAGATTGGTCTCTCGCCCCACCCTCTGTCTCACTCTCTGTTGATAGATACAGAGGGCAACCCATACTTACTTCCCCATCCGGTTAGGATGAAAGCTCACATCACTCTATTGTTTGTCGATGAAGATCGCGTCATCAATTGTTAAAGAGGCATACCCAAGGAGGTAGCCATCAAATCGAACATTGTGTTGGACAGGAACATGTCGTCGGTTGGAGGACAGGTAGTCACTTTGCAAAGAGACCCAGGACACAGCGTACCAAGGGAGGCAGCGTCGGAATTGGATCCTAGGGATATCAATTAATGAATCCACTTTCTGGACTGCTGGGTGTTACCACCTTTTCCACAGCCAGCTTCTCGCCCAAGGGTGTTTATCACCTTTTCTCGGAACGAGGCCTGCTATGACAGGGAATTGCTTCCTTTTCTCTCATAACAGATTTGTTTTGTTTTTTTTTTTCTTCTTTGTTTTTTTTCTTTTTCTTATTTTCCCCTATTCCCGAGGGTGTTTCTACCTTTTCTCGAAGAAGAGGTCGGCATGACAGGGACCTAAGTCCTTTTCTCCCATGACCGATATGTTTTTTTTTTTCTTTTCAATATTGAGCAAGGGAATGGTAGAGAGACCATTTGTCAGAACCCACCTCGCCACTGTCGCTGGTGGAAAATAGAGGATAAGAAATCAAGACTAGAAGGGGGTTTGGAGGGGACAGAGGGTTGCATCCACTTCAGCAGGAGTGATTGAAGAACGGCTATCAGAAGTAGCATCATAAGAAGTACAGTGCCGCGCCAACGAGGGAAAAGATCAAGTGTCCGTAATTGTCAAGATCCCCAAGGAGGGAAGTACTTCTTCAGGTGATATCCATTGATCAGAAAGGGATCATCAGAGGCATCAACGGTCTGCACTTGGACAGAACCATTAGGGTTGACGGCAAATACCTTATAGGCGCCTATCCACCGCTGCTGCAGCTTGCCAGGAAACTTGCCAAAGCGTGAATCATAGGCTAGGACCAAATCACATTCTTTGAACTCCTTGTGCTTAATGAAACTATCATGGTAAGCCTTGCGTCGAGCTTGCGTGGCTTCCATGCACTGTAGGGCCATCCTGCGAATTTCGTCTAAACATTCCAAGTGCAGGAGACGGCGTTGCAGTGAATCATCATCCCCCAAACGCTCTTTGATAGCCACTCTCAAAGAGGGTAGTTCCAATTCAACAGGAAAAACAGCTTCTGTTCCATACACCAGCTGGAAAGGTGTCTGTCCCGTTGCTGCTTTATGGGAGGTTCTGTACGCCCAGAGGGCCTCTGTAAGTCGATCGTCCCAATCACGACGATGTGCGGCAATTGTTCTTGTCAGAATCGAGCAGAGGATACGATTGGTGACTTCGACTTGGCCGTTGGCTCTAGGGTAATAAGGAGTGGACTTGCGATGGCGGATCTTATACAACTCTGTCAACTCTTCCATGACTTTGTTAAGGAAATGAGTGCCTCTGTCACTTACCAGCTCTAAGGGACTGCCAAAACGGGTGATGGTATTCTCGTACATGAACAGGGCCACGCTGTTACCATTGTCTCGCTTTAGGGCTTTAGCTTCACACCACTTTGTAACATAATCCGTACATACGAGGATGTATCGATTCTGTTTCCTTCTGGTAGGAGGGTCGATTGGACCTACGAAGTCAATGCCCCACTTCTCAAATGGCTTCAACGGAAGGATAGGTTGCAATGGCATGGCACTTGTCTTTGTGGGTTTCCCCATTCTTTGACAAGCATCACATCTTTTACAGTAATCATAGGAATCTTTGTGGATGGTAGGCCATCAATAACCTGCTAGCAGAGCCTTCCTGGCCGTAGCTTCTCCTGCAAAGTGACCTCCACATGGCTCGTCGTGGCAAGCCTTCAGAACAATCCCAATCTCATCTCCTGCAACACATCTTCTGAGTACTTCATCTTTGCCTTTCTTGTACAATGCACCGCCTAGCAGGGTGTATGGGGCTGATTCTAGCATGAGCTTCTTCCTTTCCCGACTAGAGATACCAGGAGGGTACTGTTGGGTTGCCAATAGATTGGCAATGTCTGCATACCAAGGAGTGACAGTTTCTACCAAGAATAGGGAAGCATCAAGGAGGTCTGGATCATCCTGCTCCTCGTCTGCAGTTTGTGGGATACGCGACAGATGATCAGCCAGAACATGGGAACGACCGGGCTTAGTAATCACCTCAAAGTCGAACTCCTGGAATAAAAGGAGCCATCTCATCATTCGTCCTTTCACATCTGCTTTGTTCATCAAGAAGGACAGGGCCTCATGATCCACATAAAATTTAAAGTGGGTGGATAGGAGGTAATGGCGAAACTTTTCTAGGGCAAACACCATTGCCAAGCACTCCAGCTCTGTCACTGTATAGTTTCGTTCCCTATCAGTGACTTTTCGGCTTGCATAATAGATCGGTTGATCCAACTTTGAGGAGCCCTTTTGGCAGAGGACATCACCTAAGCCTTCAATTGATGCATCAGTGTGTACATGGAACTCTTTCGTCTAATCAGGAGGTTGCAGAATGGGTGCCTCTATCAGGCACTGCTTCAGAGTGTGGAAGGCTTTGTCACATTCTTCCGTCCAAGTAAACTCTGCATCTTTTCTCAGAAGCTTGTGCAAGGAAGTTGCCTTTGTTGCAAAATGGGCTATGAACCTTCTGTAGTAACCCACATGGCCTAGGAATCCCCTCAACTGTTTGAGGTTGGTGGGTGCTGTCAGAGCTGCAATCTTTTCAATCTTTGCAGGGTCTGTTGATATCCCTTGTGTAGAGACAATGTGGCCCAACAGAACTCCAGAAGAGACCCCAAAGATGCATTTGTTGGGGTTGAGGGAAATCCCATACTCCCGGCATCGGTCAAAGCATTGTTCCAAATGTCCCCAATGTTCACTGATCAAACTATAGACACAGAAGTCATCCAAATATACCTCAATAAAGTCGTGCAGATGATTTTGAAATGCAGCCATCATGACTCGTTGGAAAGTAGCAGGGGCATTGCAGAGCCCAAATGGCATCACTCGGTAAGCGTAGGTCCCCCATTCTGTGGTGAAGGTTGTTTTGGATTGGTCTTCTTCTGCGATCTGCACTTGGTTGTATCCGCTGAATCCATCCAAAAGGGAATAAAGTTCATGTCCTGCCACTGTGTCCAACAGTTGGTCTGTGAAAGGGATTGGAAAGTGATCCTTTTTTGTCTTGGAATTAAGCTTTCGAAAATCCACACATATTCGCAATTTTCCATTCTTCTTGGGTACAACCACGATGGGTGAAACCCATTCACTATTTGCCACTGGATAGATGAACTCAGCTTTCAGAAGCTTCAACAGCTCCGCTTTCACCAATGTGGAATAATTCGGGTTCATTCGCCTCTGTCGTTGCCGTACTGGCTTGGCATCAGGCTCCAAGTCAATATGATGTTGACATATTGTGGGATCAATCCCCTTTAGGTCTTTGTAAGACCATGCAAACACGTCCAAATTCTCTTTCAACAAGTTGTACAAAGTTGACAACTCCTCTTCTGGGAGACTGCTACCCACCTTCAAGTGTCGTTCAGTGCCTTCTGAATCCACAAAGGTTAACTGCCTTTCACCTTCTACTTCACGGATGAATGCCCCACGGACTGCTTCTGGATACAGATCCGACTCCTTCAAGGGAGTGATGTCCTCTTCTGATGTCCCACTAGAACCCACTTCTTCTTTTGGTAGAGACTTAGGTTGCTCCTTAAGACGTTGGAATGGAATTAGAGCTGTTTCGTGTTTGGTTTTAAAATTAATTACCTCTTGGCTTGAAGACTCATCTTCTGATGATACATCCAGGAACGTCACATAACAGGGACCCTCTGATGCCTGTTGGGTTGGTGGGATCGGTGCTTGTTGGCACGGTGCATCATCATCATCATTCTTTGGCAAGGATGGGTTAGGACGGCAGGAGCCACACTTAAAAGATGGCTTGCTCTTCTTAATCCATTTCTTATAAAGGTTTTGCATATGAGAAGATCCATTTACCAGACCAAATGGTACCATCGCCATTCTGTCCCACAGCATGAGCTCATCGGCTTCTGATACTTTTGGAACTTCTTCTTCAAAGGTATCCTCTTTAGGTGGGATAGATTCTTCTGGCTCACTTTCATAATCTTCTTCGTCCATATCATATCCATCCTCTTCTTTCTCTGTCTCTGTCTCTGCTTCTGCTTCTGCTTCTGCTTCTGCTTCTGCTTCTGTCTCTGTAGGAGCTCTGTAACAGAAGAACAGATTCTCTGGTTCCTCTCCTGCCTCTGTCTCTGCTTCTGCTTCTGCTTCTGCTTCTGCTTCTGCCATGTAACAGGGAGAGCAGTACATCCATGCTTCTATCTCACTATCAGAAGTGATTTCAGAAGGCATTCCTGATTCAGGCAGGAAGTATTCACCCATTGATAATGGCTTTGCATCTTTTGGAAGTCGGCTTACAGTATCCACTGTTAAGGAACGTGCCATTATTTTCTTGGGAAGGATCTGTTTGACAGCATCTTCGTCTGCTGATGTTCCATCTGTAGCCTCGTTAGGGGAATCAGAAGATAATTCCAAGGAGGTGGATCCATGTCCTTTTTGAGAACCATACAGTTTCAGCACCACTTTATTGGGTCCTCTACCCAAGGTCAAGGTTCCTTTGAACCAATCCGTCCTTGCTCTGGCTTCAAAAAGCCATGGTTTGCCCAGTAACAGAGGATAGGATGTACCATAAGAGTTTGGCTTCACCACCAAATAGGTTAGCCAATAATCTTTTCCAGCCACTGTAGTCTTCACATATGGAAGAATGCCCAAAGGCTTGATTCTACTCTGATCCGCCAGTCTGATGAGCCATTGGGTGGGTTGCACACCTTGTAGACCTAGATCCTTCATCGTCACATCCGTCATAATGTTCACTGATGAGCCTCCATCAATCAGTGCGTTTGCAATGAAGCAGCCTTCTATCCATACGCCAGTCTCTGGAGTACCTGGATCTAGGAAAGCGTTAGCCACATCCACTTCTTTTACAGGCTCTGGAGCCTTGTTGGACTTTGTTACTGTTGAGGGAGCAATCCTTAAACCACGTCTTCTTGTCAGTATACTTTTGAACCTTTTCCGGCAACTGGGGGACAACATCAATAATTGTCGGAATGTGAGGTTTGGTTTAAAGGTATCTAGATCTCTAACCAGATCGTATTCCTTAATAGGATCCACTGGCTTCTCTAACCGATTAGGGAATGGGGCAACACCCATTTTCATTTTCCCTCTTCCTTCCATTAGAGAAATTACAGGAACTTCTTCTGCCACTTGTGGCACTTCCTCCTCTTCTGTATCCTGGACCTCTGGTCCTGCCTCTGTAACTGTCTCTGTAACTCTCTGTGGCACTGTAGGGCTCTGTACGGCACTGTTAGGCTCTGTTCTGTTCTGTTCTTTTGGTGGAAGATTGAACTTCACTGTTCTGGCAGGAGGGTTATTTTCTTTCTGGATAGGTGGTTCCTTCTGCTTTGCACGCGTGATGGCAGCAACTTCCAATTCCACTAAATTGGAGGTAGGCTCTTGGGCCTTGGACGGACTATCAGTAGCACTGTTTTTCACTGGGGCTGGGCTTGGACAGTCTTTTGCAGTGTGGTCTTCTCCTTTGCATCGACTGCATAAGGGCTTGTAATCCACTGACCTTCGAGGATTTGGACAATTTGGTGAGATGTGTCCCTTTTCTCCGTATCTGTAACACTCCACTTCTGATCTCTGACCACCGCCAGACTGTCTTCCTCTGTAACTTTGAGAGGGAAATCTTCTGGGTCCGAAATTAGGACCAACCTCTCTAGGCTTGGGTCCAATATCTTGTGTTGTCATTTTGGATTCCAACAAGTTAAATCTTGCGTCTTCTTCCTTTCTTCTCCTATCATGCATCTCCTTCAGAGAGCAAATGTCCTCTGTATGATTCTTCCGCAAACAGTAGGAACAGAAGGCTCCAGGGATGGTTGGTTTCCATGTACATTCAGTGGCTAAATGGCCTGCTTGATGACACTTACCACACCAAGTATTTGATCGCATCACATCTCTTCCTGCTCCTGCAACGTTGGATATGCTAGCGGTATTCACTTTCAACATCTGTAGTTGCTCTGTAATCACATCCATCAACTCCTTCTTAATGTTTGCAACTAAGTTGGATAAATAATCCTTCAAGCTTTCTCCTCCGGACGTACTGGCAGGAGGGTTTTGAGGAGTCTCTGTAATCACTGCATAAACGGGTTGGGCTGGTACAGAGGGGTCTCTGTTCTGGTTTTGATTCAATGCTCCTGTTTGAACTGTTGGCTGTTGACTCCAGTTGGTAGGGTTCCACTGTTGCTGCTGATTTGGCATTGAGGAAATTGGTTGAGACCATGGTTGTTGTGGTGGAACCACCATTTGAGGCATGGATTGTGGCCACTGTGGATTTGGTGCACTGTACTGTGATACTGAGGGCATCTGTTGGTAGGGGTAGGGAACAGTCCCTGGGACTGCATTTGGTGGGTACATCATTCCTGGCATCAGAGGAGGTAAGACTCCTCTTCCTGTATTCATCGCTAATCTAGCTTCCACTTCATCGTACAGTCTTGCACCTTCTGTTGCAGCTTGCAGTGTGGCTGGTCTTTGCAGCTCCACAAACTTACGGACTTCTGGTTGTAATCCTCTGAGAAACACTCCCTTCTGAATGCCATCATCCAGATTATGGTTAGTCCATCTCTTCAGGATGGATTCCATTCGTGAGACATAGGCTTCCACTCTTTCTCCAGAGGACTGACTTAGGTTCATAAATTCCTCTCTCATCCGCTCTTCAAAACCTTCACGCCTGAATTTAGTGAGGAAGGCCAACTTCAGGTCGTCCCATGTGCCAAAAGTTCCTGCTGCTTGTCTCTCATACCACTGAAACGCCGCGCCCTTGAAAGTGGCGGGGAATATTTCTAACCAATGCTCAGGGGTTCTGGCATTGTTAGCCACACATGCTACCATAAACTCTGCTACATGAAGATCGGGGTCTTCATTGTACTCTCCCTTAAAAACTGGCAATGGGACTACATTCGCTGGTCTGTCATCAATATTTCCAGGACGGATCTGGCTTGGAAGTGGACCTCCAGCAGGAGGAGGAAGGGCTTGATGTGCCATTGGGACTTCTGTAAAGAGTTCCGCAAGGGCGTCAAAGGCGGCTTCTGTTGCAAGCTCGCTCTCAGCCTTGATTTTTGCTTTTTCTCTTCTCACGTACCTCTGGACTCGTTCTAACGCTTGCCTTTTTATTGCGTCATTCATCAGGGGGTTGGCTCCACTATGTTGTTAGTGCTCCACAGAGGGTTAACAGAAGGCTTCAGTCTCTGGAGGACTCTCTTGCCAACATTTCTTCTACTTCTTTCTTTTCCACGTCCCTGAATTCTGCTTTCATGCCACTGCACAGAGGAAGGTATTTGGTTCTGAAGGTGTCAAAATGCATACGTCTGAGCATTGTGGTGGTGCCATCATCATAGTAATGCCAGCTTCTGATGGTTTCAACAGTGTATGTTGTGAAAAACACTCTGTCTACCAACTTCCAGTGGGTTGCTAATTGAACAAACAGAAGATTATCAGTACACCAAGCATCCCATGTATCTTGCTGTTGAGCATCCACGAACAAATTCCAACTCTTTTCCTTCTTGTCTTTGTGAACCTCTATAGACCAAGACTCCTGAAGCTTCTTCACAATCTCCCACTTGATGTTGTCTGGAAACTTCTCAATGAATGCCAAATCTTCCATGGATGGTCATTCTCTCTGTTTCTTCTCTTCAGTTTGTTCCCAAACAGTTTGCCACCAAGATGCAAGTTTCTGTTGCTTCAACAGGAAGAGGAAACTGTCCACCACATAGAGCATGCATCATGATGGTGATGTGTTTCCGCCATTGTGGGATGAACTTCTTGTGGAAAGTGGCTTTGATTATGAGAAATTCCAACTCTTCAATGGAAGAAGGAACTTTACAACCATCCATTGAATTCTTCTCTTCTTGGCAATGCCATTTCCTTCATTTTCAGCCTCTTTTGATACTTGTTGATGGCAAGTTTCCCCGGCTGTGCACCAAAAACATGGAGCCCCGAGAGGAACACCAAGGAAAAGGGAATTCTCTTGCAAGAAAATCTATCTTGTAACATCAACAAGCTTGTTTATCATGTTTCATATGATCACAATGAAGAAAAGAACACCAGGCACAACAAATCTTCATGCAGCATCATGTAGATCTCCCACGGATTTTAATAGAATCAACCATATTCTTCAACATCTTCACAAAATCCATCAATGGAACAAAGAAAACAAAGGAATACACCATCTTAGAATGGAAAAACATCACATAGTATTCATCTTCAATATCTTCATAGTCTTCTCTCTCAATCTCTCATATACAATCACTCTGTTTCAGTAGAATTGGCTATCTCTGACTCTCTCTCTCTCTCTCCATCAATAATACATCATATCCTCACTACAATCTCTCAAAAATTACTCTCAATAATCACTCTTAGGTCGTGGATACCCCTCCCAAGAGGCATGTCTGATATGAAGAGTCACCAGAGCCACTACAGTGTCTCTTCACAGCTCACTACTGTCACTTCACTCTAGTCTTCATTTGAGTCTTCAGCAGCTACTTCTTCCACTTCCTCCAGCTCTTTTGCACTTGTATTCACCTCTTTCCAAGGCTAGAAAACTTTCCCCAAAGTCACACATACATTCCACAGAACACTTACAGAAGCATACAGAACAGTCTACAGAACAGTACCAGAACAGCTACAGTACAGAGACAGAACAGAATCAGAACAGAACAGAAGCAGAAGCTCTACAGAAGACCTACAAAAGGTTACAGAAGGTCATCAAAACTTCATAACTCACTCTCAACTCATTCCAAACTCTCACAAAACATTCAATAAGCTTTCACAATATCTCATTCTTCATCAATCAATACTCTATCCCTCTTCACAGAAGACAATCAGAACAAAACAGACCAAAACAGAACAAAACAGAAGGTATATAGAACCATTCAGAACCTATCAGAATATCACAGAACCACCAACAAACATCATAAACTTCCAAAGCACAATCAATATCATCTAAAACACTCTCAATCCACTTCTAAATCAACCAATCATCCCATAAAATCAACCATTCAGCTCTCAAAAACAACAAAAATCAGCCAAAAAACAAGTCATTTCAACACTCAACAGGGAGAAAGTGAAGGATATCTTAGATCCCCAACTCAAGGGATAACATAAACAAAAAGAGTTGACTCAGGTTTGTTTGACTCAGGTTTGAGAGTGTTGAATAGGAAATTATTAACCCCCATGTACACTTTATAATTGTTGTCAAATCCATAGATCATAATTGTATGCATATGATGTTTAGTGAGCATTATAAATAACAAAATGTATAGAAGATATATTGTGATAAGGGTGGTTTCATTTGTATGCTTATTTTTTGCTAATGTCTTCTATGGTAGATGGGTTGTGCAGCCACAAGGAAGAGGGTTTTTTTAATGGAAGCTTGTTTGAATTTGACTAATCACCAATCAGTGTTGTCCCAGATGGATAGGATTCGGCTCTATCAATGCAAAATCTAGAGCTGTTGATGCCATGCATACATGAAGCTTTGGAGAACAATGATTGGGCAACAAGGAAGGTAGCAATTGAAACACTTACCCGCATTGGTTCCAATATTGGTATTGCATTAGTGTCTTTCAAGTCAACCACCTTGAGTGTCCTTGAATCTTGTTGGTTTGACAAGGTTTGTGCTTTACCATTGTATGATTCACTTTTGATGCCTTTTGTCACATTCTTGAAAGACATGCTTATCTATGAATATGTAAATTCATATTATTTCCTTACTCAGGTGAAACCAATAAGAGACAGTGTGCATGATACAACACAACTATGGAAAAACCTTCTAGGGGGTCAGATTGTGAATCTCCTTCATCACCAAGAAAGTTGGTATTCTGTTTTAAAATATATCTAGTTGTCTAGTTGTGCAGCCTATTCGGAGGAGGTTGGGACTACAATAAAAAGGCATATCTAGTTGTTTAGTTGTGCTTCTCATGCTGCTTTGAGTGGTGATAAAGTATCATATTTTTTAGTGAATGAAGCTTCAAATTTGTCTTATTAGTCAAAAAATGTAGGTTTAGAGGTGTTTAGAGTATTATAGAAGTCTATTATAACAATTATAGATAGATTGCTCTCTTGATCCATGGCATTCTCTATAATAGCTATATATAGATTGCTCCAACTCATGTTGCCAATGCTGGCCCTTATCACAAGGAGCTTTCAATCATTTCCTGCATAGTAAAAAAAAAGGGAATTTCCTATCAATTTCCTAGTTAAGAACATACATAAGTAGGGAAAGTAAATGATAGGAAAAATGGAACATTTATTAGTTAGAGAAAATTCCTACATAGAGAAAATTTCGTATGTAGTTTCCACATAGGAAAATTTCCCTATGTAGGACATTTTTCTATGTAGAAAATTTCATGTATGATTCCCTCCTACATAGATAAAATTTCCTATGTAGGAAGTTTTTCCATGGGGAAATTTCCCTATGTAGGAAATTTCCTGTATGATTCCCTAGTTTCTCTAACTAGGAAATGTTCCATTTTCCCTATCATTTACTTTTCCTACTTATGTGTATTTTTGAATAGGGAATTGATAGGGAATTCCCTTTTTTTTCCTATGTAGGGAATGATTAAAAGTTCCTTGTGATGCTCTTTTAGTGTCTCTTTTGCATTCATTGTCGATATAGCTTCGATCTTTCTAAGCATTGCATCAATAGTGAGCATATTCTCCTCAAAGGATTGTCTCTTTGCAAGAAGCAAGAACTCCCCATTCCCGATCTTCAATTTTGCTAATGCCTTTGCTAAAAAATATTCCTCAAATTCGGTTGTTTGGCAACCCTCTTCATTTGCTCATCATTGTTAGGAGGTAATGACTGTGCAACTGGTTTCACTTTCTTGTAAATTGTTTTGTACTTGGTTTGAACCTTGGCTTCACTCCTTTTCTCTTGTAAACCCAACTTTCGCTGCAAATGGGGAGTACCCAACCCTTTCAGTTGAAATAAATCATTCAAAGTCCCTTTGGACTGCATATAAATAGCCCCAAACTTTGTATGTTGAAATGAATCAGCATAAAACTCTTTTGGCTGAAATAACTCATCCCCCTATAACTCTGATGGTTGATAATTCAGTCCTCTTCTGTGTTTTCTAAAATACATAAGCAAATAACTCTTTTTGTTGAGGAATCTTAGTACCCAACCCTCTTTGTTGCGTAAAATCAACAATCTCATGGTACATATCTAAGGAATATACTTGCACAAAATTGGAACCACTTTGCACCTCTGTTTTCAACACATCTTCAATCTTTGTAATAGTAGCCACATAAGACAACCCATCATACATCCCATCAATGCACTCCTCATCGTGCAATAAACTTGCTCTTCTCAACCCTTTTTCCTTTCTTCTTGCATATTGCTTTGGCAGCTCTAGACATCTTTGCAACTTTGTGAAAACAAACAGAACTCTCAGTTGAAAGATCAATAAATCTTGAAGAAAAAGCATTGATGCCAGGAGGCGAGAGCTTTTCTCTCCTTGTACCACCATCGTCTTGTAGGATAGAGGAACCTAGTGAAAATTTGGCTCTTTGGGGGTAGAGGAGAATCCTGCAATGTATCTTTGTTTCATGGGTGATTTACACAGACTGTCATAAATTGATCAGCTCTTTTCCCATATTTGCTTCAGATCCGCATACATGTAGATTCGTCATCTATAACCTTTGCTTCCATCTGTGCTTCATGATAAAGGGTTGACCCGAAATAACATCATAAGAATATAAAGCTTGCATTAAGAAACGACAATCACCTTGAACATTCCCTATGGACACCCTCATTTTCGGACATGTTGCATATAGCTCTCTTGCAATATTATTGGTGGCTCTCATCTATCAACCATGTTCTACATCTACAAGACACTTTTCACTCTCATACAAACGACAAACTATAACATTTATCTTTGAGCTATGATGTAGCAAGGCAACAGACGGTGTCTCCTGCTCTCCAATCTTAAGCACTATCTCATTGGTTGCTTATGCCCAATGACTTTTAGAAAAATGCATGCATATAATCATTACAGATGCATGATCCTCTGCATAGTGCACTGGTTGTATACTCTTCACAATATTTGGATATACAGCAACACTCTCAACAATAATTTCATCATCACTCTCCTTAGCCAGCTCCTCAATTGTGATACCCTATATGACACGCTCTTCTATAGTCTGAATCACATGTTTCTTTCTCTTTATGATGTCTACAATTTCTTCATGAAACTCTCTCTTTACAATTCCCAAAATCTCTCCTAAGGCGAATTCAATCTTGCTATTCAAGATTCTCTCCTTTAATATGCTTTTAAGATCTATTGCGGACTTAGTATTTGAAGCAAGCTTGTAAACTGGTTGTTTCTTTGGTCTAGCATCTTGTTTCTTCTACTTTTGTGTATCCTCTTTATTCTATTCAGGTCGTGGTCTAGAGGGTGGTGCTGTAGGCTCACCCCCTGTAGTCTTCTTGGAAGTATCATCCCTTTTTTGCTTTTCCTTAACAATCACTTATGTACCTAAGGTCTTTGTTAAATAGGTATAAACTGAGTATTTATCAATTGGAGATCCCCACCCAATCTTTGTTGTGATGCTTTTCCTTGCACCAGATAAATTTGCTTGCTACACTTAGTCCTTATTCGTAGTCTATAAAGTAAAAGTCCATAACTTTGACTTACACTTTGGTTTCTTTTTAATCTGAACACCATAAGCCGAAGCATCTCCTATGGCTACATAATATGTTTGAGTAGTCATATCCTCAAAAAGCTTCTTCAATCCACCCTTACCAAAATTTATAGCAATATATTTTAATCCAACCAGAAAATCAAAATTTTTTACATAACATTCTTAAATGATTCACAATCTTTGTGCTCATGCTTAGGGCTATCACACCATATGCATCTACGCACAAAATTATTCCTAGGCGGAGCTTGTGAATGACCAGTTTTCCTAGAATCTTCCTACTTAGCCAATTTAATCTGCAAATCCTTCATAGTTTTTCACCAACTTATTAATGCCATCCTCTTTCCTTGACACTTTAAACATTTTATTAATTTATTATTTTCGTAAAAAATATTTTCCAATTGATTATAGGATATCTTTGGTTTAGAGAACAAATCGCCACACTTTCGAAATTCTAAAATACAAGTTTCACCACATATTCTATAACATTAAAGTATACGTTGGCTCTTATCATCATCTATGCTCCTCTCTACGTTCATCATCCTCTGGTGCATGCTTAGTTCCTCCTCTTTTCACATCTAAAATATCTACTCTGTCTATCTTCTCACTTCTTTCTCTTCCCACCTCCTTTGTTCTTTCTCTTCATGTTTCACCCATTGTTGATACTTACATGTTGCAACAAGCCTCATAGATAAATCCTAAATTTGTTCCAAAATTCTTAAGTGACATAAGTTACATATCCAAGCTCAATCATATGTACACTAGAATCCACCACTTGCTATATCTTTTGAGCACAAAGCATATTTTCATCCCTAGAAGTGTCTTATGTCACCAAGAACTTGCATGCTGCAAGCGAAAAGTTTCTTCCCAACTACATCATCTATGTATCTAAGCTTAAGCAATTGTATAATGCACTCTAGGACTTGTATATCTTGCCTGAAAAGCATATGTGCATTTGCATTCATACCTGACTCTTCACCTCGGCCTTCACATCGAGTTAGCTAGAGATGTTGGGGCATTGTGTGCTCGATGGCCAGAAGACATGCGGTCTCATGAAGTAGGCATGGCAAGTAGGGAGCTAGTACCTATGAAAAATAAGATACAAAAGCTAGGAAAACACCAAAGTATTCATGCTTTGTTAGATCCTACGAGCAATTGAATACACATAAGATATACTCTAGGCAATTGGCTTGTAACTCAACTCTTCTCCTAGCATTTTTCACTCAAGAGAATACTAATTGTTGGTCACTCGCATAACTTAGCTCACATAGAATCAAACAGTGTAATACAAATCATTGTTTTGCATAGTTTGCTTCCCCAGAAACAAGTGTTGTTTAGCTTCAACTGCATAAGAATTGACTCTATGTCCAAGATACAGTTTTGATTTTCAAGTATATTCGACAACCACAAGGACATATGAGGAACAAGAAGGTAGCTCTCGTAAGGAGATATTAGTCCAATGGATGTTCAACATCAACATCTCAGGCCATCATTAAGAATACATGAGTATGAATGACATCTCAAATGTGAGGAGGAGAGGAGCATGAAGTGTAGCTTTGTGTCCAATCACAAGAAAGCTTGGGAGTCAAGTTACGGTAGATGGACGAGCTTGATAATATTGAAGAAAATGACAAAATGGTATGGATGGTGCAGGTGGTTGTGCTGAATATGCAGGATCCACTTCTCTGTCCTCTTCAATATTGTCGACTCGTGACATTTCTTCAAGGCATGCACACCGTTGCTTCAGGCAGGAAAATTTTGTGTAAGCAGCCCTGTCAACCTACCATACGTCATACGTCTTGTACTGTGAAGGACTGATGCCATGCAGGCTAGACCAGTCTTCTCGCGTGATCATCGCATAAACCCTCTTCAGTCACACAATTACTTTTTCTGTTTTGTTTTGGAGCCCCCCCCCCACCCCCCTTTAATTTCTTTGGATGGCGACTTCCCTTCATCCTCAACGTATGCCGCGTTTTTTGCCCATGCATTTTGGGACAGCTACTGCCTTCAAGCCCTACAAACAAAACGTGTACCTAAAACTATATTAATACAAGCTTTGACCTTAATAAACTTTCTTTATTTCTTTCCACCCTTCATACTTCCAACTACTGTTGGTTATTTCATTGCTTCTTGTGCTCAAGCATTTAATCATTATTGCATGTCCATCATAGCAAGTATAAAGATGATATACATGAACTTTGCTTCACTTCCTACTGGATCCTTTTGGAATTGGTAATGCTCCTCACTTTGCTGACAGAGCTAACTATCATAGTTGCACTCAAAGATATCTTCATTGCCTTTCAAAGCCACCATTATCCTTATAAGCTTACCATAGCTTGCCAAAACAAAGACTTATGTGCATATGCTAACTAAAAGTGTTATTTAAACCACTACTCTAGTATCCTTAATGCGTTCCATCAGCTAGAGATTTCACATGGTGGATGATAATGGGTAAGACATCCATCCCCTCCAAACCTACACATCCTCCGGAGATGTGCCACTGATGCATCCACCCAAGTCAAACACCCAAATAGTCAGTTCTTTTGTGATCATGTATAAAAGCATGCATCCACTTGGATCATAGATCAAAATCACAGTCATGCGCATGACTCTAGCACCACACCAAGTACCCCCTCTTGGGTCATAAGGCCTAGGGTGGGTCTCACATACTCGACGCTTTTGAACCTCCATATATATACTCGAACGATACATAGCAACATGCTTGTTCTTTCTTAATCCAACATATGGGAAGCTACTCATGGAACCACTTTCTTTCCAAATCCAACATACTGCGAGCATTACTTAAATCCAACAAACTCATACCATCACTAAAACCATTGAAGCATGCCAAATCCTTAAGCATCTCTGCATTTTCTGTCAAGGCATCAAACAAAGCATTCGAAACATTCCCCACCTATGGAGCATCATATCCAGTATCCTCTATTTGCATAGCCTCTAGCTCATACACTATCTCATAGACTATAATTGTGTCCTACAAATCATGTGCATCAAGCAATTCACCAACCTCCCTTTGAGTCCCTACATTAAGTAAAACATGAGCTGCATAAGCCTCTTCATATGCACTAAGAAAATCTGCATATTTGGCATATTCAAGGGTTGTCTTCTCCATTGTAGGCTCTTCCAATACATCCATAGTATGGCTAATCAATGCATCAATACTCTCTGCAATCTCTTTTTGCTTCCTTGCATCAAATAAAACATGAGAGATGTCATCAGTATGGTGACTCAAAGCATCAAAAATATTTGTATAGATATCATCTAATTCATGACTCAAAACACCACTATTCTCCAAATAGGCATCCATTCCATAAGTACTCAAATCCTTAGTCTGCTCATTAGAAAAATCCAAAGCAGGTCTACGTCACTTAGCCTCAATAGGAAGTAATGAAACTTGGTAAAATCCTATGTCTCCTCTCTAAGTTTCTAGTTGCATCTACACCCTTAGTTCCTCCTCTTTCTACATCTGAAATGCCTTCTCTGTCTATCTTTTTACTTACTTCTCTTCCCACCTCCTTTGTTCTTCCTCTTTCTGTTTCACCCATTGTTCATTCTTATGTGCTCTAACAAGCCTCTATGCATAAATCCCTAAATTTCTTTCAAAATTCATAAGTGATATAAGTTACATATCCAAGCTCAATAATCTATATACTAGAATCCACCTCTTGTTATATCTTTTGCACACAATGCATATTTTCATCCCTAGAACCATCTCGTGTCACAAAAAACTTATACGCTATCATGAGCCTCTAACATATAGCTAAAAGTTGCTTCCAAACTACATCATCTATATATCTAAGCTCAACTAGTTGTATAATGTACTCGAGGACCTACTGTATATCTTGCCCAAAATGCAAATGTGCATTTGCATCCAAACTAGACTCTTCACCATGGCCTTCACATCAGGTTCATGAGAGATGTCAGGCCACTGCGCGCTTGACGTCGCAATGCTGCATGCTCGATGTCTAGATGATGTGGGGTGTTGTGAAGCAAGCACATCAAGTAGGGAGCTAGTGTTTGTGAAAAAGAAGATAGAAAATCCAAGAAAACACTGGAATATTCATGCCCTGTCAGATCCTTCGAGAAATTCAATACACATCAGACACACTCTAGGCAACTAGCCTGTAACTTGACTCTTCTCTTAGCATTTCAGTCTCAAGAGAACACTGACTCTTGGTCATTCACATTATCAGCTTGCATAGAACCTAACAGTGTAATACAAACCACTATTTTGCATACATTCCTTCCCAAGAAACAAGTGTTCTTAACGTCAACATCTCAAGTCATCATTAAGAAATGCATGAGTATGAATGGCATCTCGAATGTGAGGAGGAGCATTAAATGTAATTTTGTGTCGAATCACAAGGAAGCTTGGGATTTAGTTAGTAGGGCAGATGGAGTAGGTTGATAATACTAAGGAAAATGAAAAGATGACATGGATTGTGGTGCTATATGGACTCTAGTTATGGAGCTTTGGTAGGTTGCTGTCTTGCCTTCAGGCCACCTACAGATTTGTTTTGTTCTTTCTACTATATGCTTCGTTATGTTGCTGTTGTCTTTAGGGGCTTCCTCTATAACTATTGTGAAGCTGTTCGGGTGGCTCAACTTCTTGTGTGGTCATCAGAATCTTGTTCAATCACACTACTTTCCATGGGATTTTTTGTTTTTTCATGCGTCATTTTGTGAATATTGTCAAGCCTCCTTTTGTGAATACATGGCTCTCCTCTCTGTTCCTTTTCATGATGACTAGAAGCGATGATCTCCTATCTTGTTTTGGAGCTCCCCCCCTTCTTTTTCTTCGGATGGTGACTCCCCTTTCATCCTCAAAGTATGTGTTTTTTGCTCGTGCTTTTTGGGACAACTAGTGCCTTCAAGCCCTATAAACAAAAGGTGTCCCTAAATCTAGCTTGAAGCAAGGTTAGAACTTAGCCTTTTTTTGTGTGTTTCCACCCTTCAAGGTTTCAACTATTGTTGGTTGTTTCATTGCTCATTGTACTTATGCATTTAATCATTATCACATGTCCATCATAGCAAGTATAAAGATGACACACATGAACTCTACTTCACTTCCGCTTGGATCCTCTTGGAATTGGCAATGCTCCTCACTTTGTTCACATAGCTAACCATCATAGCCGCACTCAAAGATAACTTCATTACCTTTCAATGCCACCATTATCCTTCTAAGCTTACCATAGCTTGCCAAAATGAAGCCTTATATATATACATATATGCTACTTATGCCAACTAAAAGTGTTATTTAAACCACTCCTCTAATGTCCTTAATGTGTTCTGTCAGCTGGAGCTTTCACATGATGGATGAGCACGACATCGGAGTATGCTATGATGTAAGAAATGGAGCAAGGGAGCATGAAGGTGATTGTTAGCAGTTGTATGGAACATCAATGGGTTGCCTTAAGTAATCTCGAAATGATAAAAAATAAAGTAGTTTTAAGAAATATTTTACAATAAATCTCATTTTATCTGAAAGTGGTAAAAAATGAATGGTGTATGTACATATAAAGTGTTCTTCTTGAATAAAAATTAAAAAATATTTTTTAAATTCTTTATCAATGTGTTTTTTGTAATAATAATTAGTATTCTAAAGGCATTTGTATTAGTAAAATTGAGAAAAATGGTAGAAAATGGGATTTTGAGGAGAGTTTAATGATTAGATGGATCTCGATGTTGTTGAATAATAAATATATATTTATGCAATGTTTGTATGATTTTTTTAGCATGAATATTGCTTCAATGTGACATCATATTGGTTGTCAAGGTGCATTTCTATATGATTTTTCTGATTTTACTACATACTTAAGAAGATGATAACACTTGTAAAATTTGTCGATGGGGGTGGTAAGAAGGGAAAAATGATATTAAATCTACTAATTTCTTGATCTTTTTTGTATGCATATGGTTGATGTTTTAATGTAAGGGAGATAGTAGCATAGGTTTTTTCCAATGCTATCTTCTACATTGCTGCAATACATGTGGTGAAAATCATGAAAGATATGATTGTGCACATGGAACACGATGTTTTTTTTTCTTTTGTTTGCATACTTTAGAGCATTACACATTGCATGGAAAGAGCATAAAAACATGGTATCGAAATAAATCTCCTGGATGCATAGCAATTGCTTGAAAACCCATTGACCCACATGAAGTGAAAGAGGATAATTGGTTAGTGCAATTATTCACGGGGAAAATATTATGTGGGGTTATGAAAAGTCTCTTGGAATGATAAATATCAAGAGAGGAGTATGCTAAATTGTTTTATAAGTTTCATAACGACGCATCAGCCTAGGACCAATCCATAGCATATAAGAGAGCTCTATGGGGCCATAGCAGTCAGTTGGGGGGTACCCTTTATACATGGGATTGGAGATGAGATAGTCACCTATATGTGAAAAAATCATTTTCTTAGAGTTAGGAGGGATCGCATTTATAAACACAACAACTAGATGAATTATTTATAGTACCCAGACACTCTTGGCCACAAGGCTATGTGTGTTTAGGAGCTACCTAGGTATGTTAGAGCTAGTGTCATGCCCATTTTAGGTCCCAATAAAGATATTTAAACCATATGGTAATAGCATCTAAGGCTACAAATGCATTTCTCACTACCAATTTCTCAAGATGCTTTTTCATACTACCTTTGCCAAAGTCTAGCTTAAGAGGCAAGCCTATTTCTCTTGAATAGATCTTACCATCCTTCCAAAAGATCAAATTTCTAGCTTGCATATCATGATAAGATGCACATTCTCACTTCTCATGCAAAGGAGTGTCGTGCCATATACACCTGCATATGAACTGCTTTAGGGTAGGTTTTGGGGCTGTTCGCCAACCCATTTCTTTTACCTTTTCATTCCATTTCATAAACTTTGGCTGAATTTTTTGATTGCCATTCACTATCTCATCCAAAATGTCCTCTTTTATAGTTTGTGATATGCAACTTCCAAAAAAAAATAAAAATTGGACCCTCTAAAGCCTACTACTCAATAACTTCCAACACTGCATATTGGTTTTCAAATTCTCACAGTAAAGTAGTAGTTGCAAGACCTCTGTTGGGCTTTCAACCCAATCCATAAATGTCTCATGTGTGACCAAATTAGTGCTCTTTAAGAGAAAAATCTTCTCTTAGAGCTTTTATAGATTTAGCCCAATCGAAATCTTTCCTATACAAAGATGCAAGTCGATCTTTTAGTGCCTACATGACAACACAAACAAAGTATCGGCTCTGTGCATACCATGGAACCCTAAAAAGATCCTTTCTTTTTACATACACCCACAAATAAGCTAATACATTATGAATAAACTACTTCAATTCATGTTCAAATTCTTGCAAAGTGTTTATGGCCATAGTATCAAGCTTATCGAAGTCTTTCCGTCTTTATTGTTGTCACTACTATTGCAGTAGCAATAGCACTTGTCTCATATCATGACAGTTCTTGTAGAAGAACTAGAATACCATGAATCTCCCATATTTGCAATCCTTCCAATGGTCTTCATGTCAGGTTCATCATTATTAGATCATGTAGGGTGAAGGCCTAACCATAGGGGTTTAGGATAGAAGGGATGTAGAGAATACAGAGAGAAAAAGACTCAAGAAGTTTCTCGAAAAAGACTAAAGAAAAGTCTAATAAGTTCTCTTAACAAGAATCCCATGCAATACAATACAACTCTTAATAAACTTTTCTCTATACAATCGAAAAAAATCAATCATTCCAAGAAACTTTGCATAGATTAAGTCCATGTCTTAGATAAATATCTTCTTGAGAAAATATATTAGACTCTTATCTCAGCCCAAAAGGAGGTTATACTAGTAATACAGAGTATTTTTCTCAAAAAAACTCTTTTAGATCACTCTAAACAATTGAGATGATGTTTACAGCCACCTGGATATTATTTAGCTAAAAAATTTTTGAATAAACTTTCTTTGTACTATCAAGACTGACCTACAGTAGTAGGTATTTACCAATACAAATCTGTCCTAAAATTGTCTTTGGGTGGGTAAGCCTTTTAGGAAGAAAGCACCCATATCAAGCCACAAATACTTGAATTTTTTGCTTATAGCACTTTAGCTTTCTGTTGTCCTATGTAGTACAACACAAAATAACTCCTTTATGTAGCCCCAAAAAGTAACCTCAAGATAATTCTTCAAAATTTTCATGCTTTTATGAGTTGTAACCAAGCATATACAATAAGATTTGATCTTAGGGAGTAAAGAAGGATGTTGAAAATTCTAGACAATACTATGTTGTTTGAATACATGCTTTGCCTTATTTCCCATAGCTCATATGAGCCATAAACTCACTCCTTTGCTACCCCAAACCATACCTTGAATGTCCAAGAGTGTTCAACCCTGTTTCTCTTTGCCAAAGCGTCCAGCATCCATGACTTTTACGCCCCCTTCTTCTCCCCATTCTTTCTAGGCATGACCTGCTTGTTTACACCTGACTTTAGCAATGCCTTTGCTTTCCCAAACTCTCTCTTTTATCCACTTTTCCCTTTTCCAATGTTCTCCTAGTCCCCCCCCCCCCCCCCCCCCCAAAAAACCATATATTATGTTCCATGCAACCATGATTTACTAAGTCTTCCTCTTGACTTAACCTCATAGATGACTTTTGAACATTGAAGACATTGTAAGAGTCAGTACTCTTAGCAAATCTCCCATAAGCCTTCTCCTCATGTCATGAAAGCAACACATCAAAACCCTCTAGGTGCACGTAACCATCCATGTTCAAAGCTTATCCCTAAACCCATGATAATGATGTGCTTATAATAATATACTACATGGTATATATAATAATATAAAATAGGACATAGTTTTGATAGAATAAGTGATACTCTATAGTACATATATAATAACATAATATTGGTATAATATATATATGATCTGTTTATTATTACTATAATAAAATATATCATTAATGTAGTGATCATCACTTTGCAATAAATACAATATGCTATATATTATACATAAAGTTTGAACATTATAATAGTGTTATCCTAATATAATAATACATTCGATACTATATGATATATTTAAATAATAGTATAATATTATATATTACGTAGCATAAACCACTAATGTAGTAATCAAAAGTATTATAAGGATACGTGTATTACAATATATTTTATGTTTTATATTAATACATGTCGTAAATTTTTATTATTATTAATTACTATGATTAAATATAAAATATTTTTATTCTTAAATCATGATTGAAGCAATATGAAATATTTCTAAACTAAGATGCTAATATTAATAGTTCAATGACAACTATTTTATTAAAAACATTTCAATTAACTTTGAACATTAAAATGTTTTTTTCTTTATATGTCACATAGTATACTAGACTTAGTTATCAATATTGTGCACTATTATTCTAATTAAATGTTATATTCAAGATAAAAGTACATAATAATAATAAATATTATAACACAATATCACCTTGGGAATTTTTTTTTACAAATTAGCTTTATTAGCTTCATGCTTTTTGAATCATTCAATCCAAACATTATTCTATTGTGCACTCTAGATTAGAGTATAATGTGCTTAAAGTTTTTTTACACGTGTACATGTATATGTTTAGATGTGTATGAGGATATATGTGTTTTATACATGCATGTCCATTTTTCTGGTCTCATAAGTATTGAAAGAAGAGAAGATTCATGGAGGGTCATAGATGAAGATAGCATATGTTTAAGATAGAAAAGAAAAGCTTCATTCACATTGCATGGAGCTTACCTCTTAAACAATGGCCTAAACATTTTACTAGTGTTGACTCGTGAAGGACAATGATACCAAATGGATCCATGGCATCCTCTTGCAGCTATCACCTAGATTTTAAACCTTTCAAGCTCTTAACTAATCAAGCAAACCTCTTTCTCTTCTATTGTCTTGATGCTCAAAAGCAAGCCCCTTACACCTGAAACACAAGGGGTAATGGATTTTTTATCAAATGAGAAAGGAGTGTAAACATGCTAACGCCTACCATGAGGGCATTGATTTTGAGAAGTAAGAGAGTATGTCTTTGATGCCAACAACCAAGTGAATATTATTGTTTTAGTAGTGGGCACTTGATTTTTTGCACAAAACCCTTCCATTTAGCAACCAAGGAAGCTCTCTTTTCTTGTCTATTTTTCATGGGCATAGAACCTAACCCCCACCTTGTTAAAAGAAGCTCCCCTTTTGCTTATGGCACATGCAACTCCTCATCTTTGACCACAAATAGGGCGTCAGCTTCTATTAGAAGAAGACCCCCTTACTACTTTCTTGAGTGGTGATAGCTCCTCTTCTTGCCTTCAATATTTAATGCTTTCCTTGAATGTTAAGCATCTCGCAACCACAAGGATGCTAGTTTTGATACCAAATGAAAGAGGAAGAGATTCCTGGAGGGTCATAGATGAAGATAGCTATATGTCTAAGATAGAAAGGTAAAGGTTCATGTATATTGCATGGATCTTGCATCTTAAATAGGCACATGAGTACATTGGATACATTGCATTGAGTCTAGTTTGACTTGTCACCACATGTACTTATCCTTCCATCATTCTCATCTCTCTACACTATATACAATGAAGGCACCACCCTTACATACACACAAAAAAATGCTTCAACAAGTAGGCATACTTTTTTCTCATCATTGTTCTATCTCTTATCTCTCCTTTGTTTCCCCCTCTCCTGTCTCTCTTCTTTTTCTTTTTCTTTTCTTTTTTCTACTACTCCTAGTCATTCTTCTTCTTCTCCTTCTTCTTCTTCTTCTTCTTCTTCTTGTGTGTGTGTGTGTGTGTGTGTGTGTTCCCTCCTCTCCCTACACCCCTACCTTCTGCATCTCCTTGCCCTCCTCCTCTTGTGCCTTGCCCTCCAACATCCCTACCCCACCAATTACCCTCACTAGTAGCACTTACTGCCAACTTATCTCATCACACATCGCTCCCTCTCTATCCCCCCACCATGTCCCTATTAGCTACCCTATATCCTACCATGCTCCTACATAGCATCCTTGACCCAAGTGCCTCCCACCCTTGCCCTCTCCACTACTTCGCAGCATTCCCTCTACCACCCTACCCCACCCTCACCTTAAACTTTCATGCCTTCATCTTCACCTCTCTCTCTCATATTCAACTTTGTCTCTCTCTCCCACCCTCATCCTTAGCATTCATGTCATGTTCTTTGTAGCCTTGAGTCCTATAACCCCATCCTCGCCATTCAACATTCTCGTCTCACCCTTGGCTTCCTCATTCATGGCCTAACCTAGTTTTACACTTCCCTAGACAACCTAGACCTAAGGATATGTTGTTGCATGCCTAAAAAAAAGTAAAAAAGAGGATAATAAAAAAGATGGCAAATGTGGATGCCAAACTCAACACCCTAGAGACAAAGATAATCACCAATACAAAAAATATTGGATAACAACATCAACCAAGTGTAGAAAAACCCACTTGACAAGCTCCCAAAACTGGAGAATGAGGCCAAAGAGTGGAGAAATGAGAAGATAATGATGTTAACAAAAATCCAACAACTAAAAGAGAAAATTCTAACACTTAAGAGCACCGCGACTAGAGGAAGGGCAGATCTAGGAGGACATGATCATGACTCTAAATGAGGAGATCTCCAAGGTGGTGGATATTAAGGTGGAAGGTACATAAAATGAGTTGATAGAGGTAGTAAAGAACATAAAATGACCATCAAAAGAAAGAGGTGCATGTCATTAATGCAAAATTTGGAGAAGAGAGGAAGATAATTAAAAGGAAGAGGTGTGCATCATTAATGCCACACTTGAAGAAGAAAGAATGAGAAAAGTGAGGTGTTTGAACGTAAGGGTAGATGAGATACAAAGAGGGCTCATCACCTGAGGAGGATGGTAAGAATATGTGCATATGCCTCAAACACAAAGAGGAAGATGCACTCCCCTTTACCAAACTTTGGAAAATAGGGGAAAAATGCAAAAGTGCACAATCGTCTTGAGGTTTTGAGATGAGATGGAGAGGATGGCCCTTATAAAGAAAATGGCCATATTTCATGGCTCCTAAGGGATCCCATCTACTTGAGTCATGGACTTAGTAGAATGGAGGTGAATACTTGAGTCATGGATTTAGTAGGAAGGAGGTGAGTTATATGCATCCGAATATGCCCAAAATAATCAAAGCTAGGAAAGAGGAGGAAAAGAAGCAGTATATAGATGTGGTGGAGTCAAAATTGATGGCAAGGCAGTTGAATAGGGACATGGGGCCTATGTGATAAAAATATCAAAGATATAGATGAAAATATGGAACTTCATGGCTCATTATGGACACACTAGGAGAATGGAGGAGGTGATGGAGAACAATGAGTTGATTCTAGTGATAGAGACACATTAGAGTCCCAAGAGGGAACGTCATAAAATACATGTTTAGGAATCCACACATAGGAGTTGCATCAAACATCAAAGTACCACCCAAGGATCAAGATGAGTGGAAGTGTTGATTAGATAGGAACTCTAGGATAAAGTATCCATCATGGCACGAGACTTTGATGATGCTACATGTGGATAATGGAGATGTCTCACCACCATCAAATGCTCTCTACTATTTCCCCTTGTAGGGATCGAGACATGCTACTGAGGGGCCCCAGTAGAAATAGAGGGAGAGAGATGAAGGAGGAGAATCCCATTTCATAGACCTCTAAGATGAGATTGCATACGACTCCAAACTAGGAGAGAGTCTCTTAGTAGGAGAACTTAATGCTAGCTTGTAGTATAGATAGTGTGGCACATATGACTTTGAGGATTAAGGTAGCTAACATGTCACGGATGTAGAGGAGGTAGGCACAAACAAGGTATCAACTAATAAAGGGGGAGATATTACTCACTATGGCTCTTATTTATCCTTGTTGACATACAATAAAGGCTTTGACTATTTGGCTAAATCTTGTTCTATGGACATCACAAACAATTATTATCCTTGATATTATCTAGGTTACATACAATACATGTTTTGACCATATGGCTAAATCTTTTCTTGTGGACATCACAAAGAATTTTACTCCTAAGTCTTGTGTAAAATAGTTGCAATACAGGTTTTGACCATCTGGCTAAATATTTTTTCATAAAGATCACAATGAAATTTTATCATTGTTATATGTATTTCGCTTGAGGTTTTGACCATCTGGCTAAATATTTTTCTGTGGAGACCACAACGAAATTTTATCATTTTTGTCATGTGAAATACATACAACAAAGGTTTCAATCATTTGACTATGTTTTCTCCTATGGGGATCACAAATAATTTTTATATTTGGTATGGTATGGAATACATACAATAGATTTTTTACCAGGTGGCTAAATCTTTCCCTATACACATTATAAATAATTTTATTCATTGTTCTCGTGTTGAATAGATATAGTACAAGTTTTGAACATCTGCTTTATATTTTCCCAATGAGCACACAAAGAAGTTTTTGCTTCCTCAAAGAGTAGCTAATAAAATAAAGTAAAATCAAAGGCAACTAAAAATAATAAAAGAAATTTTTCTTATTTACTTTAGGGCACAGTTCATGAGAAAGTTTTTTTTTGGCCATATGGTTAAATCTATCCCCTTTCTGTACAATGTTTCCATTAATACTTTCTATTATGGAAGTTGGACTCATTCTATCTAATGTTTAAGTGCTTTTTTTGTTTCAATGAAATTTGATACTTCATTGTACTTAGCAATTTCATTACTATTTTCTTCTTTTTGAGAGGTGACAACATACAAATGATAAAATCTCCATTTTCTCACTTGTACATGTATCATGAATAACAAATTTTATTTTGGAGAAACTGTGAATTTGCTAGTTGATCATGAGATTGTTGCACTTGGGAGAGTGCATGCAATATATCTGAATGAGAGATGCCATGGAGAAACACTTGAAGATGGATATATTTCAATGACTATTGATAAATGTTTAAATGTAGCAGCATATTTACCATTCCCAACAATCGACACAATGAAGGTTCATGAAGTTGTAGGTGGTTTTGCAAAATGGGGAAAGAAAGATGTGGTGGTTGTTTCAAACTCAATAACACTTCATGACAGAGGAGATGATTACGAATCAAACCATGTCCTACCTTTTGAGGATATTGATGTGTTTAGCATTTGTCAAAGTTAGAGAGAATGTAGAGTGATGCTATGGATAGAAGGCAACAGTGTGTGTGTTGGGACAGGGATTATATTATTGGCTTTTCCATATGATGTGATAAACTTTTAATTGCTAGGAGAAGAGGATGTTGGTATGGTGGTAGATAAAGCCCTTGATCAAACCACAGGAACATACATAGATGACAACCTCCATTGTGTCACTTTGGAAAGATGGCCTATTAAACAAGTCACCTTTGATGATGGAACATTGCTGCTACAACAACAATCATACATGCAATTTATCTCTAAAAATTCTTGTGCCAAAAACATGGAAGATACCAATGAAGATTATGTTTCTGCAAAAAAAATCAATTTTTGTTCATAAGAGATCATATTGTATGGTCAATAGAAAGCCTCGAATTATTGCCCCTAAAGGTGCAAACTTGAGGACTTCTATGGACTCCATTTCACAGGTTTACCTGATTGATTGTTGTGAAGAAAAGTGTTGCCAGTTTGCTGATAGAGAAGCAATGCAACAATTACGCAAATACTTTTGGGGATTGCAATTTTAAGACCGTACAAACTATGTTTATGACAAGTTTGAATCATCATGCAGGATTGATTACTTGGGAACAAGGAAGTACAACTTCATCTTCAATGGATAAGTGGTATGTGGAAAGGCATGGTATGAGATTCATGGAATCCCAAAGATGTCTTTTTATAGGTACAAAACACAATTTGAGCATGGAGTGAGGAGGGCAATGCATGGAAACAAGGGGGTAATAAGAGCAGCTTGGGATCACACAGAGATGGGAAGAGCCATCCTTAGAGACTTTGTTAAGAAGAATGCAGAGCAAATGGCACACAAGATTAGAATAATGCAAGATGGATCAAGGGAGACACAATTGGTCATCCCAGATGTTTACAAGCAAGTAGATATATGGGCAGAAGTAAATACAACATTGAGTGGTATTGGATGTAAGAAAATATCCTTGTCCACCTTCAATCATATTTGGAACACAGAGTTCAAGCATGTAACCTTAGCAAAGACAAGTGAGTTCTCCAAATTTAGTATTTGCTTAGAGATCAAAGAGCAACTTGCAGCAACAAAGTGCCTTCAAGAGTGAAATGTGCTTCTAAAGAAGCATCAATGTCACATGCTACGATAACAAAGTTGTCGGAACATATACTACAATTGGCGCTTGCCCTCAGCATTACATTCAGATAAAAACTTGTGCATCATACATGATAAAATGGACCAACAAAAGACAACCAAGGCTAGTAGGCCAAGGGCATTCATCGTGCGGGTCGAGTGTTTACTTTCACATGAGCCATGCATAGAAGTCTGGATTGTACTCCAACTGAGCTTTGCGGTCTAGGTCGAAGAGTCGGCTGCCTACGTGTGTGATGTAAGTAAGGACATCTGTTAGGAAGTTGCCAAAATTGATACGGCTAGCAATATGTAGCTCTTCCTCGATCAGGAAGCGATCAAGGTAAGGGTGTCCTTTGATGTGCTCTTCCATGGGTCGACCACAAATAGTTGTTAATACCCTATACAAAGTGGGAGCAACATAAGTCGGGTCATACTCCGATGACTTGATTGCTCGTTGTTGCTCAATGTTGGTCATTATTTGGCATCCTTTAAGTTCCCATTGCAATCAAAGAGTGTACCAGTTCCGTAAGAACAGGGATTCGATTTCCACAAGCTGTTTCAACTCCTCGATTTCTTGGTCAGTGATAGCAAAAGTAGCTCGCTTATCGTATGACGTAATGAGATGCAGTTTGATGGCTTGCTCTCTAGATATCTCAGTGCTGAGCAACTCTGTAGTTGAGTGGGGTGCTTTGATGAATGCAAATTCAAATGTATCCCAGGAAGAAGGCATCGTACGAACTTTGGTTGCAAAGGGCTCTTGCAACATGTCCAAGTCCAAGCGGTCATAGCTCAGAGCCAGCGACATGAATGTGGCCGTCTAAGGCAATCAATCACGTCATCTCTTGTGTCCTTGGCTAGATCTTTCTGCTCATAGGAGGGTCTAAGGTGGCCTAAGGGTGGTTGGGATTTGACAGAACTAGAAAGTTTGGAGCAAATGGTTGCGGGTTCAGTTGTTCCTGAGATTGCGGTTGGGTCCTTTGCACAATGGGATGGGATACTAAACTACTACTGGGGTTCTGCTACTTGCGGATGCGACTTCTTGAGTCTTGGTAGAGTTATGTGGTGTTGGTTTGGGAGTAGCAGGCTGAGATTTGGGCTGATAGACTTGGTCAGTCATCATGGGCATAATCAGTTGTGACTCCACAGGCTTGGTATCTCAAGGCTTATGCGGCTCTAGGCCTTGACATGTGGTATGGTAGGGTATGATTAAGCGCGAGGGTGGCATTTGATTGGAGCATTTGGCTATTTTAGCATTAGGGATCCATATCCAAGCATTACCCTCATAATAGCATTGTGCTTGCAATAGGGTCTTAGGCACCCATCATGGCTTGAACGTACATTGCTGTCTATAGCTCTGTCTTGGTCTCCTAGGTTTTGAGGTTGTGTTCTTAGCTTTGCGATGGTGTGGCCGATTGTCTCTTGCTGGCAGGTTTTGATGTTTTGGTACCCATCTAAACTGTGGTTCGTGGCCAATGGCTTTGGCCTTACGGGTTGTTGACGTAGAGGCTTGACAGGTTGTAGCAAGTCACAACCCCCCTTCTTAGACTTGGCTGCAAGTGTTTCTATCGGTGGCTTTGCGAATCTCATAGGAGCCACGTAGCCCTTGTTGAAAGATGTTACTATATGAACATTGCCAATGGCTAGGTGGATACGTTGCGACTCATAATCTACATTGCAGTGAGCTTGCTTTTTAAAGGTTTGACCTAGCAGTGCCTCTGTGCCTGCATCTTTAGTGTTGGGAAACACATAAAAGTTCATTGGTATGCTCTCAAACTCGATAGAAATTGTGGCCCTGCACTTCCCTAAGAGTATGTATGATCGGTCCCCATATGGGCTTATTTTGGTGGTAGTGGGCTGTAATTGTGGTTTGCTAATGTGGGTCCAATGATTGTGGGTTAGGACATTGAAGTCTTCTCCCTCATCGGCGATCAAGGCGTTGAAAGTGCATGTCTATTGACTATGATGTGGAGGTAAGTAGGTTCTATGGCTTCCTCATCTTAATCATCAATCTTTGTGATTGTGGCTACTCCTACCTTGACAGGGGGTTTGAACATTGGTGATTCACGCAGAGGATGCGTGGGAGGGTAGTACTTCTTGATTGACTACCATTGAAGAAGACTATGCTCTCACCTTCCAGAGTCTCGAGTTTGATATTACCAGTTCGGATTATGGCACGAACCTTGAAAGGCCCTAGACCTTTGAACTTCATTTTCTATTTATGCCCCTTAATAGAGTAGAAGAGCACTAAGTCTCCCTGTTCAAAGTTGCACTACTTGATATTCTTGTCAAACCAGATTTTTCGTCGTGCTTTCTTGCATATGAGCACATAGGTAGCTAGAAGTCTAGTTTTCTGAGAGGTGTTCGAGTTCAACTAGACGTTCCATCCATGCCTCCTTCCCTTCCCATCATTCGTGAAGTGCAATCATGAGGCTAGGAACGAAGAATTATATAGGTAGAATTGCTTCAGTTCCATATGTCAACCTAAAAGATGTTTGGCCTACAGCCATTTTATAGGCTGTGCAGTAATCCCATAAGGTTGCCACAGGTTGCCATCAACTTGTTGTCCTAGTCATTGCGTGAAGCAGAGACTAGCTTGGTCAGGACGTTTACTAGGATTTTATTTGTGGATTCATCCTGGCCATTTTCTTGAGGGTAGTATGGTGAGGATTTCAAATGGATAATTAGAAAGGTGGATAGAAGATGCACAATAACTTTATTAATGAAGTGGGTGCCCTGGTTGCTAAACCAAATCAATGGGATAGCCAAATCATTGTGAGATTACCTGCTCCCATAGGAACTTGGTAGTCGTCCTAGTGTCATTCATTCTCGTAACTATTGCTTCTGCCCACTTTGTTAGATAGTCAGTGGTGACAATGATGTACTTGGCTTGTGAGTATTGCGCCGTAGGACTAATGGGTCCTATGAAGTCAATCCACCATTTTTTGAAGGGTTGTCGTGCAATTATTGGGGTTAGATCCATCTAATCCTTGAAAATTGGGACCTTTGTCTGCTGAAACTCATCACAGTGCTTAACGAAGCATGCCACATTGCAAAAAAGGGTGGGTTGCCACAGTTGAGACTATAGCACCTTGCGGGCTCTCATATCTTTGCTAAAGTATCCTCCAGCAATTCCATTGTGTGCCTCTGAGAGCACATCATGCATCTCATACTCGCATATGCATCTATGCAAAAATTTGTCTTGCCCTAGTCTATATAGCTGGCCTGCTATCAGCGGATAGGGTTGGATCTTGAGGATGAGTCGCCTAAGTCGAGCTTTCTCTATTGATTGTTCAGGTAGTCCATACTCAAGAACTTGGACTATGTCGTCTGCCTAGTATATGGCGTCAAGTCAGCTCGAAATAGATCTCTCTCATTGGATAGACTAAACAAGTGTGTGTCTGGAAATTCATCGTCGGTGATGCCTTGTCCAATGGCCTCTCTTGTGGGGATGCACGACATGTGGTCGGCCATGTAGTGCTACTTTCCTTTTTGTACAATCACGGAGAAGTTGAATTCTAAAAGTAGTAGGAGCCATCGAGCTATGCATCCTATGGCACAAGGTTTGTTTACTAAATATAGAAAGGCTTGATGGTCCACAAGGAAAGTGAAAGATGTGGCTAATAAATAATGCCAAAATTTCTTCACGGCAAACACCATGGCCAAGCATTCTCTTTCTATCGTCGAGTAGTTCATCTCAATCTCGGTGAGTTGTCTGCTAGTAAAGCTTACTGGATAGTCGAGATTGTGCTCTCCAGGTTGGCACATCACTATCCCCATAACGAATTCTAAAGCATCAATATGCACATGGAAAGTGATGGTCCAATTAGGGGCTTGTAGAATTGGTGCTGTGGTTAGAGCATTTTTTGGTTCCTCATAAGCACATTGGCATTCTTCAATCCATTCGAATTTAATCAAAAGTTTGTACAAAATTCTAACAATCAATGCATAATTCAACACGAACCGTCGATAATACCTTGTATGACCTAAGAAGCATTGAACTCCCTTATAGTCAGTTGGGGGTGGAAGATCAACAATGACCTTGACTTTTGAAAAGTCTGTGGCAATGCCATTCTTCGACACCACGTGCCCTAGCATGCATCCGTGTTTTACCCAGAATTGGCACTTTAAGGGATTCAGAGAGAGAGACGATATATACGACACCGTTCAAAGACTGCTCGAAGTTTGTCTAAGTGTTCTCTCTAGGTCGAATGAACACACAGGTCATCCACGAAGACCTCTAACTCTTTCCTGAGAATGTCTTTAAATATAGTGCACATAAGGCATTGAAAGGTGGCTGGAGCATTAGTCAACCCAAAGGGCATGACTATGTAGGCAAAGACCCCCCACTCAGTGACAAATGTAGTCTTATGCCAATCGTCAGGATGCACCTACACCTGATTGTATCCAGAGAAGCCATCTAGAAAATTGTAGCCCTCTTTGCTTGCCACTCTCTTGAGCATGTGCTCGGTATACAGCAATGGATAGTTATCCCTCTTAGTGGCAGCATTTACCTTCTTGTAATTGATGCACACTCTAATCTTTCCATTTTTCTTCATTACAATGACTATGGGTGACACCCAGTCTGTGTGCTCAATTTCGTAGATGAATCTCGCTCTCATCAGCTTGTCAATTTCTTCCTTAATTTCATGAGCGTATTTTGGATTCATAGGGTACGGTCACTGCTTAACTGGCATTATGTCTAGTGTCATGGGTATGTTATGAGTCACTACACTTAGATCTACCCCCTTAAGCTCTTCTAAGGACCAAGTGAATACGTCTATATACTATCGCAAAAGAGGAAGGAGACTTGTCTCCTCTTCCTTTGTCAAGTCATTGGCAATAAAGACATGTCGGGGTGTCTCGCCCTCCTGGGCTAGGTTCACCTCCTTGACTTTGGAAGGTCCCTCGATGGGTTCACTTGCTTGCCCTTGATGTTTGGCACCCAGTAGGATCACTACCCTATCACCCTTCTTGAACTTCATAAATCTCTTAGGGATGTCTTGTGGTTTTCGTTGTTCTTCTGCTTGTGCATTCTTAGTCAGTTCTACCCTTTCTTCCTTTAACCTTCTGCGCCTCAGGTGGACAGGTAGGTCCCCGTTGGTACGTCTAGTCTTGGGAGGCCTAGGTATTTCTAGGTTGCTCTCTAAACTCACTTCTAACTCAAAATCAAACTCCCCGCCTTTGCTAGAAGAGGTAGTCTCTCCCGGTGGCCGTAGCTCAGAGGGTGACTCCGTTCTAAGCATGGGCATGGTACTTGGTTGGGCTAGGCCTACTTGTTCAAAGTCTATGGCTCCCATATGTTCCAACCAAGCGTGGTCACAATCCACGCGTATGACCCCTCGCTCTATCCTGAAGACGTTCTTTCTCTGTGGCTTGGAGTCTTCTCATATGTGTTCTATCTCTCGCCCTTCAATGTCGTATTCTATGGTATCTATCTCACCCTTACTCTCATCATCACTGAAGGAGCAATAGTCTTTGTATTCCTCATCAAAAAAAATTTCGTCTGACCACTCATCGTCTCCTAGGTCTTGGTATGCCCCATGTCTTTCATCAGGGGACTAGGGCCCAATTGTACATGACGTTTAGGTCATGCATCTTAGTCCATTGCCACCTTGGTTCATCTAAGAGATCTTGGAGTGGGTTGAAATTTTTATTGGATTGCTAGCTAGCTTGCCGGTCAAGTGCTCCAAAATCCCTTGGAGTTTCCTCTTCTTGGTTGACACATTGAACGTGGCAAGGTTCGGTCTTTTGTGAAGATTTCCTGCCATCATGCAGACTGGCACGAAGGATGTACCCCTAGGCTTGCTGATCATTTGAATGGCCTATTCGTACTCCTCATTGTTCGAGAATGGTAGGTTGATGTGGTAGCAAGGATATGCATCCAATCTCGCTCGTCTTCAAGACATGGGACATATGTTGAGATGACAAGCTCAACACATGTGGACATTGATGATGGACCGCCTAGTTAGATGGGTCCACACGTCTACACTTAGCACGTCGGTGGTCATTATGACTCTCACATGGCCACTAACTCATTACTTATTATATTCAGGTTGTTACACCTATTTACAGCTGGCATAGTTATAGCGCCAGTCGACTAGTGTAGTCGGTTATGCATTGTTTGACTTAGTAGGCCACTTTCCTTTATGTTGTATCTTATCTATACTTTGTGTACATTGTAAAGTGTGTGGAAGAAGAAGAAAAAACCAGCAAGAAAACGTTTTGGCCTCCATCTCTCTTCTTGTCTCTTGAGTGAGCTTCTCCTTGTGCATTCTGTGTGTGTTCGGCATAGCATCTTGAGCAAGTCCCCCCACCACGCGATTCTTGACATGGTATCAGAGCCGTTGTCGTATTGCTGCGCATCCGAGGTATGTAAACCACCCAAAAGTTGTGCATGAGATTTGTTACTTTGTACATACTTAGTTGTTATGTTTGCTCTTTCATTCTATGCCGAAGATGGAGAAGAATAAGGTTTTTGATAGATTGGAAACTCGAGATGCAATCTCATGGGCTACACTTATTTCAAGATATGCCGAATATGGACTTTGTGAGGAAGTACTAAACTAATTCCAAGAGATGCAAGTCGAAGTACATTGGTGGATATGATTGCCAAATGTGAGAGCTTGCTTGATGTTTAGCACACCTCAGAATGGTGCAATATAACTAGTAGGAGCATCAAGACAGGCTTGATTATGAGTGTCATTGTATCACAGTGGACTTGGGCAGCTACTATTTTGCAAAGCTCTAATGTTACATAGGAGCACGGTGGCCATGGTCATGAGCACACACAGGTGCATGCATATGTGACTACACACGCATCGGAGGAGAAGGAAGAAGCTAAAACTCCTACAAGTTCTATAATAGATGGTTTAAAATTGAACCAAGAATAATAATATGGGAGTTACAAAGGCTAAAGAGGGGATTTTGAATGGTTAAAGAAGATGTGGATCAGGCTGGAAAAAGAAAAGCTTTTGATCTATTTTTGAAAGAGGAGCTTTTTGAATCGGGAGAGAGAGGGAAAATAGAAAAAGGAGGAAAGAAAGATGGGAGAAGGAGGCCGAAACAGAGGAGGGAGAGAGCGGAAATAGATGAGGGAAGAAGAGCCTATTTTGGAGCAAGGAGATGACATCGGAGCTCGCCAGTTTTTAGAGGGACACGGAAGAAGAAGACGCAGATCAAACGGAAACGGAGGAACGATGATGTAGAAGAAGAGGCGTCGACTCAGTCCTGACACATTCAGAGGTAAAAGAAGATCTTGGAGAACAGAGGCGCACACTATTTAGATGATGTTTTAGGTTTTTGTAAGTGGCTTCTGGCTTACGAGCAGAAAGAAGTTGGAAGCAGGCTAAATACCCTCTTGAGCTTGCGAAATCATATATACATGTCGAATGCTTTCCTTTTCTCTGCACAAGGGCATGGCTGGCCGAATCCATTGCTCAGAGCGCTCTCTTTTCTTTGCGCTCCAATTTCCTGAACAGCAGCACAAAATATGTTGTGCACGACTATGGCGTTGACCGAATTTGCCCATGGATTACGAACTTTGTTAAATTTACACTCCATTATATTTCTGTTCTTTATTAAAAAAGATGATCCTTGGCAGCCTGTCCTTCGATCTCGCTGTGTGCTAAGAGGCAAGCTTTGTCAGTGAGAGATGGCCCTGTCGGAGGCCTCCTTCCTATCGCTTCGTCCAGAAGGCGCTTCACCATTCCTTTATCCAGTAGAAACTCTATGGCATTCCGCTCAATCATAATCAAGACAGAGAGAGAAAGAGACGTATTGTTGGCCAGAGCTGATGACCCAGGAGTTCGATCTGGTTACGCAGGTTTATGTGTTTAATGCAAGGTGACCAGAGCATTATAAGGCCGCGTTATAATGTGTGAAGAATAGGTGGTGTGATGAAACGGCAATTTTCTCCTCGGACGAGAGCATACGCAGGACGAATCGTGACGATGAGGCTGGAACTCCGAGGCGACGGCTTCATATACCCAGAGTGGTCAAAGAATCTTAGGATGGTTGGGTGCCCTTGCACATGGAATCAAAGCTCTACCATGACTGTAAGCCAGTAACATTGCAAA
This sequence comes from Lygodium microphyllum, assembly GCF_053477565.2. Classification (NCBI taxonomy): domain Eukaryota; kingdom Viridiplantae; phylum Streptophyta; class Polypodiopsida; order Schizaeales; family Lygodiaceae; genus Lygodium; species Lygodium microphyllum. Next base: position 140,130,297 of record NC_141151.1, on the reverse strand, counting down.
TCTCAGTTTCGGTCACTTCTCCTCATATCTCTCTTGTTCTACTTCATATATGTCCGGATGCTTCTATACGTGAGGAAGAAAGCAACGACTTAAGCGGCTGGCAAAATGTTTGTTTGACAAGGACTGTAGTTGATCACATGAGGAGAGTAGCTTTTTTATGTACGTGTAAGGTGGTTGCAGCACGATGAATTCGTTTCTCCATCTCTGATTGAAGTTTTTCATGACACATCTTTATCTTCCATGGCTCCAAATATGAACAATGACTACGAATTCAGAAGATATTGATAATCTTGGTGGATAGTAAAGATTCTATTACAATTCATGCCTCTTGTTTGTAAACTCACTGATGGCAGTTTCCTGCACATTATTGATATCAGAATCCAAGAAGTTCGCAATAATGTTGTATGTTGAAATCTGAATTTCTAAACATAAGACTTGAGGTCAAGGATCTCAAAGCCTAAAATCAGTGAACTGAACAGATTTGAATTCACCCTGTATTTTGCAAACTTCAAGGCAGAAATATGAATACTATTTGATATCATTTTTCTCAGTCACTTGTTTGATCTTCCATCTTGATATTTATCAAGGTCTTCTGTAGACACGACTCTGCTTTCATAAACCCTTCGACACCGTACCACTGAGAGAAGCTGATTTCAAAAGTTGAAGTGAAGGAGAAGAAGCAAGGTCCGAGCAAGCAAGCCATGGGTAAGAAACTCTCCCATTCTTCCACTCTCTCTCTTGGATAGTGCTTGTGGAGGCACCCGAAGCAGGGTCAAGAAAAAAACTCAGATTGTAGTGAGATTTGGTGTGCACGAAGATCGCTATGTATTCTGCAGATAAGTCCCTTAGAGCTTTCCCGCAATTATTTTGGGAATCTGAGGCCGTTTCAGGCCCCGTTTTAGAGCCACAAGGTTACAGACAGCAGTTTCAGGGTACACTATGACTTTGACTCTATTGACCGAAAGTGGGTGCACAAATTATAGATTTCAGATCTGTAAGTTCAAAGGTGTTTATCAGCGAGTAAACACAAGGTTTATCTACAAACTGGTTGCAGATTGCATGTATTATTGAGCAGATAGTGAAAAAGGCTATATGGTGTATTGCTGTGCACTACAGGTCGAGGGTTGCAGGAAATTTGCTTGTTGTTGTTGGTATTAATTTTGTGATAATGGCAGAGAACAGTGGAAGCCCCATCATTGAGAAGCTCGACAAGAACAACTACCCTTCATGGAAGTTCCGTGTCACGAACTTCCTTATTGGAAAAGGCCTCTACGAGTTTGTTTCAGGTGAAGAAAAGGAGCCGGAGGTGAGTGATCCTCCAACTGCAGAAGAGACAAAGGCACGGAATGAATGGAATGCAAAAGATAAAAAGGTCATGTATTGGCTGTTTGCAGTAATTGACAATAATATGCTGGGACACATTAGAAATGCAGAGAATTCATATACAGCTTGAACCATACTTGAAAGTATGTTTTCTGTAAATACAGGCACGAAAGATTCAACTCAAGCAAGAGTTGAATACATTGAAGAAAGGGAAGATGTCTATCAATGAGTATGCACTGAAGGTAAGGAGCATTGTAGATGCCTTGGCAACGATTGATGCAATGCCCGATGATGATGATTTGTGTCGTCTACCTTGGGTGGACTTAACAATGAAAAGGCTTGGAAGTCTTTTGTAACTTTCGTATATGTTAGAAAGCCATTCCCAGATTTCGATGAGTTGGTCTCCCTTATGATCACTGAAGAGATCAACATGCAGAGTGAGCCATTTGAAATAAGTGGTGAACAGGTCCAAGCTTTCTACTCCAGTTCAGGAAGGGGACGTGGCAGGTTCTCTTCAAGAGGTCGTGGTACAGGACGTGGTAGTGACAACCAGCAAAACAGATTGAATCAGCAATTTGCTGATATGCAGCACTACAACAGAAACGAGGCATAGATGCGCACGTTAGATGCGCAAAGTCGGGCACGTCTATCAGAGCATCTATAAATGCGTGTAAACCTGCGTGTAAATAGATGCGAATTTTGCGTCTATATATCTGCACAAAATAGACGCTAATATAGACGCGCTAGCAGACACACAATTATTTAACCACCTAAAATTAGCAATTCACATAATTGAAAAACCAAAGTTAATAATTATTTAATCACCTAAAATTGATTCTTGAGCATGCACATGTACGCATGATAAAAACCATAGAATTAAGAATACACATTGAATCATTGAATTAAAAAAATAGAGTTAATAATTACTTTTTCATTGCTCTCTAATGAATGGCAGTTCCTCCAGTTGACAAGCCTGATATAAGTAATTAACGGCAAGCGACAGAAACCTTACAATTAGTAGCAAGCATTGCAATATGTATCTCGTAATTTCTCTATGTACTTGAAGATGATAAAAGATACTTCCTTTTTATTATGGAAAATTCAATGCTTGCTTTAAAATTGACTATTGATTCTTGAGTATGCACGTGTGTGCATGATAAAAAGCATAGAATTAGGAATACACATTGAATCAATAAGCAAATTAAGTATGTTACAGTGAATGATCCATCTCATCTTCAATGAGATCAAACTATCTACTTCTACGTCTATGTTACCAAGAGGTAACGAAACAAATAAGTCTATCCCACTATCAGATGTGTTGCTATATTGCTCAATAAATTCATCAATATCATCGACAATCACATTATTGTCTTCTTCTACGTTTCCTTGAACATCATCGCAAGGTTCATCTTGTACTATATCATGCATATCATCCATTATGGTGTCATCATGCACATCATCATTAATTGTTGGATTGTCATCTGCTATCTTCATGTCGGTAATATTACCATATATTGGTTTTGAACTATTAGATATAGGGATGGCATACCACCATCGGTTATTGTTTACCATTGGATGATACACAACCTGTATTTGAAAAACAAAAGCAAAAAACTTAAGTACTTATTATATATATTGTGTATATGTATCACATGTATACATATAAAAAAAATTAGCCTTTGCATATATACCTGCTTGCATTGTTGAGGTAGTACTAATGTGACATTCTTATTTTGGTGAAATTTTGTAGAGTCAATGATTAGAAAACCACTTGGATGACGTCTGATTGTGCAATGCTCACCATTTGTTACCACTTCTTTAAACCACTTCACATCCACTACATATATAAAGAATCGTTTAAAGTCAAGCTTCAGAATATCTTGGATCAAGCCACAATAACCTTCCATGGTACCATTGGCAGCCTCGAAGTGAGCAAGGACACCACAATCTTGGGTATTTCTCTTTTCATCTATACGTTGAGTTCGAAGATGTTTACCCTCACACCAAAGTGCATTGAATAATTGCACTAGTAGTAAAAGATAAAAGATCAAACATGTCAATTATTTATATAAAATAAAACTTATAGAAACAAATTAATTGATAGTATGTCTCACCTTTGATAAGCAACCTCGTGCGTATTTCCACTCTTCTTGAGATATATTAATTTTCTCCTCTTTTTGCATTCTCTCCATTTCCTCATGTAACCAATCTATGTCAATCTGACATGGGAGCATATTTAGATGATCTGGAAATGAGACATTACGTCCATATCTAGTGTGAAATTCTTATCTTTCACTTTTTCTTCTTGCCCTTGCTTCATTATATAGTGTCACCCATTTGCTCATAACATCACTATTGAGCACACAAAAACTATTTAACTTACGAAGTTCTTCTTTTGTTAGCACTTTACTCATTCCTTTTCCTTGAGGTACTATAGAGGTCATCCTCAAGTCTTCATCATCTTTCCATAGTCGTAGTTGAGAGGGATCCACTTCAGCAAGATATTCAGAGATATAAACAAGGGATGATTGCACTAACCAACCCTCAGCCATGCTTCCCTCAAGCCGTGCTTTTTGCCTCACAAAATCTTTCAAGGTTTTCATGAAGCGCTCAAGAAAAAACATCCACTTTACATGAACTGCCCCACAAAGTGCGATCTCATCAATCAAATGTACGAGTAAATGTAATTGAGTAGTCAAAAAGGATCGAGGAAAAATTTCCTCCACCAAACAAACCACCTCAATAGATAATACTCCAGCATCTTGCAATGTGTTTGGATCAATTTCCTTCGAGCTCACGTATCTGTCAAGATGTATTTGAGAATTGTTTATTTTTGTGTAGAAATTCAAAGATATATAATGAAAAAATACAAGGTATACACACCTCACAAGCTCTCCCATCTTGTAAATTATATCACGTACATCTTTGGAGGCACAATGGGATATGCTAGTAGGAAGTACGAACTGAATGTAAACAATATTCATAGATCAAATGATTAGTTGAGGAAAAAGTCATCATACACCAAAGTTTACACATAGTTACGCCACTAATTACTATATTCATGGTTAGAGATACCCTTACTTGAATCATTTTGTGCCAATCGTGGGACTTCAAACCAGATAGTTGCTCCACACCTCTTTTCTTTTTCTTTATGAAGGCTCCCTTGAGACATCTCATGCATCCTGTGGGTGTTCGAAAGCTATATATTTGTTCCTTCACTATTTTTTCCTCGTTCTTTGACAATATCCAAGGTGCATGGGGTAGCTCAATCTTTCCTCTGGGTCCAATGTGTGGCTAGGCTCGTCTCATGTGACCAATGTTACATAAATCCTCCCTTATATTAACTGAATCATGAGCCCCTATCAAGTGATCCCATAATGTAGATACAACATTTTTGAATATGTGCATGGGGTCCAACAGGTGATTGATCTTGAGTTCAGTCCAGTACGGAAGACGAAAGAATATAGAGAACCTAACAAACAAACAATATATTATGTAAACAATTCATCATGCTAAATACTTTAAAGTCAATCGAGAGAAATGCACTTCTTACCAACTCATGCCGAGTGGAGGGTGGCTGTCGGCATTAATCCATCTTTCCTTCTAATCTCGAATGGTTAGAGATTGTAGAGTCATTCCATTAGTAGGGAGAACATATTTGGGATGGTCAATAGGAAGAAATCGATGATGATTGTCGTAGATAACCTTCTTTAAACATGTCGGCCTAGAGGAAACTAGAGAGGGACTGCAAATAGGACATGCATGATATCCTGACGTGGTTAAACCTAAAAAAACAAGTGAATTAATAAAATGAAATTGATTCAAGTCTTGAATTTCAAATATAGAGTTATATACATGTACTTGAACACTCTCCGTATCCTGGGAAGTCGTGCATGGTCCACAACAACATGGCCTTCAATGTGAAATCTCTAGAGGATGCAGATGCACTTGTATCTTGCACCGCAATACCTTCCCATAACATTTCTAGCTCTTCAATCAAAGGCTCTAAGTAAATGTCCATGTTTTTTACCTTGTGCTTTCCAGGAATCAAAAGGGACAACATCACATGTCCCATTTTAATTGCCATGGATGGAGGAATATTATAGTTCACCAATACCACTGGCCATACACTATATGATGTGCTTTTGATGCCAAATGGATTAATTCCATCCATACCTAAACCAAATCTCAAATTTCTTGGCTCTTCTTTGAAAACGGGCCACAAATTATCTATATGTTGCCATGTGGGTGTGTCTGCAGGGATCCTCCATTTTCCATCACTTGAACGATGACTAGCATGCCATGACATGAGCTTTCCAATAGACTTACACTTGAACATAAGTTTTATATGTGGAACAATTGAAAAATGTCGCAAAACCTTACGAGGCACATCCATTGACTTCATCTCCACTTCGTATCTTGATTCGCCACAAACAGGACACTCTCGTGCGAACTCATGAATCCCACGAAATAAGACACAATCATTGACACATGCATGGATCTTGACATAATCGAGGCCTCCCAGAGATGTCAAGTAATGTCTTGCTTGCTCTCTCTTAGTTGGAAATTTGTTTCCTTTTGGAAGCATTTGTGATAATAACCTACATATATTTTAAAAGTGAGTTAAAAAACCACCAACATATATTTCTGTCTGATTTCAAAATAGAATTAACAATTAATATTATGATTCATATATAAGCCAAACTGAATTGATACCTACTTCAATAACGCATCCAAACTGACATTACTCCATCCATAAATTGTTTGCAAGTTAAGTATCTCGAGGTATGCACGAAGAACGGAGTACGTATAACCTTCATACAACGGAGTAGATGATGCTACATATAGTGGATCATTTGGCTTCGTAGAGTGACCTTCTCCCTGAACCGGTTGCGAAAATAGATGGTGTACCATGTTGTCCAAAATCTCATCCTCTACGACTTGATGGGGCATTTCATGAGGGCTACTATCATGTTCGTCAGTCTCTACTCTTCTTGAAGACTCTGCCTCCTCGCATCGACGTTTTGTAGCCTCTCGAAGCCCGGGAGGGAGTATCTGAGGATGTGGCACCGCATCCTGCTCAACCACAAAAGGGAGTTTCATGTACGTTGATATATAATTCCCGTAACATAGACATGCAATCTTAGTGGTAAAAAAAAACTATGAATACCGGTGATTTTTCTCGGTCCCATTCTCCATACAAGCTGAGGTGTGACATTGCAATTCGACATGCTCGAAAAAAACACCCTCGACAACGATCACACATGCATTTAACTTTTTATCGTAGCCTCATCCTCACTTAAGGATGTGCTCATTGACTCACCAGCTTGCACTGCAATAGGCGATGACAACGTTGACATGATTAAACATAATTCATGACAATATCAAAATATTTGTCATTCATATGTTTACATAAGATCTTAATTTTAAATACACAAAAATCATCATCTTAAAACTTATCTTAACTTATCAAAACTTAACAAGAATTCACTATCAAAACTTATCTTAAAAACAAAAAATTATGATAAATCCCAAATGCGCGTCTATATCCGCGTCTAACTACGCGTCTATATTCGCGTCTATTTGAACAATAGATGCACATATACATGCGAAAATAGACACACACGTCAAAATTCAAACCATACTTAACTCATTTCTTTTCAAACTACGCCTTTCCTTTCCTGCTTTTTTTGCGGTTCTGAAGCTTAAGTTTAGCCGACATGCAATCTCTTCATGCCTCACCTAGTCTCTTCATGCCTCATCTCCTTATGACTCACCTCTTCTTGCATTTCAAACACACAAGAAGGGAAAAAGCAAAGCCAAGGAGAGGAAGAAAGAGAGAACAAGAAAGAGGAGAACAAGAAGAAGCAGCAAGCAAGCAAACAAGCATCAAGGGAGGGTAACTTACCAAGGAGAGGAAGAAGGAGAAGGAGAAGCGCCACCACCCGCCACACCAAACACCCAAGGTGAGTCTCTCTCTCTCTCTCTCTCTCTCTCTCTCTCTCTCTCTTTGTTTCTCTCTTCCTCTCTCTGCTCTATCTGTGTATTTAGGATTTGTGATTCCATTATGTATTGCATTATGTAAATCGTCAATGGCTGTCATCGGCTTAAAATCGGTCGATCGAGCGCATCTGCTAGCACGTCTACCTCTCAATGTAGACGCAGACATAGACGTGCAAAAATGTTTCCTCTCAGAGCATCTGAGGGCGCGTCTTAGAGTGCATGTGCTGGTGCGTGTGCTCTGCAATGTACATGTGATGATACACACGCTGCACAGAAGGTTGACGTGTAGTCTACACGCGATTATACACACGCATTGACCTGGGATGTGCGTCTGGCAGCGCGTCTGTGCTGCATGTTAGATGCGCAAATAGATGCGCTGGACAGAAGGTGAACTCTGGAGCGCGTCTAACCTGCAATGTAGACGCGGGGATACACGCGCCAGGTCTCCCAGTTCTAATATTAAACAATATATTTTTGCAATGATGAATGTGACCAATCCCATGTTTGTGTTTATCAGTTTTCTTGTTTAAGAGAAGCATTAGCACTTAAGTGTTATGCTTAATGTCTAAAGAAAGCTCTTTGAAAATGTAGGTAATATATGATTTTTTGTATGCAAATAAATTCGTCTTTTTCCTGTGTTTTTTTTGCAGATGTCGTATCCTCATTCATCTAGTAATGACCCAGATGTGGATCGCATGAATGATACATTGGCCTCCTTTGGCGGGGGGTCAATGCATTTTTTGGAGATTTTCCTAGTAGGGAAGACTTCATGGGAGAGATGACCAGACACCTTGGCCGCTCTCCCACAGTGGACGAGGTGTTCAGTGTCATGTCTGGGACGCCTCTGGCGTCTTTGCCTGGCACTACTTCCCAGAATCCACATGCAGGTACTCCATATACAAGTACTCCATATGCAAGTACTCCATTTGCAGGTACTCCACGTGCTCCACGTGCATCGGCTGAAGCACAAGCATCTACAGAAGCACATGCATCTGCAGAAGCTTGTGCATCTAGCGAGGCAGAGGGCAGTCGACAGAGAGGGAGGAGGGAGAGTCGAGGGGGAGGACGAGGGTTGTGTGGGGGTTGCCTAGGAGGTGGCAAGCGATCACCCTCACCAGTAGATCATGTAGAGGAGGTTGTACGCCATTACTATAGAGTTATAGATGCCGGTGGCATCTTTCATGATGATGAGGGAAGGGATGTAATGGCGTACATGAGGACCCTGTGGTGACCTTCAACCCTATGTGTTGTGGCATTGTTAACGCTCTTTTATCACATTGACAATTCATCCAACTTCGATCTATGTTGCTTTACACTCCTAGATCATTATATGATCAAATTCTTCCATCTCAGCCCACCCCCTCTCTTTTACATTGATCCATGATAACAAACCATAAGATGAGAGAGGAAAGAGGAGAGAGAAAGATTGAATTCAAATATTTTGATTCAATGTGTCATTTTTGATGATTTTTGAAGCGATAAAGGTTGAAGAATTGATGGAGCATGTTGCCAAGAGCTTGCCTCCTGATGAGACTGATTGTGATACTATCCATATGGTTGAGAATGAGGCTTCTAAAAGCTTCTCTCATAGCGGGCATTACCACACTTAGCATCCTTATTGCTATCACTATCAAAGCATGAGAGATAATGAAACATCAATATTATTTTTGTAATTTCTTCATTCAATAATGCACCCTCTAGATCTTGCAATTTCAACCCATCAGATGTATATTTACACACATAGTAGTATGGATTCTGTCCCATGATTCAAGCGATATAACCATCAAGAATGATGGTGGAAGGTTCTCCTTAAAGTCAATTTCTTGTGAAGAAAAGTCGTTGAAAATAGGGTGAAACTCATTTAAGTGGGTAGACATGGAAATCCCCTTCTTCATGCAACTTTTGCCAAATTCTTTGCTATGATTGACCTTGGACTAGACCTCGGACTAGTTGATAGAGATATGATCATGCTCGCTTCCCAATGGCACCCCAGTTGGGAGAAGCAAGAACATATATTTTGTAAAAGCATTCCTCTACAAGACCAGCTAGCTTAGGACAATCCCAAACGGTAGTTGCAAACTTACCAAATACTTTCTTCATTCACCAATGTCAAGAATCGCATGGTGGGGGGACTTGCTCAAGATGCTGCGCCGAACACACACAGAATGCACAAGGAGAAGCTCACTCAAGAGACAAGAAGAGAGATGGAGGCCAAAACGTTTTCTTGCTGATTTCATCTTCTTCTTCCACACACTTTACAATGTACACAAAGTATAAATAAGATACAACATAAAGGAAAGTGGCCTACTAAGTCAAACAATGCATAACCGACTACATTAGGTGACTGGCGCTATAACTATGCCAGCTGTAAATAGGTGTAACAACCTGAATATAATAAGTAATGAGTCAGTGGCCATGTGAGAGTCATAATGACCATCGACGTGCTAAGTGTAGACATGTGGACCCATCTAACCAGGCGGTCCATCATCAATGTCCACATGTGTTGAGCTTGTCATCTCAACACTCCCCCTCAAGCTCAACTGCATCTCTGCAACTCCAAGTAAGCTTCGAAACTTTTGAAGCTTCTCTGTACCCAATGCCTTCGTGAAGATGTCAACTATCTGATCCTGTGTGCTGACATACACCAAGTTAATCTCACCTGCTTACTAGTATCTTCTCTCTCACAAAGTGGTAGTGTACCTCAATATGTTTTGTCCTGGCATGGAATACAAGGTTCCTAGCAAGCTGTATACTGCTCATGTTGTCACAATAAATGACAACTGGACCTTCCACCTGCATATCCAAATCAGCCATTAACTTTTGTAGCCATACTACCTCACATGCTGCAACAGCAGCACCTCTATACTTAGCCTCTATACTCGACAAGGCAACTGTAGATTGCTTTTTGCTGCTCCAAGCAACTGCTGCACTACCAAGAGAGAACATGTATCCGCTGGTAGATCTTCTATCAGACATACTACCAACCCAATTAGCATCTGTGTATCCAAATACATGTACATCTGTACCTGCCTCATAGAAAAGTCCATGATGTAATGTGGACTTCACATATCTCAATATGCATCTGACTGCATCCAAATGTGGCTTTCTAGGTACTTGCATAAACTGACTCACAAGACCAACAACGTAGCTCAATTCTGGCCTTGTAATGGTCATGTAGATCAAACTCCCCACTATCCTCCTGAACATAGTAGGGTCTTCTAACTTATCCCCAACATCAGCACTCAACTTTACATTCTGCTCCAATGGGACGGAAAGTGGTTTGCATGCTGTCATACCATACTTGGACAACATATCCAAGCCATACTGTCTTTGGGACAGCCATATACCATCATCACATCTGATCACCTCAATGCCAAGGAAGTACCTTAGCTCACCTAAATCCTTCATCTCAAACTTCTTCTTCAAAAATTCCTTGACTTCAGCAATCCCACTATCACTATCACCTGTAATAATCAAGTCATCCACATAGATGACTATGATGACCAAACCTGCATCTCCCTTTCTCACATAAAGTGAGTGATCAGCATCAGAAACATAAAATCCAATATTGACAAGATACTCTCTGATCTTGTCAGACCATGCTCTAGGTGCTTGCTTGAGCCCATAGAGCGCCTTCTTCAACCTGCACACATACGTGGGATGCTCTAAATCTTCATAACCTGTTGGCTGATCCATATACACTTCTTCTTGCAGATCACCATGCAAGAAGGCATTCTTCACATCCATTTGCTGCAACCTCCAACCTTTGGCTGCTCTGCCAAAGCAATCACACATCTGACAGTTGCCATCCTAGCAACTGGACTGAAGGTTTCATCATAATCTATGCCATATATCTAGGCATAGCCTTTTGCAATCAGCCTAGCCTTGTACCTACTAATAGAACCATCTACATTGTGCTTAATTTTGTAAACCCACTTACATCCAATAGCTTTCTTGCCCTTTGGCAATGATACTAGATCCCAAGTCTTATTGGCCTCTAATGCAGCCATCTCCTCATCCATTGCTGTATCCCAATGAGCATGACCAACAACCTCCTCAAAACATGTGGGCTCAACATCCTCAACTAGTTTCACCATATAAGCATAATGGTGAGCTGCATAACCTTCAAAACCAAATCTTTTAACAGGGTATCTCACCCTGCTAGACCTACGTACCACTGGATCACTCAATGGAGTCTTTGCATTAATGAGTGCTCTCTGCACACCTGGAGTCCTCACTGAAGGAATGCCAAGCTCACCATCCAAGCTCTCTGAGCCACTGGAGTCTCCATCAAGAACTGCATCAATGCCTTCTGACACTTTATTATTTCCTTTGTCTTTACCTGTAGTGCTACTAGATGCACCTGAAGATGTAGAGGTACTCCTTAGTCTCCCAGACCAAGGACTACCAGATGATGTCTCTGGTCCACTAAGAGTCCGTGATTCTTGCTTTTCAGCATGCACATGAGTGTCATGATTATAATCATCATCCAATGCATCACCACTAGATGCATACCAACTGCTCATTTCATCAAAGATGACATCCCTGCTCACTCTGAACTTACATGTGACAGGGTTATAACAGCGATACCCTTTCTGCTCTAAAGAGTATCCAATAAAGACACACTTTTCAGCCTTTGGATCCAGTTTCTTTCGCAACTCATCTGGTACATGAACATACGCAATGCAGCCAAACACTTTCAAGTGTGAGACATCAAGCTTCTTACCTGTAAAACATTCTTCGGGGGTCATACCATGAATTGTAGCTGTGGGAGTTCTGTTCATAATATAAACAGCAGTATGAACAGCCTCAGACCAAAAATGCTTAGGCATATTCTTTTCAGCCATCAAGGCGCGTGAAACTTCTACAATATGCATGTTTTTCCTTTCTGCAATCCCATTTTGTTGTGGGGTATATCTGCATGTGAACTGTCTCTTTATCCCATGAGACCTCAGAAAATCACTCAACTCATTCAAGAGGTACTCTCCCCCTCCATCTAACCTCAAGCACTTTACTTTCAAGCCTGTTTCTCTTTCAACTGCAGCCTTGAAAGTTCTAAAGTGCTCAAACGCTTCACTCTTTCCCTTCATAAAATATACCCATAGCTTTCTAGAACAATCATCAATGAATGTGACAAAGTATGAACTGCCTCCAAGAGATACATTTTGTGTAGGCCCCCAAATGTCTGTATGCACAACATCAAGGATATTTCTGCTTACATCTCTATCATGTGAAAAGGGTTGTCTTGCTTGCTTACCAAACTGACATGCTTCGCATACCTTATGAAATTCTGTAACTCTAAATGTAGGCAAACCTATAACCAACCCTTTGGACTGCATTAATTTCAGCCTTTGTACATTTGCATGTCCAATGCGTTTGTGCCAAATTTCAATATCTGCAACAACACCTTTTCCTTTAGCATACATAGCAGCATTCATAGTAGGAATTCCAGCATCCAGAGTAAACATACGTCCAACTCTACTTCCCTTTGCAACTAACTTGCACTTGTCATTGAAGTCTTCTACAAAGCAGCCCTTTGCATTAAATCTCACTTGCAGCCCTTACTCTACCATTTGACCAACTGACACCAAGTTCTTTGTAATAGATGTCACATGTAATACATCTGAAAGACTCTTTGTCTTACCATCATGCAAGGACAAGGGAACTTTTCCAATATGTGAAATTGGGTGGCATGAATCATCACCCGTCTGCACATAACCTGCATTTTGCAAATCCTGCATCTCTCCAAACCATTCTGCATGGCTGGTCATATGATTGGATGCACTTGAATCAACATACCAAACACCATCACTTGTTCCCTTTCCTGTAATAGCATTCAGCATATGCTACATAACAAACATACGTTCATTTTTGTCTTCGCAAGACCTTAAGCAGTGGGTCGAAGGGTCATAAGAGCAGGTCACGGCAGGCCCTCAAGACCAGGATGCAGAAATGCAATTACCAAGTTTGACGCCACACTCCGTGCCTAGATCCTTTCACGTCAATGCCTTTTGGGAAGGCTCTAAGATGCATGCTGTCTTACCGGTCCTAGCCTTAGGTGACACTACAAGAAAGGGAATCGTAGACATGGGAGCTGGGTTAGTGTGCTTAGCCATGCAGTGCTCTAGACTTGGGGAAACCCACCTGTCAAAACTGCTAGGTTTAATGTCACGTTAGCAAACGGTATGAGAGTGAAGCCATTCGGGGTACTGAAGAATTGGCCAGTGAAGATCGCAGGTGTCTAGTTCTCTGTTGACTTTATAATCATGAAGGGAGTGGACTACAATGTCCTATTAGGCCGACCCTGGATGTGCAACGCTAGAGTCATCGAAGATTGGGGTAACGGCTTGATCTTCTTTGGCAATAGAACAGATGCCGTAAGAATAGAGATGGACACTTGGAAGACCTCACCAGTTGACCTAGACACCATCTCTACTATGCTCAAGGGGAATACTCAGCTCAAGAAGCCCTATGGGCCCTTGACCAAGTATATCCCATGTTCAGAGGATGAGCAGGATCGGACACATGTTCTCGCTACAATCGACCTGCCATTCTCAGATCATGAGGTGTACGAGCAAGCCATCAAAATGATCGGCAAGTCCAACGAAGCACTCTCTACACCGGTTTGCATGATGGCAGGAAGTCGTCGGGGAAAGTCTGAGCCTGTCACCTTCAAAGTACCATCCAACAAAAGGGAACTCTAGGGGGTACTGGAATACCTAACGGACCAGCTAGCTGGCAATCCAGCTACAAGTTTCAAACCACTCCAGGATCTCTTAGAGGAATCTAAGTGGCAATGGACCAGGGTGCACGATTTAAACCTCATATATAACTGGGCCCTAGTTCTTGACTAACGACACGAGGCATACAAAACCCTAGGAGACGACGAGCAGTCGGATGACAAAGGTTCTAGCGAGGAATACGAAGACTGCCAATCCTTTAGTGATGAGAGCGAGGGTGAAGTAGATACTATAGAATACGACACTGAAGGACAAGAAATTGAGCAAATACGAGTAGACACCAGGCCGCAGGAAAGGCAGACCTCTAGAATAGAGCGAGGAGTCATGCGCATGGAATGTGATCGTGCTTGGTTGAAATGCGTAGGAGCCATAGACCTTGAGCAAGCAAGCCTGGCCCAGCCAGGAATGACATCAATACTTAGGACCGAATCGCCATCTGAACTGCAACCACCAGGGGAGACCACCTCTTCCAGCGAAGATGGAGGGTTTGACTCTGAATTGGAAGTTAGTTCGGATAGTGATCCAGAGATCCCTAGGCCGCCCACGACCAGACGTACCAAGGGGGACCTACCCATCCACCTAAGGCGCAGATGGGTAAGGCAAGAAAAGGCAAAGCAACCCAGGGATACACGACCAGAAGAATAGCAAAAGCCGCGGGACCTCCCTAAATGCTTCACAAAATTTAAAAAAGGGGATAGAGTAGTAGTTCTACTAGGTGCCAAACGTCAAGGGCAGACGAGCGAACCAATCGAGGGACCAGCCGGTCAAGGAGGTAGACTTAGCCCAGAAAGGGGAACCACCCCGACTAGTGTTCATTGCCAACGACTTGACGGGCAAAGAAGAAACGAGCCTTGTCGCTCTCTTGCAAGAGTATATAGACGTGTTTGCCTGGTCCTTAGAGGAGCTACAGGGGGTAGATCCGAGTGTTGTGACTCACAACATACCCATGACATCGGATGCGACGCCGGTCAAGTAGTGACCGTACCCTATGAATCCAAAACACGCTCATGCTGTCAAAGAGGAAATTGACAAGCTGATGAGAGCTGGATTCATTTCCAAAATTGAGCACACGGACTGCGTATCACCCATAGTAATTGTGATGAAGAAGAATGGAAAAATCCAAGTGTGCATCAACTACAAGAAGGTGAACGCTGCTACGAAGAGAGACAACTATCCATTGTCGTACACCGAGCACATGCTTGAGAGAGTGGCAGGCAAGGAAGCCTACAATTTTCTGGAGGCTTCTCAGGGTACAACCAGGTGCAAGTACATCCTACAAACAGGCACAACACCGCCTTTGCCACTGAGTGGGGCATCTTTGCATACATAGTCATGCCCTTCGGGTTGACCAATGCCCCTGCCACTTTCCAACATCTCATGTGCACCATTTTTAAGGACATGCTTTGCAAGGAGTTAGAGGTCTTTGTCGACGACCTGTGTGTCCATTTGACCTAGATCAAACACTTAGACAAACTCCGCACAGTCTTTGAACGGTGTTGCTTATATCGTCTCTCCTTGAACCCCTTGAAGTGTCAGTTTTGGGTAAAGCACGGATGAATCTTAGGACACGTGGTGTTGAAGAATGGCATTGCCACTGACTTCTCGAAGGTCAGGGTTATTGCTAACCTTCCACCCCCAATTAATTACAAGGGAGTTCAATGCTTCTTAGGCCATACAGGATACTATCGGCGGTTTGTACTGAACTACGCGCTGATCGCCAGACCATTGTACAAGCTACTGATTATCTTCGAGTGGACCAAGGCATGCCAACGAGCATACGAAGAATTGAAAAAGGCCCTAACAATAGCACCAATTCTACAAGCCCCAAATTGGACCATTACCTTCCACGTGCACATCAATGCTTCTAAGTTTGCGGTGGGGGCAGTGTTGTGCCAACCTGGTGAGCACAACTTAGATTATCCAGTGAGCTTTGCTAGTAGACAACTCATTGAGACAGAGATGAACTACTCAACAATAGAAAGGGAGGGATTAGCCATGGTGTTCACTGTGAAGAAATTCTGGCATTATCTATTGGCCACACCCTTCATCTTTTTTGTGGATCATTAAGCCCTACTCTATTTAGTGAACAAACCTTATGCTACAGGACGCATAGCTCAATGGCTTCAATTTCTCCGTGGTAGTACGAAAGGAAAAACAACATTACATGGCTGATCACATGTCACGCATCCCCACAGGAGAAGCCACTAGACAAGGCATCATTGACGAGTTACCTGACGCCCACCTATTCCACCTGTCCAGTGAGAGAGACTTATTTAAGACTGATCTAACGCCATATTGGGCGGAAGACATAGTCCAAGTGCTCGAGCACGGACTACCTGAGTGACCAATAGAAAAAGCCCGACTTAGGCGCCTGATCCTGAAAATCCAGCCCTACCAGCTCATTGTAGGCCAACTCTATAGGCTGGGGCTGTTGAGATATCGAGCTCCACTCGTGATACGCCAGGGTGACCGTTGTGTATTTATGTCACCGACTTGTCAGTTGCAGACGCGGTTGGTACACCGCCCATGAATAATAGCTACATGATAGCTATCCTTATCTACTCTAGTTCGTGGCTCAGTTAGTATGCCACCTTAGTTAGTTGAGTTTGGTTTGAGACCCATATATAGGGTTCTTCTATTTCTTTGTACTTTTCTTTTGGCTTACACAACTAAGAAGAGGAAAACTGTTTTCAGCCTCCACCCTTGTGTGTCTTCCCCCATTGTGCAAGCAAGAAAGCTTCAAGCGAGACTCCTTCCTTCTCTCCCACAATCTTGACAGGGGCAAGACGGATTGCTGCGTAGATGCATGTGTGAGCATGAGATGCACGATGTGCTCTCAGAGGCGCACAACGACATCGCGGGAGGACACTTTAGTGGAGACACGATAGCACGAAAGGTGCTGCAGTCTCAGCTATGGTGGCCCACACTTTTCCGCGATGCCAATTGATTCGTCAAGCATTGTGATGAGTGCCAACGGACAAAAACCCCGATTCGCAAAGATCAAATGGAGTTGACCCTAATTATTGCTCGCCAACCCTTCGAAAAATGGGGAATTGACTTCATAGGGCCCATCAGTCCTACGGCACAATACTCACAAGCTAAGTACATCGTTGTGGCCACGGATTACCTCACAAAATGGGCAGAGGCAAGAGCCACACGAAAAAATGACGCTAGGACAACTGCCAAGTTCTTATGGGAGCAAGTGATCTTGCGCTTCGGCTGCCCCATCGAACTGGTTAGCAACCAAGGCACACACTTCATCAACAAAGTGATAGCACATCTCCTATCCACCTTTCTCATTATCCATCGCAAATCCTCACCATACTACCCTCGGGTGAATGGCCAGGAAAATCAACTAATAAGATTCTTATCAATGTCCTGACTAAAGTAGTCTCAGCCTCACGGAGCGATTGGGACAACAAGCTGATGGCAACCTTGTGGGCCTACCACACGGCTTATAAAACAACTCTCGGCCAAACCCCTTTTAAACTGACCTATGGAACTGATGCAATTCTACCATTAGAATTCTTCGTTCCTAGCCTGAGAATAGCACTTCAAGAACGATGGAAAGGGAAGGAGACATGGACGCAACGCCTGGTCGAGCTTGAACGCCTATCAGAGACTCGCGTCTTCTAGCCACCCACGCACTTATCTGTGAGAAAGCCCGACGCAAGAGCTGGTTTGACAAGCATGTCAAGCAATGCGAGTTTGAACAGGGTGACTTAGTGCTCCTTTACTCAGTTAAGGGGCATAAGAAAAAAATGAAATTTAGAGGTCTCGGGCCCTTCAAGGTTCGTACGATCAGCAGAACTGGCAATGTCGAGCTTGAGACACTAGACAGTGAGGGAATAGGCTTCTTCAATGGCAATCGTGTCAAGAAGTACTACCCTCCCACGCATCCTTTGCATGAGCCACCATTGTTAGAACCGCCGGTCAAAGTACGAGTGGCTACAATCACAGAAATCAACGAAGAGGAGGAGGAAGCCGTAGAACCCGCTTACCTCCGTATCATGATCACTGCCAAGCAAACATGCGCTTTCAACGCCTTGATTGACGAGGAAGCAGAATTCAATGTCTTAACCCACAATCATTGGATTCAACTTGGCAAACCACTACTTCAACCCACAACTGCCAAATTAAACCCATATGGGGCTCAATTATACGCACTTCTCGGCAAGTGTAGAGTCATTGTTTCTATCGAGTCTGAGACTGTTCCAATGCTTTTTTACGTATTGCCAAGTGCTACAGATGCATGCACGGAGTCACTGCTGGGGCGAACCTTCAAAAAGCAGACTCACTACAATGTTGATTATGAATCGTAGCGCATCCACCTAGCGATAGGCAACGTGCGCATTGTCACAGCTTTCAGCAAGGGCTACGCGACACCGTCACCGTCTGCAAAGCCATCGGTAGAAACATTTGTAGGCAAGACTAAGGAGGGGGATAGTGGGCGGCTGCCACTTCCCGACTTCCATAAACGGCAACCCACAGCAGCCAAAGCTAAGGCCCAATAGCCTCACTTCCAGTGGGTGCCTAAACAGCCGCAACAACCACCTAGGAATCGACACTCCTATCCTCATAAGACCCAGAACTCTAAAGCTAGAAAACCACGATGCAATCACAGGAAGCGCCGCGTGATCAAGCAAAGATGGGTCCCTAAATCCCTCTTGCATGCACAAGGCTACTACGAGGGGAATACCTGGCTGTGGATCCCTAAGGTCCCCATGGCCAAAGGCACTATTCATATGCCAACCTCAAGCTTGATTAGCCCACGTCCCATAACACCTCAAAACCATAAGCCGCAGTGCTCTCCAGAGCCCCAGCCATCCGACTCATCTACGCTTCGGTCCAAGAGAGTCGCACAAACCTATCGGCCCAAGCAACAACCCACTGTCACAGGAGGCATCATCCCACCAAGTCAATCTGACTCCCCAAAGCAAAGCTGACTACAACAGTTCATCCGTTGTGGCTGACCCTAATCCACCCATATTCCAAACAGCCCAACTGTAGGCTCAAGGAAACTCCCAACTGCTACTATGTATTATCAAGGCCTCTAGTTCTAGCAAACCTCGGCCACGC
This sequence comes from Lygodium microphyllum, assembly GCF_053477565.2. Lineage (NCBI taxonomy): Eukaryota > Viridiplantae > Streptophyta > Polypodiopsida > Schizaeales > Lygodiaceae > Lygodium > Lygodium microphyllum. Next base: position 140,111,152 of record NC_141151.1, on the reverse strand, counting down.
GTCGGCCTTACGCCCTCCTATAAACGAAAATCCTTTCTAGTGCTAGCCGCTGACCTTGCTGAGGACACCGGGGATGACGTGGTGGAATGCATTAAATGACTTGATGTCACCTTCATGTCGCTAGCCCTTAGCTATGACCGCTTGGACTTAGGTCTATTAGAAGAACCATTGGCAACGGAAGTGTGCAATATGCCTTGCTTTTGGGAGACTTTTGAATTCGCATTTGCAAAAGCTTCTCCTGCTGAGTTGCTCAGCAGCAGCGAGATCTCCAAAGAGCAAGCCATTAAACAATGTCTCATCACATCCTACGATCAGCAAACCACTTCTGCTATCACTGATTAGGAAATCACTGAGTTATCCAAGCTCGCTGATACGAACTCCACGTTTTTGAAGCGTTGGTACACTCTTAGGTTGCAATGGGAAGTTGAGAGGTGCCGCATAATGACCAACACTGAGTAGCGCCGCGCAATCAAAACAGCAGAGTACGACCTCACCTACGTCGCACCAACCTCGTATCGAGTATTAACCACTCTTTGTGGCCGACCCATGGAAGAGCACATCAAGGGGCATCCCTACCTTGACCACCTCTTAACAGAGGAAGAGCTCCACATTGCAAGTCGGGTCGATTCTGGCGATCTCCTAACCGATGTTCTAACATACATCACGCACGTGGATATCCACCCATTCGAATTAGACCAGGAAGCTCAGCTAGAGTACAACCCCAACTTCTATGCTTGGCTCCTGCGCAAATAGATCGATGCCCTTTATGGTGAATGCCCTTGTCCTCTCAACCTTCAATCCTGGGACAGATTCTTCTCGTTCCAAAGGGGGAGGGGGTAAGGTGGAATTGTAAAGTGGAATTTAAAAAGTGAACCAAGTAGGAAATTTCAATAAAATTTGAAATGCATGTAATGGTAAAAGCCTGAAAAGAAACGTTAAGTCTACACTCAAAATATTTCAAATCAATAAAATCTGTTACGCTTTTCTTCTTTCAGCAAGTTACTTGTAAAAAAGACTAATGGTGGAAATGACTGAACTTGCAGGCATCGATCATGGCAAGACAGGACAAAGCGGGCAAGCTCCCCTTCTCAGAGGAGGAGCAAGCGAAGTATGGCCTCACGGTGGAGACGAGAGCCTTCAACCAGTTGAAGTTCCGTCACATCTTCAACCTTAAAGACGTGGCCATCAAAGAGCTGGTAGTGTGCCAGATCATAGACCAGTGCTATCTCTAGAAATACCTAGACGCAGTGGGCTAGAGGGTGGACTACACCCAGTGCGCCGACTTTTTGCGCACCTTTAACAGAAACAGAGGCACCATCACGGTGTGTGAGAATGAAGCCACCAGGCAAGTACAAATCGAGCTGACCCTGGAGTTGGTGGAAAGGGCACTGGGGCTGCCGAACAAGGTGGAAAGAAAGCCGAAGAGGGACGTCTACGCCATGTTGGGAATGGACAAGGTGAAGGTCCATACGAACGATGGGATTAGCTTGGCAGACATCTCAAACCCAGAAATCCAGCTGCAAGCATAAATGGTGCACGCTTTGTTCTCAAGCGAGAGGTACAACAGCATAATGAGCCGGATCAACATGCCTCTACTCGATAGCATTGCGGCACAATCACTGGACGAGGTAAACCTGAATGGGTTTGTGAGGAGCACTACAAGGGACTGGGGCAATAGCGACGCCGATTAGCGACGGCGTTTATCGGCGTCGCTATTGGCCTCGCTATATGCGTCGCTATTTGCGTCGCATTTGCGACGCATATAGCGACGCCGCAGGGAAAAAAAGCGCGGCCGAAACCAGAGCGCCGTTTTCATTTTGTTTTCTTCGCCTTTTGAGAGCGAGAGCGAGGGAGAGAGCCAAGGCTTTGTGAAAGAAGAGGAGGAAGAGACTTGTTGCCGCCGCCGCCGCCACCGCCACCGCCACCGTCGTTGTTCGCGAAGGAGAGGAGGAGCCCTCGTTGCAAAGAGAAGCCGCCCACGCTCGCCATATCTCATTGGTGAGTCTCCCTCTCTCTTTCTTTTACTTGTTGAAGGTTTAAATCGTTCTCTTTTGTTTATTTAGGATAGGAAAAGAAAGAGAAGGAGAGGGAGAGGGAGAGAGAGGGAGAGAAAGAGAGGGAGAGGGAGAGAAAGAGAGTGAGAGTGCATTCTCTCTCTCTCTCTCTCTCCCTTTTGCTTGTTTAATGTTTAAATTACTTTCTTCTTTGCTTGTTTAGGAGAGGAAACGAGAGAGTAAGAGAGAAAGAGAGGGAGAGGGAGAGGGAAAGGGAAAGAAAGAGAAAGAGAAATAGAGGGAGAGGGAGAGGGAGGGGGAGGAAATAGGAGAGGGAGAGAAAGAAAAAGAGAGGGAGAAGGAGGGAGAGTGCATTCTCTCTCTCCCTCCCTCTCCCTTTTGCTTGTTTAATGTTTGAATCACTTTATTTTTTTCTTGTTTAGGAGAGGAAATGAGAGAGAAAGAGAGTGAGAGGGATAGGAAGGGGAAGGAAATGAGAGAGGGATAGAAAGAGAAAGAGAGGGAGAGTGCATTGTATCTCTCCCTCTCCCTTTTGCTTGGAGGATGTTTAAATCACTTTATTTTTTGCTTGTTTAGGAAATGAGAGAGAAAGAGAGATAGAGAGGGAGAGGGAGAAAAAGAGAGGGAGAGGGAGAGGGAGAGGGAGGGGGAGGGGAAGGAAATGAGAGAGGGAGAGAAAGAGGGAGGGGGAGGGAGAGGGAGCGAGGGAGCGAGGGAGAGGGAGAGGGAGAAAGAGGGAGAAAGAGGGAGAGGGAGGAGGAGGGAGGAAATGAGAGAGGGAGAGAAAGAGAACGAGAGGGTGAGGGAGAGGGTGAGAGAAAGAGAGGGAGAGGGTGAGGGAGAGGGAGAGGGAGAGGGAAGGGAATGAAATTTAAGATAATATACGTATCGATAATGGTATGCAATGTGCTTTGCATATGGCCACGTACTTCATCAAAATTAACCCAAAATTATTGTTATAGAAGTGGAGATCCCTTAAATTGAGTATAGGATAATTTCTCTCAGGTCTTATGACTATGAGTAGAATTGATTGAAATAAATTTTATTACTATAGTTGTAAAATTTCATAGATGGCGCGCATTAATTTTAAAATGGATTACTTATACTCAAAGCCGAGATATAACAAAAAATTATCTACCGGGACAAACAAATCGTTGAGCATGATACAAGGCCGAGATATAACATCGGAAAATCTCTCGACTACTATATACAATGCAAGGTTTATGGTCAACTTGCAAGTTGACGTACATCTCCAAAAAGCTATCCATTTAAGCCTCGTTTGCTGTAATGTAGATAAGATGGCAAACGAAGAAGGTCCTATTGTTCAAGACCGCGAGTCGTATCTTAATCAGCGTGTCCCATGTCCTTGCTCTCAATGCAAGTTGGCAATTAGACGAAAACGCCGATTGTCTATAGAACACGTACGACGATTTGGCGAGTTTCAACCTGAGATTATTGATCAGGCGATTGCAGATTTTCAGCAAACGGTATTTTCAAGTTAGCATTTTTCATGCATTGTACTCTCAAGCTAATTGAAAACCATACACAATAAGATTGGGTCTTGTTGGCAAATTTTGTGTCCAGGGGGGTGATGTCTCGACCCAAGGGGGAGTGCACCCTTTGCGGCCAATTAGAAGAGTTCGTGGACGTGAGATGGATGGATGGGAGGAGCCAATAGACCACTCGCAAGGCCCATCTATATCGTCAATGCCAGAGGAGACAGACAACCTTCCCGACTTGCCTACAATCTTGGAGCCTGAGATGGAGGCAATGATCGATGCATTGATTCCCATGGATGTTGAGACATCTGACCCGCTTAGAGAGGAAGCATCCATACCATTATATGATGGGTGCCGAGTATCTCGGTTGAAGACATTGCTTGCACTCTTAAGTGTGCAAGCGAAATACGGTTGGAGCGATACGAGTGTGACTGAGTTATTCAGGTACCTTGCATACAGACTTCATTGTTTTTTTTTAAAACAGTATTATTGTAAATATGGATGGATTTTTCAAGGTGTTTTATGATGTTTTCAGGTTATTGAAATATCATATATTGCCACCTGCAAACACCATGCCTGAGTCTCGTGATGATGCACGACATGTTTTACGGAAGCTTGGCATGGACTACAATAACATCCATGCATGTATCAACGACTGCATATTGTTTCGAGATGAATACGAGACTATGGAGACATGTCCAAAGTGTGGTGCTCACAGGTATCGACAGGACTTGCAAGGGCAGACCATCCCTCAAAAAGTCCTCAGACACTTTCCGCTCATCCCCCGCATAAACCACATGTTTCGCACGTCTGCCATGGCAAGCTTGACAACGTGGCATATGCAGAATAGGTCTACGGATGGAGTGCAACGAATATCAGCAGATTCGCGCGCATGGAGCCACATTGACTCTACCTTCCCAGGCTTTGCGCGAGAGCCAAGGAATCTTCGGCTCGGTCTCGCCATGGATGGTGTGAACCCATTCGGTCTGCGCTCGACTTCTTACAGTGTGTGGCCTATAGTGCTTGTCAACTACAACATTCCTCCATGGCTTTCTACGAAGAAAGGACATCTCATCCTTAGCTTGCTCGTCCCGGGACGCTACAAAGTAAAAAATATGGACGTGTATCTTCGTCCATTAGTCGATGAGCTTAAGATTTTGTGGGAGGAGGGGGTCACGGTGCAAGATATGAGCAGGCGCGATGGTCGGCGGTCAGCCAACATTCGAGCCATTCTCATGTGGACGATGCATGACTTTCCGGGATTGGGAGAGTGCTCAGGTGAGCAGACCTTTGTTCACGCCGGTAATATCTATATTTTATTTCATTCAATCAAGTATTCACTAGGTCGTGGATCGCCTTGCAGGTCTCGTTACCTCAGGTTATCATGCATTGTCAAGAATCGCGTGGTGGGGGGAGATGCTCAAGATGCTGCGCCGAACACACACAGAATGCACAAGGAGAAGCTCACTCAAGAGACAAAAAGAGAGATGGAGGCCAAAACGTTTTCTTGCTGATTTTTTCTTCTTCTTCCACACTCTTTTACAATGTACACAAAGTATAGATAAGATACAACATAAAAGGAAAGTGGCCTACTAAGTCAAACAATGCATAACCGACTACACTAGTCGACTGGCGCTATAACTATGCCAGTTGTAAATAGGTGTAACAACCTGAATATAATAAGTAATGAGTCAGTGGCCATGTGAGATGCATAATGACCACCGACGTGCTAAGTGTAGACGTGTGGACCCATCTAACCAGGCGGTCCATCATCCATGTCCACATGTGTTGAGCTTGCCATCTCAACACTCCCCCTCAAGCTCAACTGCATCTCTGCAACTCCAAGTAAGCTTCGAAACTTTTGAAGCTTCTCTGTACCCAATGCCTTCGTGAAGATATCAGCTATCTGATCCTGTGTGCTGACATACACCAAGTCAATCTCACCTGCTAGTACCTTCTCTCTCACAAAGTGGTAGTGTACCTCAATATGTTTTGTCCTGGCATGGAACACAGGGTTCCTAGCCAACTGTATACTGCTCATGTTGTCACAATAAATGACAACTGGACCTTCCACCTGCACATCCAAATCAGCCAATAACTTTTGCAGCCATACTACCTCACATGCTGCAATAGCAGCACCTCTATACTCAGCCTCTGTACTCGACAAAGCAACTGTAGATTGCTTTTTGCTGCTCCAAGCAACTGCTGCACTACCAAGAGAGAACATGTATCCGCTGGTAGATCTTCTATCCGACATACTACCAGCCCAATCTGCATCTGTGTATCCAAACACCTGTACGTCTGTACCTGCCTCATAGAAAAGCCCATAATGTAATGTGGACTTCACATATCTCAATATGCGTCTCACTGCATCCAAATGTGGCTTTCTAGGTACTTGCATAAATTGACTCACAAGACCAACAGCGTAGCTCAAGTCTGGCCTTGTAATGGTCATGTAGATCAAACTCCCCACTATCCTCCTGAACATAGTAGGGTCTTCTATCTCATCCCCAACATCAGCACTCAACTTTACATTCTGCTCCAACGGGACTGAAAGTGGTTTGCATGCAGTCATACCATACTTGGACAACATATCCAAGCCATACTGTCTTTGGGACAGCCATATACCATCATCACATCTGATCACCTCAATGCCAAGGAAGTACCTTAGCTCACCTAAATCCTTCATCTCAAACTTCATCTTCAAACAGCCCTCGACTTCAGCAATCCCACTATCACTATCACCTGTAATAATCAAGTCATCCACATAGATGACTATGATGACCAAACCTGCATCTCCCTTTCTCACATAAAGTGAGTGATCAGCATCAGAAACATAAAAGCCAATATTGACAAGATACTCTCTAATCTTGTCAGACCATGCTCTAGGTGCTTGCTTGAGCCCATAGAGTGCCTTCTTCAACCTGCACACATACGTGGGATGCTCTAAATCTTCATAACCTGCTGGCTGATCCATATACACTTCTTCCTGCAAATCACCATGCAAGAAGGCATTCTTTACATCCATTTGCTGCAACCTCCAACCTTTGGCTACTGCCAAAGCAATCACACATCTGACAGTTGCCATCCTAGCAACTGGACTGAAGGTTTCATCATAATCTATGCCATATGTTTGGGCATAGCCTTTTGCAACCAGTCTAGCTTTGTACCTGCTAATAGAACCGTCTGCATTGTGCTTAATCTTATAAACCCATTTACATCCAATAGCTTTCTTTCCCTTTGGCAATGATACTAGATCCCAAGTCTTATTGGCCTCTAATGCAGCCATCTCCTCATCCATTGCTGCATCCCAATGAGCATGACCAACAGCCTCCTCAAAACATGTGGGCTCAACATCCTCAACTAGTTTCACCATATAAGCATAATGGTGAGCTGCATAACCCTCAAAACCAAATCTTTTAACAGGGTATCTCACCCTGCTAGACTTGCGTACCACTGGATCACTCAATGGAGTCTTTGCATTAACACGTGCTCTCTGCACACCTGGAGTCCTCACTGAAGGAATGCCAAGCTCATCATCCAAGCTCTCTGAGCCACTGGAGTCTCCATCAAGAACTGCATCAATGCCTTCTGACACTTTATTCTTTCCTTTGTCTTTACCTGTAGTGCTACTAGATGCACTCGAAGATGTAGAGGTACTCCTTAGTCTCCCAGACCAAGGACTACCAGATGATGTCTCTGGTCCACTAAGAGTCCGTGATTCTTGCCTTTCAGCCTGCACATGAGTGTCATGATCATCATCAACATCCAATGCATCACCACTAGATGCATACCAACTGCTCATTTCATCAAAGATGACATCCCTGCTCACTCTGAACTTACATGTGACAGGGTTGTAACAGCGATACCCTTTTTGCTCTAAAGAGTATCCAATAAAGATACACTTTTCAGCCTTTGGATCCAGTTTCTTCCGCAACTCATCTGGTACATGAACATACGCAATGCAGCCAAACACTTTCAAGTGTGAAACATCAGGCTTCTTACCTGTAAAACATTCTTCGGGGGTCATACCATGAACTGCAGCTGTGGGAGTTCTGTTCATAATATAAACAGCAGTATGAACAGCCTCAGACCAAAAATGCTTAGGCATATTCTTTTCAGCCATCAAGGCGCGTGCAACTTCTGCAATATGCCTGTTTTTCCTTTCTGCAATCCCATTTTGCTGTGGGGTATACCTGCATGTGAACTGTCTCTTTATCCCATGAGACCTCAGAAAATCACTGAACTCATTTGAGAGGTACTCTCCCCCTCCATCTGACCTCAGGCACTTTACTTTCAAGCCTGTTTCTCTTTCAACTGCAGCCTTGAAAGTTCTAAAGTGCTCAAAAGCTTCACTCTTTTCCTTCATAAAATATACCCACAGCTTTCTAGAACAATCATCAATGAATGTGACAAAGTATGAACTGCCTCCAAGAGATACATTTTGTGTAGGCCCCCAAATGTCTGTATGCACAACATCAAGGATATTTCTGCTTACATCTCTGTCATGTGAAAAGGGTTGTCTTGCCTGCTTACCAAACTGACATGCTTCACATACCTTCTGAAATTCTGCAACTTTAAAAGTAGGCAAACCTGTAACCAACCCTTTGGACTGCATTAATTTCAACCTTTGTACATTTGCATGTCCAATGCGTTTGTGCCAAATTTCAATGTCTGCAACAACACCTTTTCCTTTGGCATACATAGCAGCATTCATAGTAGGAATTCCAGCGTCCAGAGTAAACATACGTCCAACTCTGCTTCCCTTTGCTACCAACCTGCACTTGTCATTGAAGTCTTCTACAAAGCAGCCCTTTGCATTAAATCTGACTTGCAGCCCTTGCTCTACCATTTGACCGACTGACACCAAATTCTTTGTAATAGATGGCACATGTAATACATCTGAAAGACTCTTTGTCTTACCATCATGCAAGGACAAGGGAACTTTTCCAATGTGTGAAATTGGGTGGCATGAGTCATCACCCGTCTGCACATAACCTGCATTCTGCAAATCCTGCATCTCTCCAAACCATTCTGCATGGCTGGTCATATGATTGGATTCACCTGAATCAACATACCAAACATCTTCAAGTGTTCCCTTTCCTGTAACAGCATTCAGCATATGCTGCATAACAAACAAACGTTCATTTTTATCTTCATTCTGTCGTGAAGACGATGCATAGTTTCCTTGCTGCAACTTACCACTGCGGATATCATCTCTCTTAGCATAACATTGGGCTGCAATATGACCTGTTTTGCCACAGTAGTGGCACACAATACCAGAGTTGTTAGAACCTCTGTTCTGCCATCCAGCTCTTCCTCTAAAGCTCCCCCTGCCTCTAAAATTACCACGACCTCCTGAAACCTGCATATCGCCAAATTGCTGATTCAATCTATTTTGCTGGTTATCACTACCACGTCCTGTACCACGGCCTCTTGAAGAGAACCTACCACGTCCCCTTCCAGAACTAGAGTAGAAAGCTTGAACCTGTTCACCACTTCTTTCAGATGTCTCACTCTGCATGTTGATCTCTTCAGTGATCATAAGGGAGACCAATTCATCGAAATCTGGAAATGGCTTTCTGACATATACGGAAGTTACAAAAGACTTCCAAGCCTTTTCATTGTTAAGTCCACCCAAGGTAGACGACACCAAATCATCATCATCGGGCATTGCATCAATCGCTGCCAATGCATCTGCAATGCTTCTTACTTTCAGTGCATACTCATTGATAGACATCTTCCCTTTCTTCAATGTATTCAACTCTTGCTTGAGTTGAATCTTTCGTGCCTTTGTATTTACAGAAAACATACTTTCAAGTATGGTCCAAGCTGCATATGCATTCTCTGCATTTCTAATGTGTCCCAGCATGTTATTGTCAATTACTGCAGACAACCAATACATGACCTTCTTGTCTTTTGCATTCCATTCCTTTCGTGCCTTTGTCTCTTCTACAGTTGGAGGATCACTCACCTCCGGCTCCTTTTCTTCACCTGAAACGAACTCGTAGAGGCCTTTTCCAATAAGGAAGTTCGTGACACGAAACTTCCATGATGGATAGTTGTTCTTGTCGAGCTTCTCAATGATGGGGCTTCCACTGTTCTCTGCCATTATCACAAAACTAATACCAAACAGCAAGCAAATCTTCTGCAACCCTTGACCTGTAGTGCACAGCAATACACCAGACAGCCTTTTTTACTGTCTGCTCAACAATACATGCAATCTGCAACCTTTTTGCAGATAAACCTTGTGTTTACTCACTGGTAAACACCTTTGAACTTACAGATCTGAAATCTGTAACCTGCGCACCCACGTTCGGTCAATACAGTCGAAGTCACAGTGTACCCCGAAACTGCTGTCCGCAACCTTGCGGCTCTAAAACGGGCCCTGAAACGGCCTCAAATGCCCTGCTTCCAGTGCTCTTCGCGCACACCAAATCTCACTGCAATCTGAGATTTTTGCTCTGCCCTGCTTCCAGTGCCTCCACAGGCACTATCCAAGAAAAAGAGTGGAAGGATGGGAGAGCTTCTTACCCGTGGCTTGCTTGCTCGAACCTTGCTTCTTCTCCTTTGCTTCAACCTTCGAAATCAGCCTCTCTCAATGGCGCGGCTCTGATACCATGTCAAGAATCGCGTGGTGGGGGGAGATGCTCAAGATGCTGCGCCGAACACACACAGAATGCACAAGGAGAAGCTCACTCAAGAGACAAAAAGAGAGATGGAGGCCAAAACGTTTTCTTGCTGATTTTTTCTTCTTCTTCCACACTCTTTTACAATGTACACAAAGTATAGATAAGATACAACATAAAAGGAAAGTGGCCTACTAAGTCAAACAATGCATAACCGACTACACTAGTCGACTGGCGCTATAACTATGCCAGTTGTAAATAGGTGTAACAACCTGAATATAATAAGTAATGAGTCAGTGGCCATGTGAGATGCATAATGACCACCGACGTGCTAAGTGTAGACGTGTGGACCCATCTAACCAGGCGGTCCATCATCCATGTCCACATGTGTTGAGCTTGCCATCTCAACATGCATGTCCATTGTGTGGGCCACAGTTAGACTCCCGAAGGTCACGAACCATGAAGAAGATGGTATATCAAGGACACGCCACTTTCTTGCCGGAGGATCATGAACTCAGGGAAGGTTTTCTTGGACGACCTCCAGCACGTATGAACGCTGCAAGCTGGTACGAGCTGAAAATGGTAAACCCGGAATCACATCCAAATGGAATGCGACGGTTCTCAGTTTTCTACGAGTTGCCATATTGGACCCACTTACAGGTCAACCACTTGTTGGATCCCATGCATATTTTCAAAAATGTGGGCAGCTTGCTATGGGACCACATCACAGGAAAGAGAGACACTATAGGGTCACGAATGGATTTAAAGGAGGTAGGTAAGATGGAGGCGCTTTGGCCGCAGTCGAGTGCTGAAGGGGGAGTGCAGCTTCCTCGCGCTCCCTGGGTTTTGTCTACCAAAGAAGAGCGCATTGTGAAGCAAGTAATCAAGTCTATCCGCACTCCGACGGGTATGATGCGTTCTCTCAGGTCCGCATTTTCTAAAGATGACCAAATGTCTGGGCTAAAATCCCATGATTGGCATAAGATATGTCAGGTTTGTGAACAGAATGGATTTTAATAAGCGTGGACATTTTGAAATTTGAAAAGTGACCATTATTCTTAATGCTTTCTCATTTGTGGCAGTTTGTCCTACCGATCGCGATCGCGGGATGCCTAACTCCAGAAATTCGCGGGGCCATTTACAAGCTGTCGACTTTGGTGCAATGGATCTCACAGAAAGAGATTAAGACGTCCTCTATTGAATCCGCAAGGCGGGGAGCAGTTGAGACGGTCTGTCTCTTTGAGAAATACCTGCCCACTAGCATGCTCACGATACAAGTTCACCTTCTTGTGCATCTTGTGGACGAAGTGGAGATTGCCGGACCTGTCCATACGCGATGGATGTTCTTCCTGGAGCGCTTCATGAAAACCCTGAAAGGCTTTGTGCGACAACGAGCTCGTCCGGAAGGTAGCATGGCGGAGGGTTGGTTGGTGTCAGAGGCATTAGTGCATATCTCACAATGGCTACCAACGGTGGAACCAGACAATGAAATGCTATGGACGCTCAAGGACGATGACAGGCTGACTGGAGATGTGGTGGTTGGAAATGGGGTAGAAAAAAGAATGGATGCCTCAATGGAAGAGAAAGTGAATCGCTTTTGTATGTTGCACCATGCCTCCATGGAGACGTGGCTCGCCAAGTACCAGATTGCAAGGCAAGATCGAGAGGAAGCGCGAGCTGAATTCCGACGCAGTACGCGTCACCGACCGATTCGATATCCCGAAGGCATGGAGGAGATGCCGCGGTTTATGTCAACACGATGGTTGCATGGAGCCTTGATCGCAGCATCCAGCGAAGGGGCAGAGGTCTCAATGGAGGAGTGGGAGTTCTCGAGGGGATGTAGTCCAAAGGTAATGAGGGGTTTAGAATGTGTCGTATCTGAATTTGTTTGCTACATCTAATTTGAGTGTTTCAATGTGCAGTACAAAATATATAGTGCAGCGTGGTCGCGCGGACGGCATTTTCGGGTGGAGCGTATTGACAAAATGCGCTCCACAATGGACTGTGGTGTCATGGCAAGGTTTGAGCAAGAGAGCCGGCGACGAGCAACGGATCCGAACACGGTTGTGGATGAGATGGAGTATTTTGGGAATTTGCAAAGTATTATTACGGTGGATTACCGTAGCTTCTCCATGATAATATTCGATGTGCAGTGGTTCAAAGTGGTACTTGGAGGAGCTGGCGCAACGGTTCGACGAGGTCCATCTGGATTTCTCGAAATAGATTCCGAAAAAAAATGGATGGATTTGCGCGACACCTTTGTGTTGCCGGCACATTGTGAACAGGTAATCTTCTAGTCATTTGCTTGCTAATTGTAATACGACATGCTTTATGTCACAATGGTTTGAAGACGGTTTGTAAGTGTTTGTGAACAGGTATTCTTCTATCCAAATCCCCGACAACCTCGATGGTGGTATGTTATACCTTCAACTCCTAGAGGTGCGAGAGTATACGATCAAAGCGATGTTCCAGGCATAGATGAAGAATATATGCAAATAGAGGGATCGAAATTACAAGGGGTGGAGGCCACCGCAAGCTTGGAGCCCGCATCGGCTAACAATGATGGAAATACAGAAGTCGTAGAATTTTTTGAGAACGAGGCAGACTCGTTCTTTTGTGGTGACATGTCTATTGACCTTCCAGTGTATGCAGAGTTATGTCAGGAGATTAACATGGGACCATAGAATACTTCATTCTTGGAGAATTGTATTACTCAATTCGTTGTTTAGATCTTCCATAAAGGTAGATAAGATATGCATTTTAAGATGGATTTTTCAAAAATGATTTATATTAATGCGCTTTGTATAGTTTCAATTGATTATTCTAACATTATTTTTTATCTCTGCAGGTATCTTTATTTTCAGGATGAGTCGAGGGATGAGCGATGAGGAGTTTCAGGAGATGATGGCACGTATGTCTCCAGATCAGCTCGCGAGATTCAGAGAGATAGCAGATCAGGAGCTGTCTCGTTCTTCGTCAGGGCGCTCTGCTAGATCAGCTTCAGTGCGATCAGATGCTTCAGCTTCGAGCAGACGATCTCGACGCTCGTGACTTGGGCCAGAGGGAGGGACTGCGACTGCAGGAGGATCAGGGGGGTGCTGCTGTGGAGACACGGACGCGATGTCTCCGTCTCGTCGTTCAGCTAGAGCTCGGTCACCTCCAGGATTTGTCACACCTGTGGGGACGTCCACTCCAGTTACTCCGGCTTTTGCGCAGCCGTTGGCAGATGTCACGCCTTTTGGTGGCACTCCTTTTGGTGGCACCCCCTCTGGTGGCACTCCTTTTGGTGGCACCCCCTCTGGTGGCACTCCTTTTGGTGGCACCCCCTCTGGTGGCACCCCTTTCAGTGGCACTCCGGGAGAGGGTACCCCCGTCGGTACACCGGATGTTCAGGGGTCTCCTGGATATGCCCAGGAGCGTGGACGGAGATGGGAGAGGGCCCATACGAGGCACACTCCTAGGGATTATGGATACCTAGTGGATGGCAGGTCAGGAGCTATCATCATGAATGATGAGGGGAGGAGGGTGATAGCTCGCATGAGGGAGTTGTGCCAACAAGTTTTTCGGCACAACGTCCTGGATCATTGGAGGAACATACCGGAGGGAAGCAAGGAGTACATAGTAGCATCCTTGCATGAGGAGTTCCCGGTGCCAGCCGCAGTGGATAGATTCTCTACGGGCTGGATGATGGATTGCATGCGTGCATACATGTCACATAGACGATCCGACGCACGCAAGGCAATCAAGAGTGGGGCTCCAAAGCCCGAGTGGTTAGATGCAGAGGACTGGCGCCGACTGAGGGAGGAGGCTACAAATTCGCCAGGACGTTGGAGTCAGCAGCGGGAGGCGGCGAGGGCACGAATCGAGGCCGGATCGGTACATCATCTTGGGAGTGGCGGCCACAGGACATATTTGGAGGACTTTGTAAGTTTCTCTTTTGTTTTGCTTATTTGTTTTTTTGAGATATTATTTGTATTGACAATCATATTTCTAGCAGTTAGCATTTTGTTTTCTTTGCAGCACTCCATTACAAATCGTGATCCGCAAGGCCTTGAGACTCAATATGCAGAGAGGCACGGTCTCAGATCATTGATCGACCGATTGTACAGACGCGGCGGCCCAGTAAGTCTCTCATCTTTCATGTCCGTAGTTACCATGAGATATTTGAATGCATTATTGTATGGTGGATTGATATGTTGTTTCTTTTTCTGCAGAATCCGTTTGATGCTCCTTTGCAGAGGGACGAGCTTTCGGGGGACGACGATTTGTAGCTCGCCCTCGGATCCTTAGCGCTCACATACCTTTAGTTTTTAGTCGCCCGATCTATGTAGACATTTTCTATGTATTAGTGATATTGTTTTATGATTGTACCAATCGTATTTTATGCGATATCATGTATTTATTTCATCTATCAGTTTTATGATTTCAGTATAGATTCTTTTTGTTTGCAAACGCTTTGTATGCAGCAGTGCAGAAACTATTTTGTATGGCTCTCATACAGCACACAGTGCTATATGTGGCAGGGCAGCAAGCTGCCCTGCCACAAAATTTTTTTTTCCTCTGTTACCGTCGCTATTTGCGTCGCAAATTTACTGCAGGCGTCGCTATTGTCGTCGCTATCAGCGTCGCAAATTGTAACCGTCGCTATATGCGTCGCTATTTGCGTCGCTATATGCGTCGCAAATGCGACGACGCATATAGCGACGCAAATAGCGACGCATATAGCGTCGCAAATGCGACGACGCATATAGCGACGCAAATAGCGACGCATATAGCGACGCAAATAGCGACGATTCCATGGCATCGTCAATAACGACGCTTTTTGCGACGACGGGGGCAAATTTTGTTGTTTGTATTTTCGTCGCTTTAAACGTCGCTATAAGGTCTATATCTTGTAGTGGAGAACCATAGAGGCTTCGGCTAAGGCCCTAGCAACAGGAGGAAGAGCCACTGGAGGAGAATCCCCATCATCCCGATCAACCCGTAAGGCATCATCCTCCAAAGCCTCAACCATAGGGTTTGGAGGCATCCTTACTACCATAATACAAGAAGTACTAGGGCAAGGACGAGAAGAAGAAGACAAAAAGGGAGGCGAAGAAGGAAGTGACGAGTCACCGTCACAATCCCCACCTCACACAAAAGAGCAGCGTAGGTCTTCAGATGAAATGGAGACTGACAAAGACGAAGAGGGAGAGTCCCAGGGCAGCCCACAGAGGCACGCAGAACAAAGAACAAAAGCCTTGCATGGAAAGAGGGAAGAGGAGCGCAAGAAGAAAGAAAAGGAAGATCTGGAGAGGGCTCGAAGGGAGTCGATCACGGATGAGGAGGAGAGAAAAAAGAAGACTGAAGAGGAGCTGAAAAGGAAGGAAGAGGAAGAAATAGCAATGGCCACCCGTCACTCCATTGAGGAGCAGCACAAAAGAGACGAGGAAGGCGCAAAGAGCCCACACCGAACAGAGGCACCTAGTTCCAGTATCAGTGTGCCGGAAATCACACCCCCGCCCCCAGCAGAAGGAAAAGGCAAAGAACCGATGATGCCAACTCCCCCCTCTTCGTACCTTCCATGTCAGCCACTCTCATCATGACAACACCCACTGCCACCGCCACCCAAGGCTCCACTCCAAAAGTTGATGAGAGCAACATGGTCACTTGGCTACAGTTCTTGGTGGAAAGGGAGTTGGCAAGAGTAGCAAGCATGGCCACCCTAGCGTCAAGAGTAAAGAGGGCACCCACGACTGATATGGAGCCAAAGCCAGAGCTAAAAAGGTAGAAAACAGAAGCCGTTGTCACCACCACCACCATGTTCCATCCCCCACCTCCAGCAGGCCAATATGATGAATATGTTAAGGAGTTGCTCTCGCAGCTAGAAAAGGCCAAGGAAGAAAAGAGAACAACCATGGAGGAGCTGGCAACAAAACGAGAATCGCGAGCCGCTCTCCAGCTGGAGAAAACAAAGCAGATAGCAGAATACCAAAGGGAGATTGCTATGCTAAAGGAAGAAGCTAGCAATAAGGATGCAGAAGAATCAAAAGCCCTGAAGGACAGTGACGCTGCTTGGGAAGGAAGAAGAAAAATCTTAATGGAACACCTCAATGGAGAGAGGGAGACCAATGCTCACCTACGGCGCAAGAATGACCAGCTCTTGCAGTCAACCTGGAAGCACAAAACCAGCTTGAGAAGATCAGACAGGAGGCTATAGAGCTAGACCAGTTAAGAGGAGAGCAGGTGTGAAGAATGCAGGTGAAGCTGGACCAGCTCAACGCACAAATCGCCGATGAACACCAGGAGCAGTCTCGCCTACACCTCGAGCTCGAGGACCAGTAGCAACAACTCATGGCTATGACCCTCCATCAAGGGGAGAGCAAGGAAGATATGGAAAAAAGAGCAAAAGAATGGGCTGACCACAATGAGAGGAGAATACGAGACCTGGCATGCCGGCTGGCCAAAGCAGAAGGAGATAAGGTGTTGGTTGAGAATCAGGCAGAGGCGGCCCAGCTCTCCATGATAGCCTAGCAGCACACCTTCCTCAACACGCTGCTCCACTCCACCAAACCGGAAGGAAACGAAACCAATGATCAGCTGGCTGCAGAAGAAGCTAGCCATTGCACGCAGAGCCTTAACAGCAGGCCTGCATGTACCACTGCAGCTAGGAGGCCAGTCGCAAAGCCTAGAGGGGAAAAGAAGATATCTTGCACAGGTAGGCGTGACGGTGTAGGAAATAGACGAACTCGGCTTCATAGAGGCGAAGGCGCAAGAAGACGTGCAAGCAAAAGGGGGTGAATCAGAGTTTGATCTGGGACCTCAGGAGGAGGACTACGTCCCACCACCCCCTCCTCCACAACAAGACGAAGTGCAACCCCCTGACACATCTGCTGAGAGGAAAGCAGCCCAGGCTAACCGCAGGAGAGAAATGGTAGAGAAGGCAAGGAAAAAGCTGAACGTTAGACCTGTTCCAAGACAACCTGCCCCTCTCCTACCGCATCCCGAGAATCTCCCCGCTGAATTCCATGCAGAGTTGATTATCTGGGAACAGCAGGAATGTGCCCGTGATCTTTCGACTTGAGCTTTGAGTTTCCCGCTACATTAAACAGAGTAATGCCCATTCAACTTGTGAATGATGTAATCACTATGGGTGCAAGGCTCAAGGACAAGTGGCTAGGGGAGCAAGAGGCCAACCCAACTGCTTGGGGAGCCGAGGACCGCAAATTTTGGTAGGATAAAGTCCTCCAGGTGCCTAGATCGATGGAAGGCTATAATTGCCAACCCACCTGGAGAAGACACATTTTTGGCATCAACCTTAACGCTTGGATGGCATTTTGTAACACCCTCCCTTCTGAGAGAAACGACCCCACTTTCATGCCGTATCCTTGAAGGGTAGATGTTGACTTTAATCCATTCATCCATGGCAGGTTTGGCTTTCCCATTATCTATAACGCCAATAGCACCTCCCATAAGGACGCCCTTCTCTTTACCCTCCCTGATTTTTACAGTTCTATAGATAGATTTCTTAGTGAGTTCACCTCCTGTCCTGACCCTGCCTTCATAACCACTTGTAATTATCTTAGAATAATTAGGGCCCTAGTCCACCAAGAGCCTGCACCTCAAGAACGCCACCTCCCACCCCTTTACTTCGACCCCAATGCCATAGATAGTAGCACCATGACTCGCCTCATGATGCGCGCTACTCTTTTTCCATCCTTCTATGTTGCACTGCTCGAAGATATGAGCGATAGCAAATTCACCCAATGCAACCACCCCTTCCTTTCCACCACCACTCTCAAAACCCGCCTCAATCTCAAGGGCTACTTGTTGAGTCGCAGATTCCTTAACAAGACCCCTTGCCCTCCACCATCCCCTACCCACCATTCGGATGACAAGGAGTAAACTCCCGTCGTGCCCTTGTATCACATGTATCCATGTATAAGCCTCTTTATATAAAAAAAAAAGCCACAAGGCAACAAAAGAAAAGGGTGAACTGGAAAGAAGAGACAACAGCAAAGCATAGCAAAGCCAAGGGATGCATCTATTATTAAGCAAAGATGAGCGAGAGAGACCTTCGCAAGATCCGCTTGCAACTCCCCTTCGCCTCGTCGTGCACCGTCGTCATTGCACCTAGGGTTCTCCCTAGCCCCTTCCCCACTTCACACTTAGGGCACATCAAGGGTAGGACTTTCAGACCTGTCGCCCTAAGACTTGCACCGCACCTCCAACGACACACGAACTGGGTCCTCAAGTGTGGGACATTACCAAGGGCTTGCCCAAGGTTAAACCCATCTCCCAGTTCCACTACCACGAGCACCATGCCCTACACGGAGAGGCAGACACACCCCTTGGGGAATGCACAACTTTTCTTGTAGGTTATGTTCGAGTTTCAAGAATTGGCTACTGCGCTGAAGAGGATCACCCACGGCATCCTTTAATGACCAAAACTTTTTCCATGTGCCGGTGTCCAGCCATCTGCCTGCTGATGGCTACCATGATTGAACCAAATCATGATAGATCCGCCATTGGCATAGATCTTGGAACCTCATCTTCCAAAGATGCATGCCCAACGCCTCAAGATCTACGGATCACTTATTGATTCCACAAGCCTAAAAAATTTCAATGCAAGGTTGAAGATCTTCAACGCAGTACTGAAGACCTTCAACTCAAAGACAAAGATCTTCAAATCAAAGACACAGACTTTCAATGCGACAACAAACCATATCTTTGTCAAGACAGAGTCTGGGGGGGGCTTCTCCAGGATAAATCCCTCCAATACCATCCTCCTAAGGGATTGCTTATTGCTTCAAGCATTTCTGGTACTCAAGAGATGACTGCTACATAATGGATGCCACAACTGTGTGAAAGATGCTGACTATCTTCATGAAGCCTAAAGCACGCCGGAATCTCTCCTGGTCATCGTCATTAAACTCCATCACCTCTTATTCACACCACCACCTTGGAAGCAGTGTCATCCACCTACCAGTTCCGCCTAGCACAGACCTAACTAGCCACTACTTCCCACCGCAGTGCCATGGGACTGGCACTTGGCTAGGAGGGGGGTAATGTTACTGTGTTTCCCGTAGCACAGAGGAGCGAAAAGTGGAAAAAAGGAAATAGCAAAAAAAGTGCAGGATAAAAGCAAAAAAAGGTGCCTTGACCGATAACCAGACCCTAAAAAATTTAAATGTTCGGGCACGACCCTCAGAAAGTCTCAATGTTGCCCTGAGACAACAAAAGAGTAAAAGGCACACCATTAAAATGTGGAAGCACCCGCGAACCCTTGTAAAAGAGCACCAGGCTCGCTCCTGTACAAAATGTATGCATTAGTTGGGAATAGGATAAATTAGAATGGTGGAAAATGGAAAAAAGAACCTAGGCTACAATCGGCCATGTAAAAAAGGGAAAAGGGGATGACCGCCCAAAAATGATTTAGGGCTTTGTATATAAAGTTGAAAAGTGAATGAGAAGCTCATTCTTTGGTGTGTGGCAAAAATATTCTTCTTCTTCCTCTCTTCTTCTCTCCTTCTTGCTTGTGTGTGCTCTTGAGAGAGGGAGTGTGAGAGTGTGAGGGAGTGAGTGTGTGTGGGAGTGAGGGATCAAGAGGGTGAAGCTCTTCACCATCTCCTCTTCTCTTCTTCTCTTCTCTTCTTTTCTCTTCTCTTGCACACGCGGCTATGGAGGATGTAGCTTGGAGATGGAGGAGGCTTGAGGATGCTTGAGCTAGCATCAAGAATCGTGGAGCTACCGAAGTGCAAGAGAGAGGAGGATACTTAGTCAAGCATCAAGGTAAGCTCACTACACTCGTAGGATCGACAGCGCGTCGGCTAGGTGAGAGATAGCCATTAGAGCTCGCTTGGAATGCTTGAAACAATAAGCGGTCCGTGGGTCTTTGCAGTTGAGTGAAAGCTCCCACACTGTTGATGGATTTTGCAAGATTAGAGAATTAAGGAATGCCTTGCGACTGAGTACATCGGCAACTACATTCTCCTTTCCAGGCCGGTATTTGATTTCAAAATCATACTCCTCTAGCACTTCAATCCACCGAGGTTGCCTCATGTTAAGTTCATTCTGGGTAAAGATCCACTTGAGACTTTTATGATCCGTCACTAGGGTAAACTTGTTACCCAACAGGTAGTGTCTCCAAAGCTTTAGAGCATGGATGACACCTAATAGTTCTAGATCATGGGTAGCATAATTCTTCTCATGGCTCTTCGGTTTTCTTGAAAAGTAAGCTATTGGATGAGCTTCTTGCATAAGCACACATCCTAAGCCAAGCGTGCTAGCATCAGTTACTACTTCGAACTCCTTACTGAGATCAAGAAGTTTCAGGATAGGTGCTAATACCAAACTTTGCTTTAATCTATCCAAGCTAGATTGTTCGATAGTTGACCATGCAATCGATGTTTGCTTCTTCAGTAAATTCATTAGAGGTGCTGCAATCAAAGCATAGTTTTTGATAAAGACCCTATATCACCCTGTCAATCCAAGAAAACTATGTATTTCTTTGAGAGTTGTTGGTATTGGCCATTCTAGAACATCTCTGGATCCACTGAGATTCCTTCCGCTGATGGGACGAATCCCAGATATCAATCTGACATTTGAAGAATGCACACTTCTTCATGTTAGCATAAAGCTTGTGTTCCCTCATTGTCTCAAGGACAATCCAAAGCTAGGATTCATGATCTTCTTCATGTTTGGAATAGACTAAGGTATCGTCGAAGAAGATGAGTACAAAGTCATCAAGATATTATTGAGATGACAAGCTCAACACATACGGACATTGATGATGGACTGCCTAGTTAGATGGGTCCACACATCTACACTTAGCACGTCGGTGGTCATTATGACTCACACACGGCCACTGACTCATTACTTATTATATTCAGGTTGTTACACCTATTTACAGCTGGCATAGTTATAGCGCCAGTCGACTAGTATAGTCGGTTATGCATTGTTTGACTTAGTAGGCCATTTTTCTTTATGTTGTATCTTATCTATACTTTGTGTACATTGTAAAGTGTGTGGAAGAAGAAGAAGAAACCAGCAAGAAAACGTTTTGGCCTCCATCTCTCTTCTTGTCTCTTGAGTGAGCTTCTCCTTGTGCATTCTGTGTGTGTTTGTCACAGCATCTTGAGCAAGTCCCCCCACCACACGATTCTTGACATGGTATCAGAGTCGCGCCACTGAGAGAGGCTGATTTTGAAGGCTAAAGCAAAGGAGAAGAAGCAAGGTTCGAGCAAGTAAGCCACGGGTAAGAAGCTCTCCCATTCTTCCACTCTCTCTCTTGGATAGTGCCTGTGGAGGCACCGGAAGAAGGGTCGAGCAAAAATCTCAGATTGCAGTGACATTTGGTGTGTGCAAAGAGCACTATGTATTCTGCAGATTTGCCCTTTAGGGCTTTCCCACAGTTATTTTGGGCATCTGAGGCAGTTTCAGGCCCCGTTTTAGAGCCGCAAGGTTGCGGACAGCAGTTTCAGGATACACTGTGATTTTGGCTGTTTTAATCGAAAGTGGGTGCACAAGTTACAGATTGTGAATCTATAATTCTTGAGGTGTTTACATAAAGCAAACATAAGTTTTATCTGCAAACAGATTGCAGATTACATGTATTGTTGAGCAGATAGTGAAAAAGGCTGTCTGGTGTATTGCTGTGCACTACAGGTCGAAGGTTGCAGAAGATTTGCTTGTTGTTTGGTATTAGTTTTGTGATAATGGCAGAGAACAGTGGAAGCCCCATCATTGAGAAGCTCGACAAGAACAACTACCCATCATGGAAGTTCCGTGTCACGAACTTCCTTATTGGAAAACGCCTCTACGAGTTTGTTTCAGGTGAAGAAAAGGAGCCAAAGGTGAGTGATTCTCCAACTGCAGAAGAGACAAAGGCACGAAAGGAATGGAATGCAAAAGGTAAAAAGGTCATGTATTGGCTATCTGCAGTAATTGACAATAATATACTCGGACATATTAGAAATGCAGAGAATTCCTATGCAGCTTGGACCATACTTGAAAGTATGTTTTCTGTAAATACAAAGGCACGAAAGATTCAACTCAAGCAAGAGTTGAATACATTGAAGAAAGGGAAGATGTGTATCTATATGACACTAATTAAAATATGTGACGCTAATTAAAATGCATATACTATGTACATCTACTTACAACTGGAATAGTTATAGTACAAATCCATTAGTATAGTTAGTTATGCATTTCTTGACTTAGTAGATCACTTCCTTTATGTTGTATCTTATCTATACTTTGTATATATTACATTGTATAAAAAAAGAAGAAGAAGAAACCAAATTTTTAAAAAAATTTTGGTCTCCATATCTCTCCTTGATCTTGTTTTATCTTGTTTTTGTGTTAGTGCACAAGCATCCAATGTAGATCATTGAACCCACTTGCAAGGCGAGTTAGACCATTTTTTTTCAAGTGTAGCATTGGATCCTCATCCAACAACCCATAAAACATTGTGAGGGTGCATTTAGTCCTCTTCTTTGGGATCAAGACTAGGTCGGATTCGTATTTACAACAACATGGATTTTAGATAGGAAGTGCATATCATAGTTTGTTCACTAAGTAGACAAATATAGATTATGTATTCTTGGTTATTTATGTGGATGACTTGATCATTTGTGGAGATGATGACCATTGAAGTTAAATCCATATTAGAGGTGAAGTTTAAAGTGAAAGACTTAAGAGAGCTGAAATATTTTCTTCGCATTCAGGTAATGACTACATCTCAAGGAATTTGGCTGCAGAAACAATATGTGAAGGATATGCTAATCAAGTATGGAATGATGAATTGTAAGCCCATGGAAACACCATTATATTAGAATGTAAAGCATGGAGTTGATGTTGATAGCGATATTACAATGAACAAGTAGATGGTGGGCAACCTGATCTATCTTATCACATCCTGATCTTAGTTATTTGGTGAGATTGATTAGTTAGTTTATGCAAAAGCTATACAAACCTCACTTGGATGCAGCTAGGAGGATAATGTGGTATATAAAGGGTACTTATGATTATAGTCTATTGACAAAGTATAAAGGTGCAGCCTTAGCTACATGTAAAGTAGTTTGGCTCTTAGAACTACTACATGACTCAGGTATACAGCTAGACAAGAAGGTCACATTGCATTATGACAACATGAGTAGTGTGTGCACAGCTCGACATACATTGAAAGATCTATAGATAGGTCACAACACAAAAAGAGGAGTCCACTTCATTCTCAAAAAATTCTTGGCTTCCTGTCTCTTCGTCTATCCTTTCTCAGAATCTGTTTTTAGAAATCCAGAAGGACCTCGCTGAGTGATTGCCCCAGCTCCTTCCAACACCATTTTAAACCACTATATGTCAAATATGATTGTGGAGAAACTACGATAATCCATTGAGATAACACTTTGTAAGTTTCCAAAATACTCCATCTCATCTACCATGGTATTTGGATTCGTGGCCCATCGTCGACTCTCTTGCTCTAATTTTTCCATGACACCACATTCCATTGTGGAGTGCATTTTGTCGATGTGCTGAGAGCACGAAAATTTCACCCACATAACCATGCCACACTGTAGATCTTGTATTATACACCAAAATGGTTAGATTAGTTATTCGATATAAAATCTAGATACGATAGCAAATAAAGCATACAGTCACCTTTGGACTACATCCCCTAAAAAATTCCCACTCCTTGCTAGAGACCTCTCATAAGAAGCTGCAATCAAAGCTCCATGTAACGACCACATAGGCATAAACTATGAAATATCCTCCATGGCCTCAAGATATCGAATTAGTTGATGGCATGTATACTACGTCGAAATTCTGATCACTCTTCTTCTCAGTCTTTTTTGGCATGCTCGTACTACTTAGCGAGCCACTTCTCCATGGATGCATGATAGAACATACAAAAATGATTCATTTTCCTCTCCATGGTGGCAGTATCTATCCTTTTTCCTACTCCATTTCCAACCACCACATCTTTGGTCAGTCTATCATTGTCCTTCGGCAACCATAGCATATTGTTGTCTGAATCCATTGTCGGTAGCCACTCTAAAATATGCACTAATGCCTTTGATACTAGCCAACCTTCAACCATGCTACCTTTCGATCCAGCTCATTGTCGCACAAAGCCCTTCAGGGTTTTCATGAAGCACTCTAAGAAGAACATCTCTCTCATATAGACAAGTCTCGCAATCTCCACTTCATGTACAAGATACACTAAGAGGTGAGTTTTTATCATAAACATGCTTGTGGGTAGGTACTTCTCAAAGAGACAAATCGTCTCCACCGCTCCCCACTATGCAGATTCAATAAAGGATGTCTTGATCCCCTTCAATGAGATCCATTGCATTAAATTCGACAACCTCTAAACTGCCTCACATATTTCTAGAGTGAGTCACCTTGCGATCACGATTGGTGGTACAAATTGTCACAAATGAAGAAGCATTATGAACATTGAGTAGACACTAAATAGCAAAATATGGCTACTTGCAACCAAGATCAAGACAAACCTAACATATCTTATGCCAATCATGGAATTTCAGTCGTGATAGTTGGTTATCTTTAGAAAAAGTAGACTTGAGGGAGTGCATCATACCCATCAGGTGTAGATAGACCTGATAATTAACTTCACAATGCACTCTTCTTTAGTGGATAAGACCCAAGGAGCACAAGGTACTTGCAAGCGACCATCAGGGCTCGGTGTTTGTGGCCAAAGTGCCTCCATCTTTCCTATCTCCTTCAAATCAATTTGTGCCCCTACAATGTCTCTCTTTCTTGTGATGTGGTCTCATAATAAGCTACCCACATTCTTGAAAATATGCATGGGATCCAAAAAATGGTTGATCTATAACTAGTTACAATACGGTAACTTGTAGAAAATGAAGAATTGTTTCATTATGCTTACATCTGACTCCTTGTGGACCATTTTCAACTCATACCAACTTTGGGCATTCATTCGTGCTAGAGGTCATCCAAGAAAACCTTCCCTCAGTTTATGACTCTCCGACAAGAAAGCAGTGTATCCTTAATATACCATCTTCTTCATGGTCTATGACATTCGAGAGTCTAACTGTGATCCACACAATAGACATGCATGATAACTTGAGATAACTAAACTTATCACAACATCCCTATCTAGTCAACATAAACTTGAACAAGGTATGTTAAATATCATGAACTTGAACACAAACTTGAATGAGCCACTTACCTGAGCACTTCTCGAATCCTAGAAAGTCATGCATGGTCCATATGAGAACGGCTTGTATATTAGCAGACCATTGATCATCGTGCTTGCTCATGTCTTCCATAGCGATCCCTTCCTTCTGCAAAATCTTGAGCTCATCAACTAATGGACAGAGGTGGACATCCATGTTCTTGACTTTGTAGCGCTAGGAATGAGCAAGCTAAGGGTCACATGTCCTTTCTTCATAGAAAGCCATGGTGAGATGTTCTAGTTAACAAGAACTATAGGCCACACATTGTATGAAGTTGAGTGGAGACAAAATGGATTCACGCCATCCATAGCAAGACCAAGCTGAAGATTCCTTAGCTCTCATGCAAAGCCTGGAAAGGTGGAGTCAATGTGGCTCCATGTGTGTGAATATGCTAATATTCATTGGACTCCATTTGTGGATCTATTCTGCATATGCCATGTGCCAAGCTCACCATGCTTGATATATGAAACATGTGACTATACACAGTATAAGTGAAAAGTGTCTAAGAATCCTCTAGATGGTTTTCCCTTGCAAGTCCTATCAATTTCAAACATGTCTCTATAGTCATGTAGTCTCCTCAAAATAGCACACAATCGTTGATACATGCATGGATGCTGTTGTAGTCCATGTCAAGCTTTCGTAATGCCAATCGTACATCATCATGGCACTCAAGCATCGTGTTTCTAGGTAGTAATATATGATACTTTAGCAACCTGAATCAAAATTAGAAGATGCCTTGAAGAGCACAAGAAGTGTTTTTTATTCTATAATAGAGGTAAAAAAAATCAACAGACTGTAGAATGTACCTAAACAACTCGATCACACTCGCATCACTTTACCCTTGCTGTTAACCTCAATTCGAGCTGGCAAAAATATGAGGCAAATGTGCAAAAGCAGTCCCTAAAGCTAAGCTAAGGCAAAAAGTGGAATTCTAAATGGAAGGCGCCTCAAAAAACTCTAAAACTCTCATAAAAGAGCGCCAAGCTCCCTCTTATGCCATTTGTAAAAGAATAAATGGGTATAGGCTTAAGGCATGAGGCAAGAAGAGGGAAATAGGAAAAAGGACCTTGCCACAATAGCCACTCATGTAAAAAGGGATGGTGCCCATGGGATTTTAGGGCTTGTATATAAAGTTCAAAAAATGAATGTAAGCCCATTCTTTAGTGTGTGGCTAACAAGAGTCATCTTTTCTTCTCTTTTCTTCACCTTGCTTGCGTGTGTGCTCTTGAGAGAGGGAGTGTGAGAGTGTGAGAGAGTGAGTGTGTGAGAGTGAGGGATCAAGAGGGTGAAACTCTTCACCATCTCCTCTTCTCTTCTTCTCTTCTCTTCTCTTCTCTCACACGTCCACAGCTATGGCGGATGGAACTCGAGGGAGGAGGCTTGAGGATGCTTGAGCTAGCATCTAGGATCGTGGAGCTACTGATGTGTGCAAGGGAGGAGGCAACTCATCTTGGCATCGAGGTAAGCTCACTACACTCATAGGTTTGAAGGCATGTCAACTAGGTGAGAGATAGCCATTAGAGCTCTCTTGAAACGCTTGAAGCAATAAGCGTTTCGTGGGTCTTGGTGGTTCAGCGTGAGCTCCCTCTACATTTTAGTTTTGTTGATAGGACCACGAATTCAAGCTTAAGCACTTGCGTGCCTCATATCGAGCATCGAAGTAAGGAATTCATCCCTGCAATGGAGCTTGAGATAGGTAGGAGATTTGGGTTTTTGGATCTTCGATACAAGTAAGTATTTTGGTTATTTTTGTTGTTTGATTATTAGAAAAGAAGGGAAAATAATTTCAATTATTTTCTTTCAATTCTTGTTGCATTTAGCATAGGTTAGTATTAAGAAATTGGATTGGAAAAGCGTAGGGTTTACTGCTATAAACAAGGAAAAATAGGGCACAAATCATGGTAAACAGGAAAATAGAGTGGTTGAAATGATTAATATCAGCAAGTGAGTGATTAGGGATAGCAAGACCTTTCCCGAGAAGGGGTTTAAGGGCTAGGAGACCATAGAAGAGCTCATTTTTCACCCAAGCATTGAGAGAGAGAGAGAGAGCTTCCATTGGTGGGAGTTCTTTGCACGCTTCAGGTATATCAAACCCTTCCCCCTATATCCTTGTTGTGATATGGAATTTTGTGTGCTTGGTGATTGCTTGGATCGCTAGATTTAACAGAATCATCCTCGATGTTGTTGTCGTTGTGTGCGACTCAACCCGTCCGAGTGGCTTGGTTCTGGGTCGAGTCCCACAGGCCCCTGTCCCTCTTGCGTTCGGCCAATTTGGGTCGTTTGAATGGACAACTCGACCAACACCTTTAAATTTGGCCCTCGACCCTCGCACCTTGGCCTATTCGAACATACCATTTGGCCCTGCTTGGATTCGTCGGACAATCATTATTCAGCCTATCCGAGTCAACCATTCAAACCAACATAATATTCTGCCCTCGACCACATCCATTCAGCCATCCAAGCCGCAAATTCAACCACTGTTCCCATTCGGCCCTCGGTCTATCCGAGTCCACCACTCAACCCTTGCAATTTAGATGAGTTGGGCCGAGTCAAATTTTTGCAAATTTTTTTGGGAAAATTGCACCAGACTAGCTAGATCTCAACTGGGCAAACCTTGGTGAGCCATCTTGACCCCCAGAACTCGGTTCTAGCACAAGGAATGGGTGAATTTGTGAGACGCAGCCGCTTAGTAGTGTGAGTAGGCTATTGAGAGAGTCAACACCTTAACGACAGCCAATGGAGTCATAGACCCCAAAATAAACCTCAAACGAGTAAGACGATGTAGCAAGGAACCTTGAAACCTATCAAGACGGCCAAAAATTGATCAAGCAAGCCTATCAAGCCTAAGACAAGATGAGAATGTGTAAGCTGCTTAGACACTTGTTCTTCACACTCACCTTGACTTCCGTCACTTGAAGTGCACCTAAGAACAGCCAAAATCCTGATTGAGCACACGTGCATGGAAAAGAACACACATACGCACACGTTGAGTGGAGGTAATTTGAGGATTGTGTGCAATAATTAAGAAACTCACTTAGATAAAAGAACCTGAAGGAACCCATCAATAGGAGAAGATCCCAAGACATAGATGGGAAATTAGAGCCCAGCGTAGCGACATAGACATGGATCTACCCGACTTGCTTAATCTTATTGACATCTTGGTGGAGCATGAGAATGCAACCATGTTAGAAGAGAGCTCAGATCCCAGGCAGAACGAGGAACTCAACTTAGGAGTTTTTCTAGAAGCGATCCAGCAATTGGTGAACAGCTATGATTCTCACACTCAGTATGAACATCACACCATCATAGCCGACCTGGAGAAGGAAAGGAAGCTAGCTCACAAAGCACTACAAAGCATAGTGGAATACAACCAAGACCAACAAACTAAGAGCCTGAGGCAGAACTCTAGAAGTTTGACAGCATCCAGCAAGCGATAAGGCACAAGCATCCAAGATAAGGGAAAGGCCATGGACACCAACCAGGAATTAGTTGACATGAAAATGGAAATAGCCAAGATGCACGAGATGCTAAGACAACCAACGCGCCCACACGTTCAATGTGTGTACTGTGGCAGAAACCATTTACCAGCCGAGTGTTAGGACCCAAGGTCACGACCTTGCGCTAATTGCGATAGTTTTGGGCACGACGTGGGGCATTGTAGATTACCTAGAAGACTTCCGTACTCACAACCATACGGTCAACCTTACCTAGCAAATAGGCCGCAACAACTCTCCAGAAGGGGAGCCCCATTGGCCCTTCCTGCGCCAAATGACATTAAGCTGGTTGTTCCTAGAATGGACATAAATCCTACTAGAATACCTATACCGCCTAGTCCCTATGTGACCCATCCATCGAGAGACGCTCCAATCCACTATGTGGAAGAGCCAACCGAGGAAGAGACTTATGTATGCCCCTATGTCTCGTACGACGATGAGGACAACACGGTCCTTATGGACTATCGACTAGTACCAGTGATGGCATTAGGTAGGGGACGAGGTAGAGGCCAAGGAGGACAGATCCAAGAACCAATCATGTATTGGACTTGCAGTCACCCAGGACACATCTCATCACGTTGTCCTGAAAAGGAAGTAGCGAAATAGAGACAAGGCTAACTTAAGGTGCCCTGAGTGCGGAATCACTCATCTCTTTGTTGATTTTCCAAAGTGAAAACCATCCTCGAGCTCAGCCAATATGCCATCCATCCCATTGGGAATGTTTGATGTCGAGAATCTTGATGGGGAGGCTACACCTATCCCATTGCATGTCATGACCCACACACAAACAAAGCAAGCCGACATGTCACTTCCAGATCCTACCAATCATGACGCATCCTCGATAGGAAAGAGGAGTCATATGCCAAGGAAGAAGAGGCCTGAAGCTAAAGTCATGCTCAAAATTGAGAGTGCCACAATGCTACCTGCTTGAAAGAAAGTCACTGACACTGAGGTAGAGACACCAGTCCCAAAGATGGCTGAAAAGGGAAGCTCTAAGGTTGGGGAGTACCCCAATCCAAAGCATCAACTAGAGGCCATCAATAAGGTGAAGGAGTGGGTAAAGGAGGCCCAAGAACACCTAAAAGATGATGAACCCATCTTAGAGGATGAGATTGAGGATCTCTCTAGCATAAGCACACCAGTCTCATCCCCTCGACCAAAATCGAGAGATGCGACTGTGCCACAAGTAGTATTGCTTAGGCAAAGCCTTAATGCGACTGGCCAGCACATCAATCATGGCCATGATTAGCCTGAACAATCCAGAATAGGAGAAAGACGAGCAGCCAATGACCTATCACCACTCTAGTGATCATCTCTGTGATGCTAAGCCTGGGAGATTTGCTTAGGCACCATCCGACCCTATGGCAAGACTTGAAGCAGTGGGTTGAGGGATCATGAGAGCAAGCTGTGGCATACACACAAAAATATGATGTAGAGACGTAGATACCGAGTTTGATATTGCACTCTGTGCCTAGGACATTGCATATTAATACTTTCTAGGAAGGCACCAAGCTACATGCGGTCTTACTAGTCTTAGCCCTAGGCGACACAACACAGAAAGGGATTGTAGACACAAGGGCGGGAGTTAGTATATTGAGCCATATAGTGCTCCAGACTTGGGGCAACCCACCAGTCGAGACTGCGAGGTTCAATGTCACATTAGCTAACGAAATGAAAGTGAAGCCATTCGGGATGCTAAAAATTGGCCAGTGAAAATCACAGGAGTCCAATTCTTAGTTGACTTTATAGTCATGAAGGGAGAGGACTACGATATCCTATTGGGCCGACCCTGGATGCGCAATGCTAGAGTGATTGAAGATCAAAGATTGGGGGAATGGTCTCATCTTCCTAGGCAATAGAACAGAAGCCATAAGGGTGGAAATGCACTCCTGGAAGACTACACTAATCGACCTCGATGCCATTTCCACAATGCTTAAGGGTGGCGCTCATATCAAGAAATCCTATGGATCCCTGACTAAGTATATAGTCAAGAATTGCGTGGTGGGGGGACTTGCTCAAGATGCTGCACCAAACACACACAGAATGCAAAAGGAGAAGCTCACTCAAGAGACAAGAAGATAGATGGAGGCCAAAACGTTTTCTTGCTGGTTTCTTCTTCTTCTTCCACACACTTTACAATGTACACAAAGTATAAATAAGATACAACATAAAGGAAAGTGGCCTACTAAGTCAAACAATGCATAACCGACCGACTACACTAGTCGACTGGCGCTATAACTATGCCAGCTATAAATAGGTGTAATAACCTGAATATAATAAGTAATGAGTCAATGGCCATGTGAGAGTCATAATGACCACCGACGTGCTAAGTGTAGACGTGTGGACCCATCTAACCAGGCAGTCCATCATCAATGTCCACATGTATTGAGCTTGTCATCTCAACACTCCCCCTCAAGCTCAATTGCATCTCTGCAACTCCAAGTAAGCTTTGAAACTTTTGAAGCTTCTCTGTACCCAATGCCTTCGTGAAGATGTCAACTATCTGATCCTGTGTGCTGACATACACCAAGTCAATCTCACTTGCTAGTACCTTCTCTCTCACAAAGTGGTAGTGTACCTCAATATGTTTTGTCCTGGCATGGAACACAGGGTTCCTAGCCAACTATATACTACTCATGTTGTCACAATAAATAACAATTGGACCTTCCACCTGCACATCCAAATCATCCATTAACTTTTGTAGCCATACTACCTCACATGCTGCAGCAGTAGCACCTCTATACTCAGCCTCTGTACTCGATAAAGCAACTGTAGATTGCTTTTTGCTGCTCCAAGCAACTGCTGCACTACCAAGAGAGAACATGTATCTGTTGGTAGATCTTCTATCAGACATACTACCAGCCCAATCTGCATCTGTGTATCCAAACACTTGTACATCTGTACTTGCCAGTCCATAATGTAATGTAGACTTCACATATCTCAATATGCTTCTGACTGCATCCAAATATGGCTTTCTAGGTACTTGCATGAACTGACTCACAAGACCAACAACGTAGCTCAAGTCTGGCCTTGTAATGGTCATGTAGATCAAACTCTCCACTATCCTCCTGAACATAGTAGGGTCTTCTATCCCATCCCCAACATCAGCACTCAACTTTACATTCTGCTCCAACGAGACTAAAAGTGGTTTGCATGATGTCATACCATACTTGGACAATATATCCAAGCCATACTGTCTTTGGGACGGCCATATACCATCCTCACATCTGATCACCTCAATGCCAATGAAGTACCTTAGTTCACCTAAATCCTTCATCTCAAACTTCTTCTTCAAATTGCCCTTGACTTAAGCAATCCCACTATCACTATCACCTGTAATAACCAAGTCATCCACATAGATGACTATGATGACCAAACCTGCATCTCCCTTTCTCACATAAAGTGAGTGATCAATATCAGAAACATAAAAGCCAATATTGACAAGATACTCTCTGATCTTGTCAGACCATGCTCTAGGTGCTTGCTTGAGCCCATAGAGCACCTTCTTCAACCTGCACACATACGTGGGATGCTCTAAATCTTCATAACCTGCTGGCTGATCCATATACACTTCTTCCTATAAATCACCATGCAAGAAGGCATTCTTCACATCCATTTGCTACAATCTCCAACCTTTGGCTGCTGCCAAAGAGATCACATATCTGACAGTTGCCATCCTAGCAACTACACTGAAGGTTTTTTCATAATCTATGCCATATGTCTAGGCATAGCCTTTTGCAACTAGCCTAGCTTTGTACCTACTAATAGAACCATCTGCATTGTGCTTAATCTTATAAACCCACTTACATCCAATAGCTTTCTTGCCCTTCAGCAATGATACTAGATCCCAAGTCTTATTGGCCTCTAGTGCAGCCATCTTCTCATCCATTGCTGCATCCCAATGAGCATGACCAACAGCCTCCTCAAAAAATGTGGGCTCAACATCCTCAATTAGTTTCACCATATAATCATAATGGTGAGCTGCATAACCTTCAAAACCAAATCTTTTAATAGGGTATCTGACCCTACTAGATCTGCGTACCATTGGATCACTCAATGGAGCCTTTACATTACTATGAGCTCTCTGTACACCTGGTGTCCTGACAGAAGGAATACCAAGCTCATCATCCAAGCTCTCTGAGCCACTGGAGTCTCCATCAAGAATTACATCAATGCCATCTAACACTTTATTCTTTCCTTTGTCTTTACCTATAGTGCTACTAGATGCACCTGAAGATGTAGAGGTACTCCTTAGTCTCCCAGACCAAGGACTACTAGATGATGTCTCTGGTCCACTAAAAGTCTGTGATTCTTGCTTTTCAGCCTGCACATGAGTGTCATGATCATCATCATCATCCAATGCATCACCACTAGATGCATACCAACTACTCATTTCATCAAAGATGACATCCTTGCTCACTTTGAACTTACATGTGACAGGGTTATAACAGTGATACCCTTTCTGCTCTAAAGACTATCCAATAAAGACACACTTTTCAGCCTTTGGATCCAGTTTCTTCCGCAACTCATCTAGCACATGAACATACGCAATGCAGCCAAACACTTTCAAGTGTGAGACATCAGGCTTCTTACCTGTAAAACATTCTTCAGGGGTCATACCATGAACTGCAGCTGTGGGAGTTCTGTGCATAATATAAACAACAATATGAATAGCCTCAGAACAAAAATGCTTAGGCATATTCTTTTCAGCCATCAAGGTGCATGCAACTTCTACAATATGCCTGTTTTTCCTTTCTGCAACCCCATTTTGCTGTGGGGTATACCTACATGTGAACTGTATCTTTATCCCATGAGACCTCAGAAAATCACTGAACTCATTTGAGAGGTACTCTCACCCTCCATCTGACCTCAAGCACTTTACTTTCAAGCCTGTTTCTCTTTCAACTGCAGCCTTGAAAGTTCTAAAGTGCTCAAACCCTTCACTCTTTTCCTTCATAA
Source organism: Lygodium microphyllum (assembly GCF_053477565.2). NCBI lineage: Eukaryota > Viridiplantae > Streptophyta > Polypodiopsida > Schizaeales > Lygodiaceae > Lygodium > Lygodium microphyllum. The sequence goes on along the minus strand of NC_141151.1, from coordinate 140,077,359 downwards.
AATATACCCACAGCTTTCTAGAACAATCATCAATGAATGTGACAAAGTATGAACTGCCTCCAAGAGATACATTTTGTGTAGGCCCCCAAATGTCTGTATGCACAACATCAAGGATATTTCTGCTTACATCTCTGTCATGTGAAAAGGGTTGTCTTGCCTGCTTACCAAACTGACATGCTTCGCATACCTTATGAAATTTTGCAACTCTAAATGTAGGCAAACCTGTAACCAACCCTTTGGACTGCATTAATTTCAGCCTTTGTACATTTGCATGTCCAATGCGTTTGTGCCAAATTTTAATATCTGAAACAACACCTTTTCTTTTAGCATACATAGCAGCATTCATAGTAGGAATTCCAGCATCCAGAGTAAACATATGTCCAACTCTATTTCCCTTTGCTACCAACCTGCACTTGTCATTGAAGTCTTCTACAAAGCAGCCCTTTGCATTAAATCTGACTTGCAGCCCTTGCTCTACCATCTGACTGACTGACACCAAGTTCTTTGTAATAGATGGCACATGTAATACATTTGAAAGACTCTTTGTCTTACCATCATGCAAGGACAAGGAAACTTTTTCAATGTGTGAAATTGGGTGGCATAAATCATCACCCGTCTGCACATAACCTGCATTTTGCAAATTCTGCATCTCTCCAAACCATTCTGCATGGCTAGTCATATGATTGGATGCACTTGAATCAACATACCAAACATCATCATGTGTTCCCTTTCCTGTAACAGCATTCAACATATGTTGCATAACAAACAGACGTTCATTTTTGTCTTCATTTTGTCGTGAAGACGATGCATAGTTTCCTTGCTGCAACTTACCATTGCGGATATCATCTTTCTTAGCATAACATTGGGCTGCAATATGACCTGTTTTGCCACAGTAGTGACACACAATACCAGAGTTGTTAGAATCTCTATTCTGCCATCCACCTCTTCCTCTAAAGCTCCCCCTGCCTCTAAAGTTACCACGACCTCCTGAAACCTGCACTATAACAAAAAGGCCTCATAGACGCACATTTAGACACGATTTTTGAATACAGAGAAAAACTTACGGGCGCGTCTATCCGCCCGTCTATTTGCGCGTCTATCATTCTGCGTCTATAATCGCATGTATCAACGAATTTACACGCACAAATAGATGCGCAATAGACGCACATATACACGCGCATATAGACACGCTGGTAGACGCGCTTTTACAAGCACTGATAGACGCGAACGGAAAACAAAAAATATCATTTTTAAAAAAAGATATTTATTTTCTTTTTTTAATTTGAATTATGCAGTGCGTATATAAGCGCGTGTAGTCTGCATTATAGATGTGTGAATAAACGCGAATTACCTGCAATTTAGACGCGCTGATAGACGCGCAAAACAGAACTGGAAAAAAAAAAACCAGAGAGCATGCTCTCAAGTTTTTTTTTTCCCCTCCCATACATCAGATTGTGTATTTGGGAAAAAGACAATGTATCTTACGGGCACGAGAATTGAAAGTAAAAGTCCATGTATTCATTATATATCAAAGCATTTACAAGGAAAGTTTTGAGTGCTTGCGACCTAAAGCGTGGCCACAAGCAGTAGGCTCAAAGAGATATCATACATATACAAGAAAAGAAGGCCTCATGAGGAGGTATGGTGCTCCTCTATGAATCTGAAGAGGAAACATCCTCGCTAGCACCACCATGGCTACTAGCGTCGCTATCCCCCTCCTCGCTATGCTGCACATCTGGGTTCGCCTGTATGGGGGTTCAAGAGCTTTTACTCGAGAGATGGTAGGGATAAGAGAAGGGTTGAAGGTTTGAAGCCAAGTTCTTAAAGATAAGAGACAGCAGGATGAAGGTAGATTTAGGGAGAGGAGTAGACAAAAGAGAAGGGGTTCGAAGAGATTGAAGATGTAGAAGAATACTACCAAAAAGAATTAGAAAATATAGAAGAATACTAATAGAGATGAAACCTGTTAGTTTCTTTCAACATTATGAGAAAACATAACTCTAATAGACAAAAACGTGTACAAAATAATACCTTCCTCTATGCTGCTCAGATCACCAATTTTATGCCTCCATTAGCTCCAAAAGGGGGGACTAAATAGCAGGACACCTGACCAAAATTCAGCCAAATCACTCCTTCATCTCCCACTTTGGAGTGTTGTTCATTGCCTAAAAACAGTGATCGTGCGTCGCACGATTTTGTCAATCTCTATTTTTACATAAAATCCTCTCAAATTAACTGAAAGCTACATGCTTTCTTTTACATGTCATCCTAATCTAAAAGTTGTCTATAGTTTTTATGGATTTTTACAACAAATAATATCTAGAATATCAAAAATTAACTAAAAACTTGTCGAAAAAAAATCTAATATTTTGAACCATGGACACTAACATTAATGCCTAAAGTGGCATTGGCTCTCTAAATCTAAAAGGAAGCCACACTCTAGATTTTTTTACACGATGTGTGAGTAGAGGCATGACATCCACCCCCTCCTAACCGGCACATCCTCTGGCATGTGCCAAAGTCTTACAGATTTGCAATGTCAGAAGAAGTATCTTCTGCCATGTCAATGTCTTCATCTTCTGCCTCTTCTTCTTCCTCTATGTCTTCATCCTCGTGAATTATATTCAAGTCTTCTAGCTCATATGTTGAACTTTATCTTCGTTTGAAGAGCTTAATTCTTTTTTCCAACTATGGGTATCTTAATGCTTGTTCCATCCAATTCAGCCAATGAATATGTGGCATTGTCATGAACGACCTTTACCACATATGGGCCAAACCAATGCTTTACCTTCTTCCTAGAAGCACTGTATTGATTGTCTAAGCTACTGTCATAGGTAAGCACCCAGTCATTTTCTTAAATTGCTCTTGGTCGAAGTCGATGTCACTTATCAAATCTTCTTTTGTTCTTTAGTCTTGCTGTCTTTAGCTTCTCAATAGCTGCTTGAACATCTTCAGGCCTTCTTTCTAGCTGCCATATGCACAAAGTCAGCAACTCTTCTCTATGATGTGTAATGTATCCACCCGTTGCTTGCAGGACACGTCTTAGCAGCCCATCAGAAAGAGGGTCCAGAAAGCTCAGCCTGGCACTCCCATGGAATGTTACGGGGTTTGCGATCTAGGTCTTTCCGAGTCTGCCACGTAGTGGAAGTATTCTGACCGTTCCCACTTAGGATTGACCTAGTGGTCAAACTCCTAGAACGGCAGCTAGCGTCGAACCCCAGGCGAACTACTTTATGCAAAAACGTCAGGGTCGAAGCAGATTCATGCTGCACTTAGTTCAAGGAGAATGGGAAACGAGAGGGATGAAAAGCTAACCTCTCTACCCATAAGGCATAGTCCCATTCTGTTCCCCTAAAAAAGCATAAATCGGGATTCTAGTAACCTGAACTCTAGGTTAGCATTGCCTAATATTCATTTCCTTCGCGAAAAATTCCCTGCTGTCAATTTCGTTTGAGAAGAGTTCCCGGCCAACCGGGACCAGCCATCCGTAGGACAAGCCCATGGCCACATCTACCACACTTTCCTCAAGGTTGCTTTAGTTGTCTAATTATCTACCACATATAGTTAGACACACATAAAACAACTTCCTTAATTAGCCCATTAGACCCTGGTTCCTTCACGTAATCTTAGCACTTGACATAGAAAAACAATGTCAAACAAGTTCCTTTTCAACAGGTTATCTTATTTATCTTTGGAATACATCCATAAAGTCCAGTCCGCAGGCTAATCCATAATCCGCCCAAAGGCTATCCATAATCCGCCTGAAGGCTATCCAACAATCAACATGGATTACTAATCCAAGATTCCACCTGTAGACTAGTATGCGGACCTCGAGATCCAATCCCGAGTCACATTGGCCTCTTGTGTAGGGCCCGGAAGGCAAGGGATTTATGGCCAGAGCCCCCTGGCACCCAAGCGTCCTCCTGCTCCAAGTAGTGCTCAACGAAGAGACCTCACGTGGCGGGTTCGGTCCACATTCCTGGCGCGGCTAACAACCCCCTTGGTTAGGGTCAGGCAGACAGTCAGGGGTAACTGAGGTTGTCTCTCCCTTCAGGCCTTCAACCTGAAGCATTAAATATCTTTCCATCCTTTACTTCCTTGAGCAAACAATGCAAACAGTGCTCCTAAATTGTTACAAGTACAATCAATTCCAGTGGTCGATTTTTTTTTTGGCCAACTGCTAAGGAGTAAATCCTTCTCTCCGAATGCATCCAGCATTTGATCCGGGATCAATTACGACTTGGCAAGATCCCCAAGGGTTTGTTTGTTAACCCTTTTGTCCTTAGGTTAGGCCATACCCTGTTAACCCAACTTAATCAATAGCTTAGGTTTTATTAACAGTAAATCCTGGCAATTTTCCCCAAGAAAGGTGATGTAGTAGGATGGCTACACATCCTCTTGCAAGTTAAACTTGCGCAAGAATCTGCCAATCTCATTCCAAGGAATTCGCAACTCTTATGTGATCAAACCGCAAGATCATGCGACGTTGCAACTTATTGCACAAGTGTCGCATCTATTCCAAGGGATCGTTTTACCCATTGTCTCGGTGAAATATCCACATGAATACTAGGAGATGATCCTCCTGGAGGTGCGCCTTGTGACTTTCTAGGGGCCATCACAGACGTGATTCCGGCTTCTGGTATGCCTTTGTGGTCTACGAATTACTCGCCTTAAAAATATTTGCCCGTCTCCCTCGTATGCGGAGATTCCCTTTGAAGTACGGATTCTTGACAGAAGTACCAACTTGCGGGATCTGGCTTATGGAAGGCCTTCGGGTCTGGAGCTTGGGCCCTCTTTATTTCGTTAAAAGAGGGGTTCGTGAAAGGGTTCGTGAAAAGAGGGGTTTGCGAAACGGTTCTTGTGAAGGGTCTTGTGGGAATGGAGACTTTAAATCCCGGGCTAGGAATGGTTTTATGGGGGCCTTGCGGGAAAGGGAGGTCTATGAACTTCTTCTTCCTCTCATAAAACCCCCGGCTAGGGATGGGCTTGTGGGTGATTGGTGGGAAGAGGCTTTAGAGAGGTCTATGAACTTCTTCTTCCTCTCATAAAAACCCCGGCTAGGGATGGGCTTGTGGGTGATTGGTGGGAAGAGGCTTTAGGAAAGCCCCCTTAGAAGCTTCTAAGAAGCTTTTTACTACGATTAGAGGACCACGTGGATGAGAGGAGGTGTAATAAGCACGACGTGGAAGAGGGATGATGGGACGGCTCTCAGCATCGTAGGTGGCAGCGATTGGCTTCACGGCGGCGATGTCTCACGGTGTCCTCCCAGTCCTACAGCATGGCCGCATGGCGTCGACTTCAAGTCCTCTTCTTCCTTCATGAATGCAGCGCAGCCTCTCTGCCTCCTCCTTCCAACCTCCCCTCCACTAAGGGGGGTTTTTATAGTCAAGGGAGGGAGAGGGGACCTCCCCTACATGGGCTGTGCATGCAGCCCACGACTCCCCCTTGGTTACCACCTCTCCCACCCAGCCATCCCCTCCCCTCAGCCATGCATCGGCTGGGGGAAAATAAGTAAAAAAAATTGCAATAAATTTCACCTTTATCCACTTAACCTCCTCCCAAGAGGGAGTTTTTCCGCGGTTTATGTAGTTTTGAACCCCGATCCCGGTTTGCCAATGCGGAGGCCTTGATTCTCGCGTGCGGTTTATAGGTTACACTGCCGCTAATTCCAATACTGATAATAACCTTTGCATGAGTTTCACGCAGTGTGCGGAAAGTCGGTCTAGTAATATTTTTAAGTGGAAATATTACATACTCTCCCCTTGGAGGAATCGAGATGTCCTCATCTTGAGATGAACTGGGGATATTGTTGGATGAGAGTGCTTTTATCCATCCAAGTGGCATCCTCCTCGGGATAATCTTTCCACTAGACGAGGCATTCTCTCAAGGTTCTGGATCTCAGTTGTCTCTCCCTAACATCTAAGATCCTGTCAGGCCGTAGCTCAAGGACTCCTTGGCTAGGCATTACAACTTGTTGGTCATCAAGTACATGGCTAGGATTAGGTACATACTTCTTCAGTAGGCTGATATGGAATACATTATGAACCTTTAGGTTCTCAGGGAGTTGCAGTCTATAAGCATTGGGTCCTAGGCACTTGAGGATCTTGTATGGCCCACAATACCTTGGACTTAGCTTCTTGCAATCTCCTAAGAATAGGGAACTCTTCTTCGGCCGTACGCGAATGAAGACCATGTCTCCTTCCTCGAATGTTCTATCTTGACGTTTCAAATCTGCGTATGCCTTTTGTCTATCCTTGGCGGCTTGGATGTCCTGTCTAATTGACTTCATTTGGTCATCCATATCTTCCAGCATCTGCCTTGATGCTTCAACCCTTAAGGTTGGATCTAAGAAGTTTAGGGGACTTCGACAGTCATGCCCATAAAATGCTTGAAAAGGGGTCATTTGAATGCTTTGTTGGTAAGAAGAATTGTAGGCAAACTCAACCAGTGGCAAGTATTGAATCCACCTTTTTGGTTCATGACAGCAGTGTGCCCTCAGCATATCCTCGATGACTTGATTGACTCGCTCCGTTTGGCCATCAGTTTGGGGATGGTAAGTTGTATTAAAACAGAGTTGAGTCCCAATGGCTTCAAAGATAGCTCTCCAAAAGTGAGATGTGAAGAGAGAATCACGATCACCATTGATTCTTCTGGGCAACCCATGTAGCTTGAATATCTCCTTGATAAACAACCTTGCAATGCCTGAGGGTTTATAGTTTGTCTTAACTAGAATAAGGTGTGCAACCTTAGTAAGCATGTCAACCACAACCATGATGGAGTTGTATCCTCCTTGAACTTGGGGTAGGCCAACAACAAAGTCCATACTGATGAATTCCCATTTCATATGGGGAATGTCAAGTGCTTGCAAATTTCCTGGCATTTTGACATATTCGGCCTTAATGCATTGACAAGACAAACACTCAGTGACATATTTGAGAAAGTCACCTTTAAGTCTCTCCCAATAGTAGCTCTTCCTAACTGCATTGAGAGTCTTGGCATAGCCAAGATGTCCTGAGAAAGGGGAATCATAAGCTTCCCAAAGTATCTTTTGCTTGAGTGACTGGCTTGCCGGTATACATAATCTCGTTCTATAGTAGACAAGTCCACTACCTGATAGAGAATTCATGATACTTAGCCTATATCTTCTGGTCCCTATTCCTTGATAGGGATCTCCCTTACCATCTTTTGATAGGCTGGATCATGGCATGCTTCTTCTCTAGCTAGCTCAAGTATTGGGTTGTTTGGCATGGATATCTTTGTGGCTAGAGATCCAACTGTTTGTTACCATGTTTCTCGCAGCACAGAGGAGCAAAAAGTGGAAAAAAGGAAATAGCAAAAAAGGCGCAGGATAAAAGCAGAACAAGGCGCCTTGACCAGTAACTAGACCCTGAAAATTTTAAATGTTTCGGCACGACCCTCAGAAAGTCTCAGTGTCGCCTCGAGACAACAAAAGAGTAAAAGGCGCACCATTAAAATGTGGAAGCGCCCCCGAGCCCTTGTAAAAGAGCTCCAGGCTCGCTCTTGTGCAAAGTGTATGCATTAGTTGGGAATAGGATAAATTAGAATGGTGGGAAATGGGAAAAAGGACCTAGGCTATGGCCGACCATGTAAAAAGGGGAAAAGGGGATGATCGCCCAAAAAGAATTTAGGGCTTTGCATATAAAGTTGAAAAGTGAATGAGAAGCTCATTCTTTGGTGTGTGGAAAAAAGAGTCTTCTTCTTCCTCTCTTCTTCTCTCCTTCTTGCTTGTGTGTGCATTTGAGAGAGGGAGTGTGAGAGTGTGAGGGAGTGAGTGTGTGTGGGAGTGAGGGATCAAGAGGGTGAAGCTCTTCACCATCTCCTCTTCTCTTCTTCTCTTCTCTTCTCTTCTCTTCTCTTGTGCGCGCGGCTATGGAGGATGGAGCTTGGAGATGGAGGAGGCTTGAGGATGGTTGAGCTAGCATCAAGAATCGTGGAGCTACCGGAGTGCAAGAGAGAGGAGGGTACTCGATCAAGCATCAAGGTAAGCTCACTACACTCGTAGGATCGACGGCGCATTGTCGTACTGCTGCGCATCCGAGGTGTGGAATCCACCAAAAAGTTGTGTGTGTGACATTTGTTACTTTGTACATACTTAGTCGTTGTGTTTACATTTTTTTTCTACGTGCGAGTATAGTGGAGAGAAGTTTGGAAGCATAGTGATGGGTATGAATGGGAAGTTTGGAAATACTATGGATGCGGAGATCGTGTTTTGTGAACATGCTGAGCACAATGTTGTATCATGGACTTTATAAAGAAGTCCGAGTCTTTATGGCGAGAATACTACAGTTGAACAAGTTCAGGAACTTTTGGGGATTGTAGAAGGTCAGGCTAGTTTAGATCTTCAGCTTACCGCATTTAATTCAGATCATGTTGATAGGATCTTATCATGCTTTGATATTGCTCTGCATAAGATGATACGATTGATTACAATGAGCTTGGGTCGGAGCTGATGGGTTATGGAGGCTGGGTATTGCATCTAAAGATGACCAGACTAGCATTTCCATCATCTATCACAGCTCTGATTTCATAAATTGGTCATTGCAAGACCATTATCTGCATCAAGTAGAAAGCATTGGCATGTGGGAATGCCTGGATTTTTATCCTATCCTAGTTTTGGATGATTCAGCAGGTGTTGATACCTCCATTTATGGGGACATTGTGAAATATGTCCTTAAGGCCAGCATGGATAATATCAAGTTGGATTTCTATGTGATTGGGACTTATAATCATGACAATCACACGTTTACTCCGGATGATTCAATTCAAGACCTTGGACTTGGGTTGCGCTATGACTATGGCAAATTTAGCCTGGGGGAAGGAAAAGCTAGGGATGGTTATTTTGAAACGGATGGCTATTTTTGAAAAGAGGCTTTTTGGGGGGAACAACGGGACGATGAAGGGATGCGCCTTTGTTTAGGAAAGGGGAGAAAATAGAGGGAAAGAAGATAACTGCTTTTGGGGTGGAGAGAGCCTTCAGAGCTCTGAGATAAATATTAGCAATGATTGCAATCGCACGATCAGTAATGCAGAAAGTGTTGAAATGAACGTGGAAGGGATCTTATCAGGCCATATGGTGACCACTGACAGTGGAGAGCAAAGTTTAGTGCTGACATTGGCATTCAATCAAAAGCAGAAGTTTCTGCTCGACTTACTGAAGTAGGGCGGGGTAATGCGGAAGGAGGGTAAAGTAATTCCACTGAAGCGGAACAGGGTAATACAGCTGAGGAAGAGCTATCGATTGGGGAGTCACGAGAATCCATCGTTAACAATCCGTCACAGGATCAAATCAGATCACTGGAAATACTGATCGTGTGATGCTACATAAAAATTCTTCTCTGTGGCACTCCTGTGAAGTTCCCTGTTGCAAGATTTCCCAATTCAACGAACTGTCTTGCGCTCACTGACTAGAGGAGGTGGCCGTCAATTAAAATAGGCAATAGAGGAGGAGTGGTATTAGGCAAAAGGTTGGAGATTTAGCCAAAGAAAACGAAGAGGGAAAGCTCTTAGAGTTGATGAAGTGTACAAGCCTCAACAAACACAGGTCGACCAGCGTGGCCGTAGAGTTTAAAAGGGGAGGCTTGGCTCCAATCGAAGACTACTGTTATGTGATCAGATTTCAATGATGACAGTACGCACTACAACACTTGGAGATGAAGGAGCAGTACAATACCCGGTTGCTAAATCAAGAGGCAATTCTGACAATGGATTGAAGCTATAAACCTGTGCATGGTTGTCGTATTTGACTGGACAAGAGAAAGTGTGAGCATTCAACGGCTCTCAGATGAGGTTGGCTTGCTTGATCTTAGTAGGTCTGTGACATGGATGACAGAGACATTACTCATCCAATTGGTTTCTATGGAGCTCAACGAATATGGCAACATGCAGTAATCAACTGCAGGTCCTCAATGTGAAGGATACGAATTGCTTGACAGTACTGCTCACAAAGGCAAGCTCATCAAGGTTGGTGAAACTAGGACAGAAGAGGAATAAATATACAGAGAGTGAGAGAGCCTGTTTTTGATAAGGAAGACCATACAACTTGATATCATATCTCATGTTTTGGATTGCCACTTAATCCTTCCCTAGGATTCTTTGCCCCTTCGTTTGATCTACTCCTCAGAAAGACAGGGGTTGTTGCAATTGAACCTTTCAATTTTCTCGGATAACCAAAAGAAAAAGGGGGTTCCAGAAGCTTGTTGTTGTATTATGCAAAAAACCATTCATGATTCTTTGTGAGAAACTCTGACACCATTGATTTATGTCTTGTCAAAAGCTCCTTGAGTATTGCAGCAGCATCTGATTGCACATCAGAATGTGACCTGGATGACAGAGGCATTACTCATCCAATTGGTTTCTATGGAGCTCAACGAATATGGCAACATGCAGTAATCAACTGCAGGTCCTCAATGTGAAGGATACGAATTGCTTGACAGTCCTGCTCACAAAGGCAAGCTCATCAAGGTTGGTGAAACCAGGACAGAAGAGGAATAAATATACAGAGAGTGAGAGAGCTTGTTTTTGATAAGGAAGACCATACAACTTGATATCATATCTCATGTTTTGGATTGCCACTTAATCCTTCCCTAGGATTCTTTGCCCCTTCATTTGATCTACTCCTCAGAAAGACAGGGGTTGTTGCAATTGAACCTTTCAATTTTCTCAGATAACCAAAAGAAAAAGGGGGTTCCAGAAGCTTGCTGTTGTATTCCGCAAAAAACCATTCATGATTCTTTGTGAGAAACTCTGACACCGTTTATTTATGTCTTGTCAAAAGCTCCTTGAATATTGCAGCAGCATCTGATTGCACATCAGAATGTGACCTGGATGACAGAGGCATTACTCATCCAATTGGTTTCTATGGAGCTCAACGAATATGGCAACATGCAGTAATTAAGTGTAGGTCCTCAATGTGAAGGATACGAATTGCTTGACAGTACTGCTCACAAAGGCAAGCTCATCAAGGTTGGTGAAACCAGGACAGAAGAGGAATAAATATACAGAGAGTGAGAGAGCCTGTTTTTTGATAAGGAAGACCATACAACTTGATATCATATCTCATGTTTTGGATTGCCACTTAATCCTTCCCTAGGATTCTTTGCCCCTTTGTTTGATCTACTCCTCAGAAAGACAAGGGTTGTTGCAATTGAACCTTTCAATTTTCTCGGATAACCACAAGAAAAAGGGGGTTCCAGAAGCTTGCTGTTGTATTCTACAAAAAACCATTCATAACACCATATTAGAGATTTTGGGAATTTCCCAAGTCCCACTTTGAATGAATGTCTTACTTTTGTGAATGAAAGAGAGCACTATGTTTATGTTTATCTTTAAAGGGCACTTTGTATGTTACAAATATGAGATCACACATCTTGAGAGCTTAAATGATGAATGTAAGCTATGCGGCTATTACGAGATTTGGATTTCACCTCTATCTTTTCTAGCATACTAACAAAATATGATGTTGTATGGTGGTGGAAACATCAGGGAGGCTTAACTAGTATATACCTAGGAAATTTCCAAGTTTAATGTAAGAATACAAAGGTTTGATGGAGCGGAGAGAGAATTTAGAATACAAGAGCCTTAAACATTGTATGAAAATATATTATCATGGCCAAAATTTATAATGTTATGGATTTGAAGATATTATAATACGATTTTTTTCTTTTAGATATAGCATAATTTAAAGTGACATATATAAGATTCATGAACTAGGACCTTAAAAGAGTCACCACTAACTAGGTGTGGTTTAATAACTTGATCTAATACCATATCATAATAAGTTTGGATAACCTATGATGTGATGGTTATTTTTTTGTGTAAACCAATAGACACAAGTATGTCAAATAATTGCTCACCCCATTTACATTTTTTGTATGTATATGCATTATATATAAATAACTTTTATTCAAAATTTCTATCTATCTTGACAATATATGGACAAGATGGATATTGACTTTGGCCAAAATTAACGAGTTTCACACTTTGACTAGCTAAATGAATTTTCATATCATAAAATAAAGATTTATATACCAAGCTAGAAGTTTATGATTTTTCTAAGACTAAAGATTTAACCTTTGACCAATGGTTTGTGTTTCCAAAGAAATAGACATAAATTTTATAATCAATCAAGACTTATTTGTTAGCTAAGACATAAAGTACAAAATTGGACTTAAACCACTTTATAAGAAATTTCAACACAATTAACTAATGTTATTGAAAGAATAAAAAACATTAAGTAGATTCTCCTCATTGATATTGGTGGCGTTTAAAAACACCAAGGTAGCTACACAAAACACTTTAAATTTTTAACATATATTTTATAGCCATGCAAAAGCCCTTAATGTAAGGGATATATTTACTATGGAAGTCAAAATTAGTCCATATAGAGTCACTGTCTTGTTGCATCATGTATATTGGAAAAATACAACTTTTGTAGATATCTGCACTACCATTTATAAAATGTTTGTGATATCGTAACTCATGAGCAAGTTGCATTGCTTCCATATCTTTCAAAGTAGAGACTAAAGGAGTCTGCTTCAACATGGATAATTGTGAGTTGTTCAATGTAAGTGATAGACGATGTGAGGCATTTGTTGAGTATGCTTGTATAGTAGATGGTTATAAAGTACAAAATAGGATTTAAACCACTTTATAAAAAATTTCAACACAATTAACTAATGTTATTGAAAGAATAAAAAACATCAAGTATATTCTCTCATTGATATTGGTGCTGTTTAGAAACACAAAGGTAAGTACATAAAACACTTTAAATTTCTAACAAGCATATATTTCATAGCCATACAAAATACTTTAATGTAAGGGATATATTTATTATGAAAGTCAAAATTAGTCCATATAGAGTCAGCGCCTTCTTGTTAATCATGTATATTGGAAAAATACAAATTTTGTAGATTTTGTATAAAACATTTAGCTACACTACCATTTATGAAATGTTTGTAATATCCTAACTCATGAGCAAGTTGCATTGCTTCCATATCTTTCAAAGTAGAGACTAAAGGAGTTTACTTCAACATGGATAATTGTGAGTTGTTCAATGTAAGTGATAGACGATGCGAGGCATTTGTTGAGTATGTTTGTATAGTAGACTATCATAAAGTACAAAATAGGATTTAAACCACTTTATAAGAAATTTCAATACAATTAACTAATGTTATTGAAACAATAAGAAACATCAAGTAGATTCTCTCATTGATATTGGTGGTGTTTAGAAACACCAAGGTAATTACATAAAACACTTTAAATTTCTAACAAGCATATATTTCATAGCCATGCAAAAGCCTTTAATGTAAGGGATATATCTATTATGAAAGTCAAAATTAATCCATATAGAGTCAGCGCCTTCTTGTTACATCATGTATATTGGAAAAATACAAATTTTGTAGATTTTGTATAAAACGTTTATCTGCACTACCATTTATGAAATGTTTGTGATATCCTAACTCATGAGCAAGTTGCATTGCTTCCATATATTTCAAAGTAGAGACAAAAGGAGTTTGCTTCAACATGGATAATTGTGAGCTGTTCAATGTAAGAGACGGATGACGTGAAGCATTTGTTGAGGATGTTTGTATAATAGATGGTCTCTTGAAGCAAGAAGTAATTGAAGATTGAACATATATACTATCTTTATCAATCATGGTCTCGTGCGGTGCTGATGATGAAGATGAAATACCATCATTCTCTGCTCTAGTCCATTCATCAATGATAACCTTGAATTGAGCATACAATTCATGTCCATATTGAACTGGATCCTGTCCATATCGATCAAACTTGATGACTTCACGTGCATCATGGTATTTGCTTAAGCGAGTCAAGTATGGTAGAAGTTCTTTGATCAAGATAGAGTCTTCACGATCAATATCAAATGTTTTTGGATAAATGCAATTCTCAACAGGATTTGGACATCCTTTGTAAGGACTATCATCTATGAGAATAGTCTTGGTATGCTGACAAACATCTCCATATTGATCCCATACATACTTCAGAGGCTTGAACATTGCTTCTACTCCCATCTTATCTGGCCTATATATGATTTTGAGTCGATGTCTATGACATTGTTCTTGGCCCCAAATCATGAAGAAAGGATACTTTCTTTTTGCATGGATCTCCAAGCACTTAATAACTGGCATGATATTCTTATGTAAAGCTGTTGACCAAACTCCCACTTGGAATCTTGCAAATAAGGCTTCAAGAAACTCCATACATCCTGGTCGAAGAACAAGCCATTGCTTTCCCATTTGAAAGCTTTGAAACCTTTTAGACTTAGCAAAGCATCGTTGTAAAAGAAGACCATTGAGATCAAGTATTACACATAATTGTGTTGCATTTCTTATCAAGGAAACATCAATCACATCATCGTGCTCTACTATTGTTGAATCTGTTAGATATCCAACCATAGATGTCTTAGTTGAAGTTACAAAGAAGAAAAAGAAGCACATTAGATTCATTTACTTCCTCATCATTCTACCTAATTTTTGAGCTATAAACTGGCATAGAACACTAAAGCAATTTAACTTCACATTGATAAATACATAAATAGGTACTACTTAAAAAATGATGTCTTAAGAAAAGAGACAGTTGACCATGTGGTCAAATCTAATCAAAAGTAATATCATGAGGTGAAAAAAATATATATGACAAATTTTTTGAGGTAAAATCTATTCTAATAAAGTCATTTTTCCATATCTACTTTTTATCATTAGTTATAAGTATACTTGAGATACTAACAATAGATTCTTGTAATTAGTTGCACAAATTATATTATCATTATAATATTTAACATACTCAATTTTTAAAAAGACCTTCAAAATGGCATGTACAAAGAAGATGTTTATTAGTCCTAATTATTAAAAGAAAATTTAAACATGATACTTTTGACCATGTGAGCAAAACTATGTCACATATAAGTGACACATGACAATTTGATTGAGATAAGTTATACTTTATTTGAATAAGTTTTCATAGTTTCTTCTTAAGGACTAACCATTCTATTTTTGAACTAGTTATATCCCATAGATATTTAAACTCACGAATTTTAACAAGGATTTTGCCTTAATATTCCATATACACATCTCAAAAGATACATTGGAGAGAAATCTTTGTTGCAATATTTATAACTGAGGTAAAACTCCTTTGGGAGGTTCAATGAATCTTTTTTGGGGTGTGCAATATATTGTTGGCTTTATTATCCTAAGGTACATGCATAGACATACACTAGTGATGTAGTAAAAGAGGCTATAAGAGATAAGAGATTTGACCATGTGGACAAATCTAACCAAAACTAACATGACAAGATCATAACACAACACATATAAGAGTTTAATTGAAATAAGATCTAAAATAGACTTAAGTAAATTTTTCATAGCTAGCTCAAACTTTTCATTATGATAAGTATTCTTACACACTAGATTACAATTAAATAGTTATCCTTACAAAGGATGATAAATTTTAATGAGCTCTTTAATACCGATTTGGTAAAATATTTACTTAAATAAAAATTTTAAATCAAATATGCTTGGTACCTTTTATAAAAATTAAAAAAACCAAAGACATAGTTTCTTTAATTAATATCATCAAATAAAGAAAATATTGCAAATGCTAATGGAAGTAACTTCTCAAGAAAAAAATGAAAATTACATCAATGTGTCTTCCTTGATGAAAGGAGAAGGAACAGAGTTTAAACACCTGAAGTAGCCCTTAATTTCTCTTTCATAATTAGACTTGCTATATCTTGGTTTGATTCTTCTATGCCCTCGGGTGGTACTTCAAGAACTTGAACTTCAGTAGGAGGAACCTCTTGGGAGTTTGAATTTTGTTTGGCACTCTCATGGACCCTCCACAATTGTGCTTCAACCTCTCTTTGCTCTTGAGTGTTGCAAACCACTGCAATAGTCTTCATATGATTTATCAATGCCACCTTAGATGCAAGTCCACTTGCATATACATCAAATACAACCTCATGAGCATCATTGAATGCTTTGATTGTAGTTTCCATAACTTTCATTTTCTTTCTCAAAACAGCCTTTGCAATCCTTTGTTCTTCTTCAAGATCTTCATCATTGCACTCCTTGTCCAAGCCTTCAAAGTCCAAAATCGAAGGCTTGTTGACATTGTTTATATATCGCTCAAAATTGATGAAGCTTTTCTCCATGGTCACTAATGTCAAAACCACAAAAGAATCTATAGATCCAAAAACAAAAGTTCTATCCATTGGTAGGAAGTCAACACTACCAACTAGCATGCGATACTTGCAAGAAATGCTTTCAAGAGCATTTTCCAAAGCTGCCATTTGCTTTCGATCAAGAAATGATAACAAGATGAATTGTTTAGGTTCACATGTCATTTGTAGTAGAGTGGATACAACCTTTCCAAACTTTATAGAGTCCCATTTGATTCCCTCAACCCCATGTGCTGCATCTAGAACAACAACCCCAATGGTAATTGGATCTCTGTAAACATTATGAATAAGATCAAAGGTTTCTAGATTGCATCCTTCAACATATACATGCCAAGGGGAAGTAGTGGAGGATTGAAGAGGATTTTGCTTTTTTCCAATTAGGAAGTTCACAATATCTTTTGCTCCATTTGGTAGGGACCCTGCATCAGCTCCACATGTGAGCTTCTTTGATACCCAATCATTGCAAATGCCTAAAATCTTTGTGTAGACTTCATCATTGATATCATAATCATCAACAAGCTCTTCCCAAGTCTTCATCATAGCACTACTTTTTGGAACTGAAGCATTGAAAAGAGTGACTAATTCCTCCTTTAGGACCCTATCTTGCTTGATTTGCTTAGCCCTTGTTTCCATGTCAATCATATCTTTCTTATCCCATTTGTTTCTAAGAAAAAGGATATGACCTTCATTGATCTCCTCTTTTAGTGTAAGGATGTCTCCATCCTTTAAACCCATAAGGCAACGAAATGCAGTAGGAGAAGGTTGCCTTCCCTTTTTTCTCGAACTCTCCTCTTGGGATATAAGTTCACCTCTAGAGTATCTCTTCATGATTTTGATCCAACTATCAAATATTTCTTGGGAGCTAACAATCATATGGCAATCTCTAGATGCACAAATTTCTCCAATGTATGCCACAAATCTCTGCAAAAAAAAAGATCAAAATAGTGAGCATAGAACAAAAGAAAGAGCATCACACTAATCTTCACAAAAAAAGAAGGTAAGCTTATATATGATTACCTGCCATGGTACTCTTTGAGAGCTTGTCTTAGAAAGCCCTTGTTGGGGTTTTGGTGGAGAACCAAATGCTAGCCACTGATTTCTTAATTGTTGAAGGTGCTCAACATAAGGTGCATTCTTCATAACATTATGTGATTCCATATTTGTCATTCGTGAAAGCTCAATGCACATTTCCACAGGACAATCAACTAATATTCTAGCATTTCTTGTGGTGTATAAATGCTTGGTTGCTAGACAACGTGTAGTATTACTCTGAATATATATATTTGCTGCATGAATTGAGTGAAGCCCTGATATAATCCAATAACTATAAGTGTCCAACTTATTAGCATCCACCTCATCACGATGCATGGGTCTCTTCTCATTGTTGTCTTGTACAAAAGGCATAAGATATGCTGTTGTTGCTGGGTTCATGGGAGTCTTTATGAAAGACATGGTTAGCTTCTCTACATAATCTCAACATAGTGACCTATAAGCATACAAAGGAGGCGCCTCATAACACCTATCAACGAGAATAGGAAATTGTGTTGTTGGCCCAAATGAAAAGAATTTTTCAAACATGTGAAATCCTGATTCTTCCTTCTTTCCCTTCTTCTTAACTATTTCAGGAAAATCGAATGTTCTTTCTACTCCCTTGACCTCAAGAGAAATTATTGGCTTTGCAGGTGTAACTTCTAACATGGAAGGTAAAGTGGCATCATTCTTAGTAGTGTTAGTAGCCATACTAACAACAAGAGCTTGTGACAAGGAACTTTGTTGAGGTGATTTTGACTTTGAGCTTGTGGGATTCCATGAATTATTTTCTTCTTGAGGAGAAGGTGAAGATCTCAAGTCTATTTGTTTATCTTGGAGCTTCATTCTTTTGTTGGGGCGATCACATTTTCTTGATAGGGAAAGTAGCTCACTATTTTGAACAGCTTGGAATGCTAATATAATGTCTTCTGTGCCCTTTACCTCCTCAAATAAGGTCCATCCCATTGTTTTCAAAGAGTATTCTTCATCCTCTTTAATACTGGCAAAGTGAAATGACAAAGGATCAAGTTTGTATACTACATTTTTTCCCTTGATCTTAACAAGATTACATGGTATTCCCTCTTTCCCAGCACATCCATCTGTTATCTTCTCTATGATACCATCTTGTTGAAAAAATGCAATATCACTCTTCAAAGTGAATAAGAGAACATTGTCAGCTCTTTTTCCTTGACTATCATAAACATCCACATACCATGGATACACAAAACCACCACTAACTCCATCAATGGTTTGGGTCTCCTTTTTGGATGTGCTATCTTTCTTTGCCATTGAATAGTTCTACAAAGAGAAAAAGTTGTTCGACAAAAGTGGATTAAAAAATATTCAAAATTCACAAAACCCAAATAAATGTATAAGATTTCTAAGTTGAAAATTGAAAACACAACAACACAAGATTTTACGAAATACAAGACAAATGTACTCTAAAGGGACTCTTCCATAAAATGAAATATTGAAATTTGAGATTAAGTGTGGTATGAGATCCAACCATAAATATGTGTGCTTATGTATCAAATCTCATGGATTATCCTGGTCCTAAGTTAGCATTAATTATGTTTCTCTTGCAAGAATCATATAGCAAAAACTTTGCCATGGACTTCGGTGAGAAGATCAAATTCTATTAATAGTGAGACTTGACCATGGGCTTAACCAAATGGTCAAGTGATAATGAAATGTTGAGTGTGAGTGTGGTATGAGATATAGTGAAAAATCATTGTGGTTATGTAAAAAATGTCATGGATGATTTTGTCCCTAAGTTAATATTGGATTCCTTCTCCATGTAAGTTTCCTATGCAAGGATCATACTCTAGGAACTTTGCTAAGATTTTTGGCCATGTGGTCAAATCCTATTTAATCAAAGAATGAGATTTAGTCCAATATGAGATCCACCTATATATCAATGTGGTTATGTAGCAATCTCACAATTCCATTTGGCCCAAAGTTAACATTTTAATTACTGCACATGTAAGTTTCCCTTGAAATGAGCTATATTGTAGAAACATTGTCATTGGTTTTAGCCATGTGGTCAAATCCTATTTAGTCATAAGACTTATCTATTAGATTAGAAACTTTTCCATGGTTTTTTACCATAGGGTTCTTGAAGGCTAGTTAAAGGGAGGATGCAGTTTATTTTGATATGAGATTCACATATAAACAAATATAGCTATGTAGCAAATCCCATAGATATCAATATAAGATAAAGTGAAAAACACTTGAAAGGTGGAGATTTGACCTCATGGCAAAACCTACAAGACAAGACGATTTCTATAAACTAGTTTTAACCATATGGCCAAATCTAGTTTCATAACCATATGAAGAAAGTGATTCATTTGTTGTAACATGCTGTGAAATTGGATTTGACTATATACCCAAATATTGTTTTATAATGGAATGAAAAAGTAGTCTCATGGTTTGCAAGATTTATGAGATTAGATTTGATCATATGGCTGAACAAAACAAGAATGGGGGATTCTTGGATGCTAGCATTGATAACAAAATGAAAGATTTGACCATATGGCCAATTTTTATTTTGTAGTGGAATGGAAAAAGTGGCTAATTTGTGGCAAAATGATATGATATTTATAGGAAGTAATGAAAAATTGAAATGAAAGAAATGGTTAATGGAAACAAAGTGGTTTGTTTGTTGCACAACAAGTTTTGACCACATGGCGAGACTTCCTATAAATATAGTAGGTAATCAAGGAGTTCCAAGTAGAACATGGTCTTCCTTTTTTGGAGATAATATAGAAGATGTTTTTCTTAGAACATTTTTCCATACAACCAAATCTAGCATACCCAAAATTTGTGTGATTGAACCCACCATAGATTTAGTCTTAAATTTTTAGGATCAAATTCCAAAAAAGTGGTTCGTTTGTTGCAAGACAAGATTTTACCACATGGCCAAATTATAGAAAGTAAGGAATTCTAAGTAGAAACTAGCCTTTCCTTTTGGAAGTAAGCAAGGGTTGATAATATATGAAAGCATTTGACCAAATGGCAAAATGTCATTCTTGTAGTAAAATGAACAAAGTGCTTGATTGGTTGCAAGATATTGTGATACTACAGGAGTCCTTATTTTGGCCAAGAGATAGCTTAAGGAGAAGATTTGGCCACATGGTAAAATCTCATAGTATATTGGAAAAAAGAACATAAATTACTTCTTATATTATAAGAAAAGATTTGACCTCATGGCCAAATCTCAGATTGTATTGAATAAAATAACAAAAAGTACTTCTTATATTGCAAGAAATTTTTTGACCGTATGGTCTAATCTATAAATTGATGAAAGATTATGATATGTGTTGTTAGAAAATCAAATTACATCCTATGGCAAAATCATATTGAGTATTTGTAAGTATTGTATAGCCATATGCTTATTGCGAAATTATAAAAAGTGTAACCATAAAATCTGATGGTAATGCTTTTACTATGAAAATACAGTATAATGGAAAGTTCTATATAGTAAAGTATAATACAATGTATAAGAACTTGATAAAATGCTCTAATATTACAGAATGATACAACAAATATAAGGCTAGGTTTAGCCTTGAGGAAAAATCTTGAGGTATATAGCATCACAGAATAGAAAGAAAGGCTAGTATTTTGAAAGCACTCATCATTGATAAAAGCATTGCACAAACCATTTATTCCATATTCACATCTAAGAGACTTTTTTCAACATTACACAAATCATATACTTCATATTCACAACAAAAAGAGTATTTTCAACAGTGCAAGAAGTCATGTTTTCAATATTGATATAGAGTGAAGCTATCACTTGCAAGGTAGTGGTTGGACAACAAAAAACACAAGCACTCCAGGAGATCAATCAAGCAATCGAGAAGAAGAAGAAGGCATTGAATTCTCAAGAGTGAGTGCCTAATCTCATTGCTACAGAAATACATATACATAAATACATATTGCATTTAGTTTTCATACATGATTCTTATTTAGAAAATGCTTTTGGTGTTTGATCTTAATATTATTCAATACTAATCATACAAAAGAGTAGTAGTGTGATTTGTAGTAATTGTAAGGACTGAAATGGTCATAATCAATGTAGTTTAACTCAAAATCAGAAATGAAGTAGGGAAAAGTTGAAAACCTGTTGTAATTAGTAGGTCAGTAATGTGTGCCAACGTAACAGAAATCACCCGTGAAGTAGGAGCAGGCACGGTGTGGACTAGCGATCACTCACTAGCTTGTTGAATTGCTGAAGCCTTGGAGCAAGATTTTTGATTTGAAGATGCACGTAGTTTTGATCATAATACCTTGCTTCAAACCAGAAATTGCACTGCACAATCTGTTTCAGTTTGAGAAAATGAAACAATGAAGAGTAGTCAAAGAAATATCTTGATTCAAACCAGAAATTGAACTGCACAATCTGTTTCAGTTTTAGAAAATGAAACAGTGGAGAGTAGTCAAAGAAATACCTTGATTCAAACCAGAAATTGCACTGCACAATCTGTTTCAGTTTGAGAAAATGAAACAGTGGAGAGTAGTCAAAGAAGAGAAGGGGGATAGAACCGCCAAAGATTCGGGCTGCAACACCTGTAGTAAGAGAGGGGCGACAGGAGCTAAGATAAAAACGCAGAGGATCAGAGATGCAAAACCTGCAACTCTGAAAACACAACAGAGAAAACGCTCAGGTTAGAGAGTTACGTGAAAGAGAGAGGGAGGGGAAGAGAAACTCATTTTGAAAAACGTCATGATTAGTTGTAAAGACCGACTCATGAAACGAATCATTTAATGTATCACACTATTCGAATAACCATAACTTGTTATGGAATACGAGTAGATTTAGATCATATTTTTGTGTCTATTTTTTAATTTTATTAAAGATTTCAAGCCCTCGGACCCCGCCATTGGGGGCGTTGCCCCCAAACCCCCACCGGGGGCGCTGCCCTCGAACCCCCGCTCGGGGGGTTGCCCCCAGACCCCCACAGGGGGGCGCTGCCCCCCGGACCCCCCGTTGGGGGCGTTGCCCCCAAACCCCCACCGGGGGTGCTGCCCCCGAACCCCCGCTGGGGGCGTTGCCCCCAGACCCCCACAGGGGGGCACTGCCCCCCCGACCCCCTATTGGGGGCGTTGCCCCCAAACCCCCACCGGGGGCGCTGCCCCCGAACCCCCGCAAGGGGGCGCTGCCCCTTGGACCCCCCGTTGGGGACATTGCCCCCAAACCCCCACACCAGGGGCACTACCCTCGGACCCCCGCTAGGGGTGTTGCCTCCAAACCCCCACACCAAGGGCACTATCCTCGGACCCCCGCTAGGGGCGTTGCCCCCAAACCCCCATCAAGGACACTACCCCCAATCCCCTACTAGGGGTGTTTTCCGCATACCCCCACCAAGGGCCCTACCGCTTAAATCCCCCATTGGGAGCTTTGCCCCCAAATCCCTACAATGAGTGCTATCTTGAAACCCCAACTAGGGGCATCGCTCCCAAACCTCCACTGAGGAAGACATTGCCCTGAAACTCTTACTAGGGGCATTTCTCCTAGACCAGCTCTTTTCCCCTCGCCCCTCCTTAAGAACCCACCATTGTGATATTGCCCCTATTTCCACAGCTAGAGATTTTTCCTAGATACTCTCTATCCTACCCTACTAGAGTTTCTACTCTCAAACTATCACTAAGGTGGGTTCAAAATCCTCAATGATATTACACATTACATATTAGATACATTTAATATACATAATCTTACAAAATATGATTTAATATATTTAAATTATATTTATTAATTTATAACATGATTTAGACTAAAATAGTATAACTTAAAAATAAAATGTAATATGATACATTTTACTATTATCAACAAGTAGGTAGTATAAGATTTATAAATATTTAACCATGATAAAAATTATCTTTCCTTCTCAAATAGCTTCTAATTGATGCTAACATTTTCTCAATATTTATAACTTTGTGTCATAGTGAATGAAATCTTATATTCTTTAGAGGTCATTGTGGTTTCAACATTTAAGCACAAGGTCAAAGTTTCTCAAAAATATATTTATCCTTGTTGTCATGTGGAATACATGAAATAAAGGTTTTGATCATTTGATCGAATATTTTCCAATGGAGATCACAGAAATTATTTATTCTTGTTGACATACAATAAAGGCTTTGAACATTTGGCTAAATCTTGTTCTATGGACATCACAAAAAATTATTATTCTTGCTATCATCTAGGTTAAATACATGTGTTGACCATATGGCTAAATCTTTTCTTGTGGATATCACAAATAATTTTAATCCTAAGTCTTGTGTAAAATAGTTGCAATAGAGGTTTTGACCATCTGGCTAAATCCTTTTCCATAAAGATCACAATGAACTTTTATCCTTGTTATATGTATTTGGCTTGAATTTTGACCATTTGGCTAAATATTTTTCTATGGAGACCACAATGAGCTTTTATCATTTTTGTCATGTGAAATACATACAACAAAAATTTCAATCATTTGACTATTTTTTCCCCTATGGGGATCACAAATAATTTTTATATTTGCTATGGTATGGAATACATACAATAGATTTTTGACCACGTGGCTAAAGCTTTTCCTATACACATTATAAATAATTTTAATCATTGTTCTTGTGTTGAATAGATATAGTATAAGTTTTGAACATTTGCTATATCTTTTCCCAATGAGAACACACAATGAAGTTTTTGCTTACTCAAAGAGTAGCTGCTAAAATAAAGTAAAATCAAGGCAACTAAAAATAATAGAAGAAACTTTTCTTATTTACTTTAGGGCAGCACAGTTCATGAGAAAGTTTGTTTTTGGCCATATGGTCAAATCTATCCCCTTCTTTCTGTACGATGTTTCCATTAATACTTTCTATTATGGAAGTTGGACTCATTCTATCTAATGTTTAAGTACTTTTTTTGTTTCAATGAAATTTGATACTTCATTGTATTTAGCAATTTCATCACTATTTTCTTCTTTCTGAGAGGTGACAACATACAAATGATAAAATCTCCATTTTCTCACTTGTATAGGTATCATGAATAATGAATTTTATTTTGGAAAAATTGTGAATTTGCTAGTTGATCATGAGATTGTTGCACTTGGTAGAGTGCATGCAATACATCCAAATGAGACATGCCATGGAGAAACACTTGAAGATGGATATATTTCAGTGGCTATTGATAAATGTTTAAATGTAGCAGCGTATTTGCCATTCCCAACAATTGATGCAATGAAGGTTCATGAAGCTGTAGGTGGTTTTAAAAAATGGGAAAAGAAAGATGTGGTGGTTGTTTCAAACTCAATAACAATTCATGACAGAGGAGATGATTACGAATCAGACCATGTCCTACCTTCTGAGGATATTGTTGTGCTTAGCATTCGTGAAAGTTGGAGAGAACGTAGAGTGATGCTATGGACAGAAGGCAACACTGTGTGTGTTGGGACAGGGGTTATATTATTGGATTTTCCATATGATGTGATAAAATTTGGATTGCTAGGAGAAGAGGATGTTGGTGTGGTGGTAGATAAAGCCCTTGATCAAACCACAGGAACATACATAGATGACAATCTCCACTGTGTCACTTTGGAAAGATGGCCTATTAAACAAGTCACCTTTGATGATGTAACATCACTGCTACAACAACAATCATACATGCAATTTGTCTCTACAAATGCTTGTGCAAAAAACATGGAAGATACCAATGAAGATTATGTTTCTGCAAAAAAATCAATTTTTGTTCAGAAGAGATCAAATTGTATGGTCAATAGAAAGCCTCGAATTATTGCCCCTAAAGGTGCAAACTTGAGGACTTCTATGGACTCCATTTCACAGGTTTCCATGATTGATTGTTGCCAAGAAAAGTGTTGTCAGTTTGCTGATAGAGAAGCAATGCAACAATTACGTAAATACTTTTGGGGATTGCAATTTGAAGACCGCACAAACTATGTTTATGACAAGTTTGAATCATCATGTAGGATTGATTACTTGGGAACAAGGAAGTACAACTTCATCTTCAATGGACAAGTGGTATGTGGAAGGGCATGGTATGAGATTCATGGAATCCCAAAGAAATCTTTTTATAGGTACAAAACACAATTTGAGCATGGCGTGAGGAGGGCAATGCATGGAAACAAGGGGGTAATAAGAGTAGCTTGGGATCGCACAGAGATGGGAAGAGCCATCCTTAGAGACTTTGTTAAGAAGAATGCAGAGCAAATGCCACACAAGAGTAGAAGAATGCAAGATGGATCAAGGGAGACACAATTGGTCATCCCAGATGTTTATAAGCAGGTAGATATATGGGTAGAAGTAAGTACAACATTGAGTGGTATTGGATGTAAGCAAATGTCCTTGTCCACCTTCAATCGTATTTGGAACACAGAGTTCAAGCATGTAACCTTAGCAAAGACAAGTGAGTTCTCCAAATGTAGTATTTGCTCAGAGATCAAAGAGCAACTTGCAGCAACAAAGTGTCTTCAAGAGCGAAATGTGCTTCTAAAGAAGCGTCAATGTCACATGCTACAACAACAAAGTTGTCGGAACATATACTACAGTTGGCGCTTGGCCTCAGCATTAGATCTAGATAAAAACTTGTGCATCATACATGATAAAATGGACCAGCAAAAGACAGCTATCCCTAGGTTAAGGCTTCGATCAAAAGAGACTGAAAGATCTACTCAACTACCTGTTTCTTTAACAGGCATGATTACACATGGACATGGAGAAGGTAGATATGGACATTTCTCACTCGATCTATGGGCTCATGATCCTAACTTCACAATTGCCTCATTGTCATTGTGCTTTAGGAACTTGGAGCGACTACATAGGCATGAAAATGGTGATCTACAAGTAGATGGAATGCCAAGATCAACCTCTGTGCTACTAAATGCCCTCAACTCGAAAAAAGCACTAGACCACCATCAAGGTGTTGCACAAAATAAATCATGCATGGAAGATAATACACCACACGATGACCATCATCATTTCAAATGATTGCCAGAGAACTTACTTCTACAACTTGATAATTGTGGGTCAGAAAACAAAAATCACTATCTCTTTGCATATCTATCATTGGTTGTTGCACAAGGAACATTCAAGATGATCCAGCTTGGGTTTCTCATGGTGGGTCATACACATGAAAACATTGATGCAATGTTCAACAAATTTTCAGAGAAGCTAAGGACGTGCATGACCTTCACTTTTCCTCATCTTATGCAACATTTTCAATCATGCCAGATGACTAGTCCTACACCTTTCTTATTGACACATGTGCCTGACTTTAAGAGATACATTGAGGGATACTTGTGTGATTCCAAAGATACACTTGTTGGTCACTCAAAACCTCTTCAATTTTGGTTTTATATGCAAGGAGATACACATGTCATGCAATACAAGATGCATCCAAAGTCCCCAAACTGGTTACCAAGAGAAGGTGGCATTGAATTATGGAAGAGAGACCTTGCAGGAAAGCCTACTCCTCCAAACGGTGTTCCAATGTTGTTGCCCATGTTTGAGTACGTTAAGGATCATCAAGAAGTAGTACGTGGAGTTAAAGATTATTTGAAGTATTGGGAAAGATGGTCAAATGTACAAGGACCTGAAGCAGAGTTCACAAAGTTTATAACACCAGTGATTGATTATTGGAAACATATGATCTACGCTCTTCAAACTCCAAATGTCCAAGAAGATTTATTTTTCATAGATTTTTGGCCAAGAACACAAAGTGATGTAACCAATATAGATGTAGATAATGCAGATGACTTCATTGGATTGGAAGAGTTGAATGATCACTATTGTGGTCCTCTGAGCAAACGACCCAAACATGCATTTGAACCAATGCTTGATGTTAAGAAAGATGACTTTGTGCTTGTTAGACCTTCAGATCCAATATATCCAATATGGCTTGGTGTTGCACAAACTGAGGTCGATACAAATAGACATTCCAAAAACTTCAACAAGGTACGTATACAATATTGGGCACCAGTTTGTAGTCGTCAAAATGCTACAGATGCAGAGGTGTATTTTAATTGTTGGGATAAATATTGGATGTGCAACAAAAAAGATCCTGAACGATGGGAAACAATAGATAGCATTGTCTTCTCTTGGATGAAGAAAGGTACAAAATCTCCCAAAAAAATCAAAATTCCCCCAAAGGTTGTATTGAAGGCTAAAGAAAGTCTACATGAATCCATCGACTGAAGATTTTGTTGAGATATCGAGCTCCACTCGTGATACGCCAGGGTGACCGTTGTATATTTATGTCACCGACTTGTCAGTTGCAGACGCGGTTGGTACACCGCCCATGAATAATAGCTACATGATAGCTATCCTTATCTACTCTAGTTCGTGGCTCAGTTAGTATGCCACCTTAGTTAGTTGAGTTTGGTTTGAGACCCATATATAGGGTTCTTCTATTTCTTTGTAAGAGAGTTCTTTTGGCTTACACAACTAAGAAGAGGAAAACTGTTTTCAGCCTCCACCCTTGTGTGTCTTCCCCCATTGTGCAAGCAAGAAAGCTTCAAGCGAGACTCCTTCCTTCTCTCCCACAATCTTGACATGGTATCAGAGCCTTGTTCGTGGTAAGGAGCTCAAGAAAGCAAGCCAAGCTCGCGGTGGTCTGGTAAGAGGAGCAGTGTTGCTTTCATTTCCTGTTTTGGGAGCAGATCTCTGCAGGTAGCACAGCCGGAAATTGCAGGAGTGCATTGTCTCAGGTTGAGACGCCCTTCGCGGTGAAGCAAGAGGGCAGTATATGCTGCGGGAGAGGGCTTTACCCCTTGGCGACCTTGTTTTTTTGATTTGAGGCCATTTCGGGGCCTGTTTTGCAGACGGAAGTTTTCTGCACGCACTCAAGAAAAGGCTCAGTTTTATGCTGTGCGACCACTATTCTACAGGTCGGTGAAAAGTTACTGTAGAAATTGCATCGTATGCTTGTGCGCAGAGACATTGGGAGTTTCAGAATCATCCTTGGTTCCTGTTTATGCAAAATCGTCACTAGGAAGTGACTGTGTGGTCAAATACCACTTTCGCCAGTTTTGCAGATTTGCCCTTGTGAGGGTGAAGCTGTGTTTTTTGTAGTGACAGAATTTCTTGCAGTATTCTGTAATGGCGTCTGATTCTCTTTCACAGATTGTCACTGAAAAGCTTGACAAGAACAACTTCCAGGCATGGAAGTTTAGAATGACGAATTTCCTTATGGGAAAAGGATATTGGGAATTTGTTGCAGGAAATGAAGAAGAACCAGTTCTTCCTGATGTTCCCAATCAACAACAAATGCAGGCATTTAAAACATGGCATGAGAGAGCCAGGAAAGTTATGTATTGGCTGTCTATCAGTATTTCAGACTCTATGATTGTGCATATTCAGGATGCAAGTACGCCAAAGGAGGCATGGGATACTTTGTCAAAAATGTATAGCACAAATACGCAAGCCAGGAAAATGCAGCTCAAGCAAGAGTTGCATAATGTGCAAAGAGAAAGTATGAGCATCAACGACTACCACATGAAGGTAAAGAAGATTGCAGATGCACTTGCTTCCATTGGGTCGCCAGTGGAAGATGATGATTTAGTTTCCGTGACCTTGAATGGTCTAGGAAAGGATTATGCACAGTTTCGGACATCCATTTCAGTTCGTGAAAGATTTCCTGATTTTGAGGAGTTGATTGCTCTTCTAATTTCTGAGGAACAGAGAAATGGTGGTGCATCTTCTTCAGGAGGAACTTCAAAAGAAGCTGTCTTCTACTCAAATGCTGGAAGAGGCAGAGGCAGAGGTAGAGGAGGCCGATTTGGAGGCCGTGGCAGAAATCAGAATATGCAGCAAACTCAAGAAAACCAGTCCTATGGAGGAGGACGTGGTAACTCTAGAGGCAGGGGGAGCCAAAGAGGTCGTGGTGGATGGCAAAGAGGCCAAAATGCAAACAGTAATGTTGAATGCTACTACTGTGGTAAAATGGGTCATATGGCTAAAGACTGCTATAAAAAGCAGAATGACATCATGAATGGAAAACTGCAACAAGGGAATTATGCATCTTCTAGTAGACAGGGTGATGACAGAAATGAGCATTTGTTCATGGTGCAGCACATGAACAATTCTATGACAAGTGCAGAAGAAAGCAATGATGTATGGTATGTTGACTCAGGTGCATCAAACCACATGACAGGTCATGCAGAATGGATGGAGGATGCAAGGAAAATGGAAAAACCAGGATTTGTGGAGACTGGTGATGATACTGCACATCCTATTGTGCAGATTGGAAAAATTCCCTTGTCTATGCAGGGAGGGAAAAAGAAATACCTGTCCGATGTATTTCATGTCCCGAATATTACCAAGAATCTAGTTTCAGTTGGTCAAATGGTTGAACAGGGCTTGCAGGTCAGATTTAATCCTCATGGATGCTTTGTTGAGGATATGAAAAATAAAGGTCGCTTGATAGCAAAAGGAAAGAAGAAGGGCAGAATGTTTACATTGGATGCAGACATGTCTGAATTGAGTGCAGCAATGTTTGCACATGGGACCGGTGTAGTTGCAGATATTGATATCTGGCATAAACGCATTGGTCATGTTAATGTACAGCGACTTAAATCAATGCAGGCCCAAAATATTGTTGCAGGATTGCCCAAATTCAAGGTTGCAGAAATGCATAAGGTATGTGAAGCCTGTCAGTTTGGAAAACAGGCAAGGAAACCATTTCCTAGACATGTTCAAGAGAGTGAGAAGCCATTGGAATTAATTCACTCTGATGTGTGGACAACTAAAGCTGCATCTCTTGGAGGCTGTCATTATTTTGTCAGTTTTATTGATGACTATAGCAGAAAAGTTTGGGTGTATTTTATGAAAAAGAAAAGTGAAGTTTTTGGGCATTTCAAAACTCTTAAAGCTATGGTTGAAAAAGAAACAGGCTTGCAGATAAAATGCCTAAGGTCAGATGGAGGGGGAGAGTACCTCTCAAATGAGTTTGCAAAGTTCTTACAGGAGCATGGCATAAAGCAGCAATATTCATGCAGTTATACCCCACAACAAAATGGAATTGCAGAAAGGAAAAACAGGCATATTGGAGAGGTATCTCGTGCCATGCTCAATGAAAAAGACTTGCCAGATTTTTATTGGGCTGAAGCAGTTGCTACAGCAGTCTACATAATGAACAGGACTCCCACTGCAGCAATACATGGATTGACTCCAGAGGAGAGGTATACTGGTAGGAAACCAGATATTTCTCATTTGAAAATTTTTGGTTGCATTGCCTATGTACATGTGCCAGATGAGCTGAGATCCAAGTTGGATCCAAAAGCTGAGAAGTGCATCTTTATTGGTTACTCTCTGCAGCAAAAAGGGTATAGATGCTATAACCCTTCTACTCGTAAGTTTACAGTGAGCAGAGATGTTGTTTTTGATGAGATGAGTAGCTGGTATAAACCAGTAAATGTGATTGATGATGAAGATGCACAAAATGGTAATGCTACACAGAATTCACAGCAGCAGTCACAAAATATTAGTGGACCTGGAGCGTCCTCTAGCAGTGGTTCACATTCTTCGCCATGGACAGGCAGATTGAGATCAGGAGAATCTTCTCAAAGCAATGCAGATAGTGGTATGCAGGTATCACGAAAAGGAAAAGAGAAGGTTGATCAGCCCATGTTTGATGTGAATGCAGGTCACTCTTATGTGGATGGTGAATCCAGTGGCTCAGAACAGAGCATTGATGATGAGTTGGGTATTCCTTCTATTGTTACACCTGGAGTAAGGAAGACCAGGGATGTTTTGAGAGCACCTGGGAGTGAACCTACTTTGCGCAAGTCTACAAGAGCTAGGTATCCTGTGGATAGGCTGAAATATGATGGATTTACAGCCATTCACTATGCATATATGGTCAAAGTGATACAGGAACCAGAACCCACATCTTTTGAGCAAGCCATGGGAAAAGAAAAATGGGAGAAAGCCATGGATGAAGAAATGGATGCCTTGGAAGCAAATGCTACATGGGAGTTAGTACCTTTGCCTAAAGGTAAGAATGCAATTGGCTGTAAGTGGGTTTATAAGGTGAAGCACAATGCTGATGGTTCTGTGAACAGATACAAGGCAAGATTAGTAGTCAAGGGGTATGCACAAACATATGGCATTGACTATGAAGAAACATTTAGTCCGGTTGCAAGGATGGCAACCGTAAGAGCAGTCATTGCTATGGCTGCATCAAAGGGATGGTCTTTACATCAGATGGATGTAAAGAATGCCTTCTTGCATGGTGATTTGCAAGAAGAGGTCTATATGGAGCAGCCACCAGGTTATGTGCATGCTGTTCATCCTGAGTTTGTTTGCAGGTTGAAGAAAGCCTTGTATGGCTTGAAGCAAGCACCTAGAGCATGGTCTGACAAGATAGGACAGTATCTTGTCACTATTGGCTTTCAGATTTCCAAGGCAGATTTCTCACTTTATGTGAGAAAAACAGAGAAAGGTATTATGCTGCTTGTCATTTATGTTGATGATTTGATTATGACAGGTGACAGTGATGAAGATATCCTTCATGTGAAAATGCTATTGAAGCAGAAGTTTGAGATGAAGGATTTGGGAGAGCTGCGTTATTTCTTGGGCATTGAGGTGATTAGATCACCAAGTGGGATACAGCTCTTGCAGAGGCAGTATGGATTGGACATGCTGTCCAAATATGGGATGACAGGCTGTAAGCCTATTTCAGTTCCTTTGGAGCAAAATGTGAAGCTGAGCACAGATGCAGGTGAGCTTCTAGAAGACCCTACTATGTACAGACGCATAGTAGGAAGTTTGATTTATATGACTATTACCAGGCCAGATTTGAGCTATGCTGTTGGATTGGTAAGTCAGTTTATGCAGGCTCCAAGGAAACCACATTTGGATGCGGCTAGACGCATACTTAGGTATGTGAAGTCCACATTGCAGTATGGACTATTTTATGAGACTGGGGTTCAGATACAGTTGCATGGATACACTGATGCTGATTGGGCTGGTAGTATTTCTGATAGACGATCTACCAGTGGATATGTATTCTCTTTTGGGAGTGCTGCAGTCACTTGGAGCAGCAAGAAACAGCCTACAGTTGCCTTGTCGAGCACAGAGGCTGAGTACAGGGGTGCAGCAATGGCTGCATGTGAGGTAGCTTGGTTGCATAAGCTACTTTATGATATGCATCAGTCTACAGATGGGCCAGTTGTCATTTATTGTGACAACATGAGTAGTATACACTTGGCAAATAACCCAGTCTATCATGCTAGAACAAAGCACATTGAGGTGCATTATCACTATGTGCGAGAGAGGGTTTTACTAGGTCTTATTGATCTAGTTTATGTCAGCACAGAGGATCAGGTAGCTGACATATTCACGAAGGCATTGGGCGCAGAGAAGCTGCGCAAGTTCAGAGACCTGCTTGGTGTGCAGGAATTGGGATTGAGCTCGAGGGGGAGTGTTGAGATATCGAGCTCCACTCGTGATACGCCAGGGTGACCGTTGTATATTTATGTCACCGACTTGTCAGTTGCAGACGCGGTTGGTACACCGCCCATGAATAATAGCTACATGATAGCTATCCTTATCTACTCTAGTTCGTGGCTCAGTTAGTATGCCACCTTAGTTAGTTGAGTTTGGTTTGAGACCCATATATAGGGTTCTTCTATTTCTTTGTAAGAGAGTTCTTTTGGCTTACACAACTAAGAAGAGGAAAACTGTTTTCAGCCTCCACCCTTGTGTGTCTTCCCCCATTGTGCAAGCAAGAAAGCTTCAAGCGAGACTCCTTCCTTCTCTCCCACAATCTTGACAGATTTTCCTTGAATATTTCAAGGATATTAAAACTAAGGTGTTTATTAACACCACCTTTTTGAGTTTTTTTCAATCTCTTGGAAACAACCATAAGCAGTAATATGTTTAATTGCACCAAGTTCCAAATTAATGAAATTCCCAAAATTCATGAAATCCATTTTGATTTGGTTTTCCCATATTGATGGGAAATTCCCAAAATCCCGAATATGGAGTTTCATGATTCTTTGTGAGAAACTCTGACACCGTTGATTTATGTCTTGTCAAAAGCTGCTTGAATATTGCAGCAGCATCTGATTGCACATCAAAATTTGGAAGCTCCATTTCCTCAGATTATTTGACTCTAAGATATACCTTGCTGTACTTTGATGTCTTATGCACGATGTTTTGCCCTAGAGCTTGAATGTATACCCACAACCATAAAACAGAGACGTCTAAAACTTGGTACCATGTGGAAAATTGGACAATAGGATTATTCATATGATTGAATTTCCATCCTAAAATTAGTCAAGGTCTTCTATGGTCGCGACTTTACTTTCAAAAACCCTTCGACATCTTTGGTGAACCCGACATGAAAGCGTCGCATAAATTTCAGGATGGGAGATACTTCAGCATCAGTTTCAGCCTCTTCTACGATTCTTGCTTTGTCCTCTACTTTAGCTCCATCATTGACTGCTGCTTCAAGTACTTCAACGGATGATTTAAAGCAGATTTTACAGAATATGTCTATGTATATGCAGCTTCAAAATCAGCAGACACAATTGTATATGCAGCAGCAGCAGCAATTGCATCAACAACAGTTGTCTCAGCAAAGGCAACTATATTCGGAGCAGGAGAATGCAATTAGCGCGACTAAGGCGATTGAAGCAGTTGAGAATGAGAAGAAGCTATTTGATGGCCATAATGTTTCAGCTTACTTGAAGACATATGAGATCAAGATGGGATTTTTTGGAGTACCAGCTGGACTTATGAGTAAGTATTTCCTTCATCTTGTCACACCCGCCTTGAGGGCAAAAGTGACTGATCTTTTTATTCAAAATTTGCATTGGCAAGATTTTAAGAAGGCCCTGAACGAAGAGTATTTCCTTGAGGACTTTGGGATGGCTACACGGCGGTCATTCCGAGAGTGGGTCTACATGCCAAACAAAGGTCTAGCTGCTTCAGAGTTAATACGAGAATTTGAAGAGAGGTATAGTCAGATTGATGCCATTGAACAAGGAGCATTGGATGTTGAGAAAGTTGAGCTTTTCTTACAAGCTGCAGATCCTGCTTTTCAGGAAGAATTAGGAGAGCTTCTTGAGGATCGCACGAAGCCTATGGGTCTTAAAACGGATTGGCAAGATGCCCAGGATGCAGTCTCGACTTTGATCAAGAGGAGGATATGGAAGACCCGCCTACAGAATGGATCTATGACACCGACGCCGTCTTTTGCTCCTATGCCTGCTTCTATCCCTATTATTTCTTCTCTTCCTCAGCCAGTTTCTTGGCCTATGCCAGTGCCTACTGTTTCTACTCCTCCCGTTCCTCCTGTTCCAAGACCGATGCCGGCTCCTTCTGCTCCAAAACCATCCGCTCCGTTGGTGCCTTCCTCTCTTGATGATATAATCAAAGGCATAACGGATTTGACACTAGAGTCAGTTAAAGCAGAATTGGTGGGAAAATTGAAAGAGCAGTTTGCTTCGACTGCGCCTACTATTTCTTCTAGTGCTCCTACTGCACCTAGGAGTGCTCCTAGTGCACCTAGGAGAGATCGAAGATGTATTTGGTGTGATAGTACGGACCATCAGCATTGCAGGGATTGTGAATCTTTTCAGGATGCAAGGAGGAAGAATTAGGTATTTTGGGGACAAGATGGTAAGATTTGGTTGACTGAAACAGGAGCTCTGCTTGCTACCAATTTTGGGAAAGGCGGAATGAAGAAATTAGTGGATGACATGGTTGCGCGTACTTCTTATGTGGCAGCTAGAGGAGATGCTTCTGCATATGGAGTCCAGATTGAGAAAGGATCAGAGAATCAGTCAGCATTATGGACTTATGCTATGGAGACGGCAAACAAGGGAAAAATTCAGCAAACTGTTTTGACTAGTGCAGGCTCTAGCATCAGATCTGAGACAGGTTGGGATTCGCCTGTTGACAGGTACACTATTTATGCCTACTTGGCTAAGTCTCAGGGAGCAGATGTACTTGTTGAGGAGAAGCAAAAGAGGGATGAAGAAAATCCAAATGCAGCTAAAAAGACTAGAGGGGGTGAGTTTGTTACTCCACCTATTGTAGGACCGTCTTTGAGACCAGGGCCAGAACAACAGATGGAAGATGCTCAGAAGAAAGAAAAGAGGCAAGATCCTAGAGAGAGAAAGCAGCCAGGGTTTAGATTGATGTCCGATATTGAGACATCTACCGACATGAAGAAAATCTTTAATGACAAGATACTTGGTAGTGATGTGACTTTTACTATTTCTGAGGTTTTGGGCATCTCGAAAAGAGAGTTTCAAGATCAATTCCAAGAAGTCTTGAAGAGGAAAAGACATGCATTGCCTACTACTAATACACAGGGAGTTTTGATTGGGGAGTTGGATGAGGATGAGGATGAGGTTATGGTTGAGAATGCTTCTGTTTTTCCACAGATAGAGAAGAGGGTTCAGCCTATGCATTATGTTGAAACTGATGAGCCTATCTTGATACCGCGTAGTCACTTTTCGCGGACTCATTGGGCTAGGGAAACTACAGAAACGATGGTAAAAACTGGAGAGAAATAGGTGCCTTATGTTGCTTTGGTAGATCATGGTTCAGAAATTAATCTCATAGTTCGTGGAGTTTATGAAAGTAATAGATGGCCTATGAATGTAGAGCATGGGTGGCGTATGAGAGCCGCCAACAACACTGCAGGTGATTTGTATGCTGCCTGTCCCAGTGTCAGGGTTTTCTATTGGAGATGTAGAGGAGGATTTCCATTTCTTTGTGCAGGATTCATGCTCTTATCCCATAATTCTTGGATAGCCATTCATCACAGAGATGCGCATGGAAACAAAGATAATGGATGATGGATCTGCTTATGCACGGATTCATAGTAAAGATGGCATGAGAGTAGTTCAGTTTATGACTGTGTGTGTGAACCATGTTAGAAATAGAGATACTCTTAGAGATGCACCTTTTCCCACTATGAGGGATTCGGGTTTTCATTAGGTACCGCTGTTTCGCGAGACTACGGTGGTACAGAGCAGAGGAGATTGGAGTTCTCGCCTCCTGGCAGCAGTATTTTCTCCTCCAGTTTTGTTGGAATTTCAGCAAACAAAGATAATGGATGATGGATCTGCTTATGCACGGATTCGTAGTAAAGATGGCATGAGAGTAGTTCAGTTTATGACTGTGTGTGTGAACCATGTTAGAAATAGAGATACTCTTAGAGATGCACCTTTGCCCACTATGAGGGATTCGGGTTTTCATTAGGTACCGCTGTTTCGCGAGACGACGGTGGTACAGAGCAGAGGAGATTGGAGTTCTCGCCTCCTGGCAGCAGTGTTTTCTCCTCCAGTTTTGTTGGAATTTCAGCAAATAGTTTGATGAGTTATCAAAAGACTTCTAAGTTGCCTAGAGCTGCCAGGCAGTACATATGCAGGAAGGAGAAAAATTTGAAAAATGCAGGTATTTTAGAGGATGATGAGCATATAGATGGGATGTATGATAGTATGATTTGTGCAGATACGATGAAAGAGATGGAAAATATGCTGAAAACTAATATGCAAAGTTGTCACAGTAATGTATTAGTGCAGTCCCTGGACATGCTTCATGAAATTGCAGATTTTGTGTCACAGACAGAGGCTGAGGTGACTCAGCAAAAAGTGTTGAGTGCTAAAGAAATTCAGCAAACAGAGTATCCGGTTGATTATGATTAGCTTACAGAGATACAGAGGGCTGAAAACTTTCAGCCAACAGAGTTTACTGTTGAAATATTTCAGCATCCAGAGTTTAGGGCTGTTCCTATGCAGTCCATAGAGCAGAGGACTGAGGATATTCAGCCACACTAGAGTGTAGAATTGCTAATTTACAGCAAGATTTGAGTAATGCAGAGGATCATAATGAAGCCAGGGTTGACACGAAATACAAGACTGTGGTTAAGAAGCTGAAGCTGGTAGTTGTACCGCTTCCACCTGACAGTGATCAGCAAATAGAGAGGGCTGCCAAACAGCCAATTTTGAGGAATCCAGAGCATATAGGTCATAAATTTTCAGCAGAGACTCTTGTTGAATTAAAAAGAGGAAAAGGTGATTTCTTGCTATCCACAGAGAAGCAATGCTTTCAGGAGGTGCTTGAGCGACATGGAAGGGGGTTTGCTTTTTTCTCGCATGAGATTGGATGTGTGAATCCGGATATTGTTGCTTCTATGGTGATCTTTACTATTTCACTATTCCAGTGCCTAAGGCACACCTGCCAAAGCTGATTGACTTGTTGAATGAGAAAATCATGATGGGAATCCTAGAGCCTTCATCTGCACCATACTCAAATAGGTGGTTTACGGTTCCAAAGAAGAATGGAACTCTCCGATTTATACAGGACATGCAGCCAGTAAACAGAGTTACTATCAGGAATGTTGGTATACGTCCAGTTGTGGATGAGTTTGCAGAAGCATTTACTGGACACGCCATCTATTCTTTAGGTGATTTGCATTCGGGATATGATTAGTTTCATCTGGCTTTAGAAAGCAGGGACATAACCACTATGATAACTCCTATTGGGCTTGTCAGGATGTGTACCTTGCCTCAAGGTGCCACTAATTCTGTTGTGCATATGATGAATGCCATGCATAAGGTCCTTTGTGATTACATACCTTAGCTTACCATGCCTTTCTTGGATGATGTGCCCATTAAGGGGTGCATAGAAGAAGAGAAGAATGAGAGTCTAAATGAGCAGGGATGCAGATACTTTGTGGCTGATCATATTTCAGCTTGTGAGAAGATTTTGGCCAGGTTAGAAGAAGTGAACTTGACATTATCAGGGCAAAAATCTATTTTTGGAGTAAATGAGGTTGTCATTGTTGGACATATGTGTGGGTATTATGGCAGGAAACCCTCACCTAATAAGGTGGATGCTATAGGCAATATTACGGAGTATTGTTCTACCACTTCAGAGGTACGGAGATTCATTAGAGCTTGTGTGTTTTACATGATTTGGATACCCCATTTTGCACACATAGCAGATTGTTTATATCAGCTGCTTCGAAAGGGGCAGAAATTTTATTGGGATGAGAGCCACACTAGAGCCATGCGGAAATTGAAGAAGTTATTGCAGATTGCTCTTACTATCAGGAAAGCGGATTATAATTGTGGAAGACCTATTGTATTGACAGTTGACACTAGTCCAATTGGCATAGGTTGGGCTGTGGGTCCAGATGATGCAGATGGAAATAGGTA
Organism: Lygodium microphyllum; assembly: GCF_053477565.2. Lineage (NCBI taxonomy): Eukaryota > Viridiplantae > Streptophyta > Polypodiopsida > Schizaeales > Lygodiaceae > Lygodium > Lygodium microphyllum. The sequence goes on along the minus strand of NC_141151.1, from coordinate 140,038,944 downwards.
TGCTATTCGGTTTGGGGCGAAAGTCCTAAACGAGAGACAGAGGAGATATCCTCAAATCAAGAGGGAGTTACTAGGGATTGTTACGGGTCTCAAATGTGACAAGGAGTACTTTATTGGAGCTTCAGTTGTGGTAGAGACAGATTTCTTGCCATTGATAGGTATGATTACGAGTTGCTCTACTCCGGATATAGCTATGCTGAGATGGATTGCATACATCAAATCATTAAATCCAGAATTTAAACACATAGCAGGAAAGGATAATCCAGTGGCAGATATGTTGTCTAGAGCCAGATATGATGATAAGGAGACACTACTTGCAGAAGAGGATGATGTAGAAATTTCAGCCGCTATGGTTGATCATGTTTTCCATGTCTATGATATTGTGGCGTTCATAGAAGAACTCTATGTTGGAGATTGGTTGCAGATTGGCAAGTACCTTAGTACACTAAGCAAAAGAGATGAATGGACAGATGAAGAGTTCAAGAAGATCAGAAGAAAAGCCTATGGTTATTTTCTCAAGGACGGATTTCTTTGGAAGCATTCGAAGAAAAGAGGTGGATTACCTTTGCGGGTTGTCTGCGATAGAGAGACATAGTTACAGGTAATGAGGGAGTTTCACGAGAGTCCTTGGGCTAGTCATAGAGGAGTGTGGGTTACTTATGAGAAAATCAAGGAGAAATATTGGTGGAAAGGCATGTATAGAGATGTTTCTCACTTTGTAGAGACTTGCAGAGACTGCCAGATGTATTCGGTAGTGCGTCATCGAGATGAGCTTCATCCGATCTATCCGCTATGCATTCATTATAAGTGGGTAGTTGACTTGATTACTATGCCTATGGGTCTATGGCAGATGAGATATATTGTTTTGGCTAGAGAGGATCTTACCAATCATGTTAAGGGCAGACCTTTGAGAACGAAGACCACTAGTGCAGTGTGTAAGTTCTTATTGGAAGAAATTTTCTGCAGGTATGGCTGTGTAGGTAAGATCACTGCAGATCGTGGTGAATTGGATGTAGATGAAGCTAGGGAGTTTTTCTCTCAACTAGGAATCAAGTTGGCTCTAACCACAACATACAATCCAGAGGGAAATGGGAAGAGTGAAAGAGGACATCCACCGATAGTGAAAGCATTAGCCAAAGCATGCAGAGGATGGATTGGAGAATGGCAGAGACTTCTACCATTTGCTTTGTGGGCTAATCGTACGACTCACAGTGTTACCACAGGATATATGCCCGCAGAGTTGATGTATGGTCAGAAACTGGTTATGCCGACTGAGACTTGTGCTTTGACTTGGTCAGTTTTACCTTGGTAGGAGGATTTGATGAGAGAGGAGCTCTTACCTCTTTGGATCCGGCAGTTGGAGAGAAGACCAGAGGATATTCAGCTAGCTATTGACAGGTTGAAGGTTGCTAGACTAAGAAATAAGGACAGGTTTGACAGCAGGCATCGCTTGCGGCCTAGAGCAATAGAAAAGGGAGACTAGGTATTAGTCTTTGATAGCAGCCTTGAAAATCAGCATACTGCACTTCGGAAGATGGTGAAAAGATGGTTTGGGCCATACATAGTCAGACATGTCTTTGACAATGCAACATATGAGCTGACAGAATTGGATAGGACAGTGCTTAGAGTGCCTATTGCAGGAAAAGGAATCAAGATTTTCAAGAAAAGAGATGATGAAGATTATGCATTGGAAGAATTTGCAAGAGAAGAGTAACAAGAAGAAACTCCAATAGAAGAGACATACATACTTAGTCATTGTGTTTACATTTTTTTTCTATGTGCGAGTATAGTGGAGAGAAGTTTGGAAGCATAGTGATGGGTATGAATGGGAAGTTTGGAAATACTATGGATGCGGAGATCGTATTTTGTGAACATGCTGAGCACAATGTTGTATCATGGACTTTATAAAAAAGTCTGAGTCTTTATGGCGAGAATACTATAGTTGAACAAGTTCAGGAACTTTTGGGGATTGTAGAAGGTCAAGCTGGTTTAGATCTTCAGCTTACCGCATTTAATTCAGATCATATTGATAGGATCTTATCATGCTTTGATATTGCTCTGCATAAGATGATAAGATTGATTACAATGAGCTTGGGTCAAAGCTGATGGGTTATGGAGGCTGGGTATTGGATCTAAAGATGACCAGACTGGCATTGCCATTATCTATCACAACTCTGATTTCATAAATTGGTCATTGCAAGACCATTATTTGCATCAAGTAGAAAGCATTGGCATGTGAGAATGCCTGGATTTTTATCCTATCCTAGTTTCGGATGATTCTGCAGGTGTTGATACCTCCATTTATGGGGACACTGTGAAATATGTCCTTAAGGCCAGCATGGATAATATCAAGTTGGATTTCTATGTGATTGGGACTTATAATCATGACAATCACACGTTTACTCCGGATGATTCAATTCAAGACCTTGGACTTGGGTTGCGCTATGACTATGGCAAATTTAGCCTGGGGGAAGGAAAAGCCAGGGATGGTTATTTTGAAACGGATGGCTATTTTTGAAAAGAGGCTTTTTGGGGGGAACAACGGGACGATGAAGGGATGCGCCTTTGTTTAGGAAAGGGGAGAAAACAGAGGGAAAGAAGATAACTGCTTTTGGGGTGGAGAGAGCCTTCAGAGCTCTGAGATAAATATTAGTAATGATTGCAATCGCACGATCAGTAATGCAAAAAGTGTTGAAATGAACGTGGAAGGGATCTTATCAGGCCATATGGTGACCACTGACAGTGGAGAGCAAAGTTTAGTGCTGACATTGGCATTCAATCAGAAGCAGAAGTTACTGCTCGACTTACTGAAGTAGGGCAGGGTAATTCGGAAGGAGGGTAAAGTAATGCCACTGAAGCGGAACAAGGTAATACAACTGAGGAAGAGCTATCGATTGGGGAGTCACAAGAATCCATCGTTAACAATCCGTCACAGGATCAAATCAGATCACTCGAAATACTGATCGTGTGATGCTGCATAAAAATTCTTCTCTGTGGCACTCCTGTGAAGTTCCCTGTTGCAAGATTTCCCAATTCAACGAACTGTCCTGCGCTCACGGACTAGAGGAGGTGGCCGTCAATTAAAACAGGCAATAGAGGAGGAGCGTTATCAGGCAAAAGGTTGGAGATTCAGCCAAAGAAAACGAAGAGGGAAGCTCTTAGAGTTGATGAAGTGTAGAAGCCTCAACAAACATAGGTCGACCAGCATGGCCGTAGAGTTTAAAAGGGGAGGCTTGGCTCCAATTGAAGACTACTGTTATGTGATGAGGTTTCAACGATGACAGTACGCACTACAACACTTGGAGATGAAGGAGCAGTACAATATCCGGTTGCTAAATCAAGAGGCAATTCTGACAATGGATTGAAGCTATAAACCTGTTATTGATTGTCGTATTTGACTGGACAAGAGAAAGTGTGAGCATTTAACGGCTCTCAGATGAGGTTGGCTTGCTTGATCTCAGTAGGTTTGTGACCTGGATGACAGAGGCATTACTCATCCAATTGGTTTCTATGGAGCTCAACGAATATGGCAACATGCAGTAATCAACTGCAGGTCCTCAATGTGAAGGATACGAATTGCTTGACAGTACTGCTCACAAAGGCAAGCTCATCAAGGTTGGTGAAACTAGGACAGAAGAGGAATAAATATACAGAGAGTGAGAGAGCCTGTTTTTGATAAGGAAGACCATACAACTTGATATCATATCTCATGTTTTGGATTGCCACTTAATCCTTCCCTAGGATTCTTTGCCCCTTCATTTGATCTACTCCTCAGAAAGACAGGGGTTGTTGCAATTGAACCTTTCAATTTTCTCGGATAACCACAAGAAAAAGGGGGTTCCAGAAGCTTGCTGTTGTATTCCGCAAAAAACCATTCATGATTCTTTGTGAGAAACTCTGACACTGTTGATTTATGTCTTGTCAAAAGCTCCTTGAATATTGCAGCAGCATCTAATTGCACATCAGAATTTGGAAGCTCCATATAGCTAAAGAATTTCCTCAGATTATTTGACTCTAAGATATACATTGCTGTACTTTGATGTCTTATGCACGATGTTTTGCCATAGAGCTTGAACGTATACCCACAACCATAAAACAAAGACGTCTAGAACTTGGTACTATGTGGAAAATTGGACAATAGGATTATTCATATGATTGAATTTCCATCCTAAAATTAATCAAGGTCTTCTGTGGTGGTCGTGACTTTGCTTTCAAAAACCCTTGGACAGCGTCGGCTAGGTGAGAGATAGCCATTAGAGCTCACTTGGAACGCTTGAAACAATAAGCGGTCCGTGGGTCTTGGCGGTTGAGTGAAAGCTCCCACATTTTGGTTCCGTTTGTTGGGACCAACGGATTCAAGCTCGAGCACTTGTGCGCCTCATATTGAGCATCGAAGTAGGGAATTCATCCCCGAAACGGAGCTTGGTAGGAAGTTTGGGTGTTTTTTATCTTCAAAAAAAGTAAGTATTTTGGGATATTTTGGTTGTTTGATGATTGGAAAACATGGAGAAATTAGTTCAATTTTTGCTTTTGATTTTTGTTGCATTTAGAGTAGGTTAACATTAGAAAATCGCACCCGAGAGGCATAGGGTTTGCTGCAGTAAAACATAGAGAAAATCGGGAAAAACAAGTGAAAAATGGAGGAAATGCTCATTTGAATGTGTAGGAATCGCAAGGAGAGTGATCAATAGCATCCGGGTAATGTCCAGTAGGGTCATAAGTTCTTGAAGGGCAAGGGAATCCTCATTTGCAACCAGCTGAGAAAGAGAGAGAGAGAGAGAGAGAGAGAGAGAGAGAGAGAGAGAGAGAGAGAGAGCTTGGGTGACCCGTTCGATCGATCAGTGCGAGGAGGAATGTTGCTATCGGCAATCCCCAGGTATATAGATCTCTTCCCCATCACTCCAGCATAATTCCTATTGAATCTTGTAGCCTATAATAATCAATATCTTAAGATTTTGGACAAATTTATGCTGGAAAGTGCATTCGGGTCGGTGGAATCGAACACCCAATTCAGTGTCCAATTCTCAGAATCGGACGTTCGGACAACTGTCTGATCGGACCAACCTGTCCAATTTTGGGACCCAGGCCACTCGACCCAACCCCGTCCGATCGGACACTTAGTCCAATCGTCCGATTGAGGAAATCGGACTCACGAATTAGGACATGTCAGCAATCGGACCACACGCCTAGTCCAATCAGACCACTTGTCCGATTTTCAAAAATCGGATACTTAACCCTCGTCCGATTCTGAGAATCGGACGGGTCACACTCGGACCCACCTGGTCCGATTCCTAGAATCGGACCACTGGTAAATCGAACGTCTGATTCTCATAATCGGACACACCCTTAGGCAGAAAAGAAAAAGAGAACATCAAAAATTTACCCCCACGACCGACTAGGAGCGCAACCCGCTCCAAGACAACATAGCGATTGCCTTGTAGGCAGTTCCCAACATAGGAGTCATGACCAAGGGACAAGGCGACAGTGCTGGAGCACTCCCCAGCGACCTGACGCATTGAGAATGGAAATCCAATCGGAGGACCTATGATCAACCGCCTAGTGAATAGCAAGAAGTAGTGCAGACCCTAGAACCCACTAGAACGGACAGGACTTGAGCAATGAAGCTTATCAGGCCCAAGATGAGACAAGAGGGCGTAAGCATATAGAGATCGATTGCCGCACTCACATTGAATTCCGCACTTGAAGTACACAAGAAAGTTGAAAGCCTGATTGGGCACGAGTGCACGAGAAGCAACACACGCACTGAGTGACCATAAATTGAGGGTTGTATTCAATAACCAAAGAAACTCACTCAGATAAACCACTCAAGGAACCCACCAATAGGAGAGGACCCAAGACATAGACAAACCATCAAAGCGCAGAGTAGGACCAAGCAGGGAGCGCCAACGAGGAGGATCTGTCAAGTCCGTTTAACCTGATCGACAGCGTAGTGGAGTGCGAGAACTCGACCATGATGGAAAAGAGCTCAGACCATGGGTCTAATGAGGAGCTCGATTTGAACATATTCCGAGATGCTATTCTGCTGGTGAGTAGTTACGACGTGCACGCCCAGTACAAGCACCGAGGCAGGACATCAGACGCAATAATTGCAGATCTAGAAGAGGAGATAAGGCTAGCCCACAAGGCATTGCAAGGCATAGCCGAGTACAATAGGGATCAGCAGGCTAGGAGCCAAAGGCAAAGCATGGAGCTGCATGAGGTGCAACGAGTGCTGAACTTGGCTGGCCGAAACCGAACAGACCATGAGATAGCACTAGAGGGAGACTTGACATTGAGCGAGCTTCTCATGAAACGGCTGCTCGATAATACAGCAGTAGAGCAGAGTGCCACTGCACTAGCGACATCACTGCTCGCAGGATTAGGGGCGAACCAAGACTCAAAAAGCCAGGCCAAAATATCGATTGTTGCCAAGCAACTTGATAAGTACCAACCTCATGACGACCCATACAGCTTTGTTGAGCAATTTGAGCAAGTCTGCAAAGCCAATGGCCTCAACGACCAAACTCAATGCTCGCAAGCATTCGGGCTTTGCCTAGGTGACAAGGGTAGGACGTGGTATACAAGCCTAGATGCTGCAGAGCGAGCCAACTTCAATGACCTCAAGGATCTCTTTGTCAAGAGATTTGCCGAGCCCGGATACTCCGATAACATACTAGTATGCTTGATAAAAATCAAGCAGAAAGAGAAGGAGGACATCCCCGACTACGTGACCCATGTGAGGAGTCTCTTTAAGAGAATCCCTCTAGGCGAGCGACCGACTGACAGAGCAGTTTCGACTGTATTCATCAGCGGAATTTGAGACGAGGAGTTGTATAAGGCTTTGACAGGCAATTCAAGCTTGCAGTGGGATGCGGTGGCCTTAGATACTCTAGTTTCTGGTTTACAACTTTCCTTATTTAGAAGGATATCCAAAATTACGTCCTTTTGCAAGATAACTTGCGTAGGGATTTGCCATCCTTGTTGAGGGTATTTAACCTTTCTCCTTGTGCATCAATCACAAATTTAAATGGTTTCGTACTTGCTGCGCAAGTCTTGCGATGGAATAATCCGTTTTAGATCCTTTAAGCTGGCGTATGTCGGACCTAGGGTTTCTTTTTAAGAATCTCAGGGACAACCCTAGTTCTTTATCTTTACAATTTTTTTGACCCTACAATAAGAAAAGTAGTCAAGTGCTTAGGGTATGAATATTACTTTGGTCTTTAAATCATTTCCAAGGCATATTTTACTCTTCCGTATGGTATTTCTATGTTTAGATTGGTTTGGTTATCTTTTGGAAGGTAATATTGATCGCCTTGTCACAGTTTTTCTATCCTTGTGACAATTTACTTTTGAGTCAATACAATTCAATTTAATCTTCCTTTTTCCTTGCAGACGAACTCATGCCAAATAACAATCATTTCCCTTGCTAAGCTGTGTAATTAGCAATGATAACATCCTAGTAATTTGAGCAACGAAAGAAACCTTTCATGAATTTAATCATTTACAATGATTCGTTGCGAAAAGGAATAGGACTAATGGTGCAAGATACAATTTCTATACCTTTAGGATTTAACTGAAATATACTACTATAGTAAATAGATAATATTACTCGTAATTTATAATGCATGATGCTATTCGAAGGAAACTAAGTTCTATACATTATCATTCATTCAAATAAGCTAAACTCCTTCATTACAAATAACTCGGACAAATATATCCTATCCCTGACAATTTCTCTTAGCATGATTGATTTAAAACCGAATTAAAGCCAAGAAGAAAAACTTGGTTTTGGGGTGAGATATCCACATGGATACTGGGAGATGACCCTCCCGCAGCTACACCTTGGACTTTCTTAGGTGGTGAGGGCTGAAATGATGAACGGGTTGCCTCTTACCCATCCAACCTCCAATCCTCACTAAGAGAACTAAAGAGGGGCACCACCTAGCCAAAGGGAGGATGGGCTAGGACATCCCTTTTCTCAAAGAGAATCAAGAGAACCAAGACACAAATTTACAAGAGAGAATATATGTACTAGACACCATATTGGAATATAAGAGAGAGAGATGAGAGGAGAGGGAGACAAGAGGAGAAGAGGTAGAAGAAGCTTGCCATTATGATACATGGAATGAGAAGATGAGAAGAGAGGGAGATAATAGGAGAAGAGGTAGAGGAAGCTTACCATTATGCTACATAATAAAAGAACTCACTCATAGCTTACCTCAAAGAGATGAGGATATTCTAGAATGCTCTCATGGACTTGTCATTGTCCTTCTTCCTCTCCCCCTTCTTCATTCTCCATGGGCTCTTTATATAGGCTCCATGAGGGATTAGATTAAGCTAATCTTCTTGATTAACATAATCCTAGATGATGTATGGCATCTTTGAAAATATGGAGAATAGTGGATGGGACAAGTCCCCACCTTGGTCATCATGCAAGAAGCCAAGGGTGGTGGTAGACAAAATGGAGAAATGGAGCTAGATTGCAAGAGGTGGGTGCCCAAAGCACATTATTATAATACATTTACAAGAAGGACAGAGTGGAAAGTTGGTGTGGTGAAAGAGAGAAGAAAATTGCATGTAGCCAGCAGTCTGCGCCTTCGTAACTTCAAATCTGTGAGGAATTTGAAAAAAGTTTCTTCTGTAACTTTGTAGACCAGGTCGAAACCGATCGGGTATCGCGGGAATTTTCTTGAAATTCACTTTTTCTTGGGAGTTATTGAGATTATAAAAAATGGCTTTCAAAAGCTGCTTTGACTTTAGTCCCCCATATATATATAAATACTTATAAGCATATGACAAAAGGGGTCCATGCTTGTAAGCTTTTGTGCAAGATCCAAGTGACACCATGATGTGGATATTGACTTGTGTGCTAGGGTGAGGTGTCCTCTAATGATGGTGATAGATTCCAAATCTTAGTGATGCAGACGGAGTCCATGTGTAGTTGGAGGCTAGTCCTTTGAAAAATCTATGCATTCACTCAACTCCTAGGTGTAATCCATTTTCATCTTCACTAAGATAACCATCCCTTTTACCCTTTACATTGACATGCCTCCTAAGAACTTGTTCCCCCCATTTGCTAGAGCTATCATAATTGAGAAGCAATGTAGCATACCTAGTGCTTCAAGAGTAAACCCAAAGTGATATGGTAAGCTCTTGATAGGGGCTTTGGCCAAATTTTGTGGTAATAATCCGGGTTGTAAAAAACCCGGATCATTATCCCTCCCCTTAGGCTAGAGGTATTCATGCCTCTAGCTTGATAATGATGGTTCAATAGAACAAGGAGGACTGCACCCCCTCATTGGTGGCTCTTCATTGAATGATTGCTCCAAAGTGTTCATATTTCTTTGAAAATAAGGCTTCAGTCGCCATCCATTTACCCTTGTCTTGTGAACCTTCCCATCCATGTCACCTAGCTTATAGCTGCCATTTGGATATCTCCTTATGACCATGAATGGCCCTTCCCACTTGAACACAAGTTTAGCATCCTTTCTGTTATCAAAGCGGTTATCATAGCGTAGCACAAGTGATCCTTCCCTTATGTGTTTGCTAGCCAGCTTCTTATTAAAGGTCTTCCTCCTCTCTTTAGCCTGCATGGAATAGTGTTGGACTGCTGCTTCTCTATCTAACTCCAGCCTCTCTAGATCCAAGATCCTTTCCTCTAACTTCTTATCTTGATTCTTCTCTTGACTGGCTACTAAAACACGCAAACTGGCCAGTTCCACCTCTATAGGAAGCAAAGCCTCTTGGCCATAGACGAGGTGAAATGGAGTATAGCCAAGTGAGGTTCTAAATGAAGTCCTGTAGACCCAAAGAGCTGCATTCAATTTTTTATCCCAGTGCTTGGGGTGCATGTGTACCTGCTTGGTAATTATCTTACAAATCAGCCCATTCACTTTTTCGACCAAACCATTACACTGTGGATAGTAGGGAGTAGAATGCCTGTGCTTGATTTTTAGCCTTTCCATTAGCTCCCCTACTAGGTTCGCCCTAAAACCAGGACCCCGATCAGAGATAATTTCCAAAGGTGTACCAAACCTGCAACAAATATTTTCAAACACAAAATTTCCCACTTCTTGGGCTGTGATCCTACTAGTTGCTGAAGCCTCTTCCCACCTCGTCATGTAGTCCACTCCCATTATGATGTATTCCTTGCCAGATTGAGTTCGTGGGAGTGGCCCTATTGCATCAATCCCCCATTTCTCAAATGGGCCATATGTAGTTATGGGATTTTGTTCCTCATGCACTAGCTTCCTTGATCCGGCCTTTTGGCAATTGTCACAAGTGCGGCACCAATGTTGCACATCTCAATGTAGACTAGGCCACACAAAATCGGCTTGGAGAATCTTTCTGCTGGTTATTTCTTGAGCAAAATGTCCGCCACAGACCCCTTCATGGCAGCTCTTAATCACATCTATAATCTCCTTTGCTGTTGGCACCCTTCTAAGCACTACATCCTTTCCTTTGCAATACAACACATCATTTATCAAGCGGTATTTAGTGGCCTTAGTAGCTAGCCACCTTTTCTCACTTTTACTCATATGTGTGGGTGCCTCACCTTGCTCAAGAAAATAAAGCACATCTTGTAGTTGAAACTTACCCTGAAACAAGGGAAGCTTTACTGTAATGATGCCCACCATTACCTCTTTCAATTTTTCAGCTGCTAGAGCATCTGCGTCGCCATTTGTGCGCCTTGGCACAAAATAGATTTGGGCTTTCTGTAGCTTTCTCATGAGAGTTTTAGCTTCCCTCATTTTCATTGCTAAGTTATCATTTTCACAAGCCCAGATTCCTTTCATTTGCTTAACAATGAGCATAGAATTCCCAAAAACATTAAGTCGAGTGACACCATGTGAAAGACACCACCTCAAACCTAAAAGCAAGGCTTGATATTCTGCCTCATTATTAGAATGGACATCCTCCAAGTTAATACCTTCTCCATAAAGTTTGTCACCTTCGGGATTGAACACCACTATTCCTGCTGTGCCGCTTTGTCTCTAATACGCTTGTAGGCTCCATCGAAGTAGAGGGCATGGGCATTCTCCACCCGTGGCAGCTCCTCAAGAGGAGATGTCTCCTCTTTTACCTTTCCCTTCTCCTTTTCCTTCTTTTGATGGCATCTATGGGTCAACAAATCAGCTAGGCAAGCTCGAGTAGAATACTCCACCTTGAAGGTGTAGTCAAAATCTTGGAGTTGTATCACCCACTTAGCGATTCTAGCTGAAACATCCATGTGCTGTAAGGCATAGGGAAAATGCTCTTCTGTCGTGATCACTGTGAATGGTCTAGGGAGAAGATAAGGACAAAACTTTCTTACAGCAAACATTAGAGACAAAACCATCAGCTCGACCATCTTGTACCCTTGTTCTGATGCTGTCATTACTCTGCTGGGAGAGTAAACCGGTCTCATTAGGCCAGTTTTAGCATCCTTTTGTATTAATGCTGCCCCTAGAGCATCTTCCCCAAAACTCGGGTTGACAAAAAACTCTTGATCCCAACAAGGCTGTAAAATTATAGGAAGGGTGCTAAGAGCCTTCTTCACCTTGTGAAAGCACATTTCACTTTCGTCACTCCACAGGAGCTCCTCAGAGTGGGTTAACTGTTGCAGTGGAAATATTAATTGGGAGAGGAGATGAATGAACCGCCCCATATATAGCACCTTCTGAATGAAAGAGGTTAGTTGCTTCACAGAAGATGGTGATGGCACCGCCAATAGGGCCTTAACTTTGTTTGGATCTGCTTCAATGCCCCTCTCACTTACGACATGCCCTAACAAAATTACACTGCTTTCGCCAATGCGACACTTCTCATGGTTTAATTGCCCCCCCATTTGTGCAAGGCGGTTGAAAGCTTCATCCACCTTTCCTAGATGTAAAGCCTTAGAACTATAAATACAAAAGTCATCAATAAAGACCCTAATGGATTTTCCAAAATATGGTTAGAAGACATAATTCATGAATGGCTGGAAGGTAGTTGGGGCATTTATTAATCCAAATGACATTACTTTGTAAGCAAAACAACCCCAAGGTGTAATGAAGGTGGTCTTCTGTTGATCCTCCTCAGCTATTCGAATCTGGAAATAACCTGAATACCCATCACAAACAGTGTATCTCTCATGCCCGGCCACCTCGTTGAGTATTTCATCCTGAAAGGGAAGAGGAAAGTGATCTCTCTTTGTTGCAGCATTCAGCGGCTTGTAATTCACACAAACCCTCCATTTTCCATTCTTCTTGGGTATCACCACCATAGGTGAAACCCACTCTGAGTCCCCTATTGGATAGATGAAGCCTGCCTTTAAAAGTCGTTGCACCTCAGTGAGTAGAGCGTTTTGTTGAACTACTCCCAATCCTTGTAGTCGCTACACCACTGGCCGTGCTCCCTCTTTTAGATTAATGTGATGTTGTACTGCTGTCACACCTGTGATGTGTTCATAATCAGAAATAAAAAGTGCAGAGTGTTTTATCACCACTTCCATGTAGGCTGCCTTCTCCTCAACTGATAGATCCTTAGCCAACATTTTTTCTAACCCCTCCTTCTTGACCTTTGGAAGCTGCTCTGGAATTGCACTACTAGAAGGCCCTTTTAATGTAATCCCCATCACTTCTAGAGAGCTTTCTTCCTCCTCATTAGAAGACTCTCCCTCTGTCATAGATGACCAACCCTCGCTGGAACTCCATTCATCAGCGGTGGTCTCTAATACAAGATCCTCTTGTCAGCCCTCCTTCATGTTGTAGATAGTGCTCTTCCATTTTTTATGCAACCCCTTTTGTGGCCTTAGCTCTAAAGCCCCTGTCTCCCAATATTGTCTGGCTTTCATTCCCAAATAGCCATGGTCGCCCAAGAATGAGCGGATAGCCGTCCCCCTTCACTGGCATCACATACATGTCAAGCTCCAATTGCACTCCATACACCTTTACCTTGACTTTGTTTATAACTCCCAAACAATTTACTACTACATTGTTAGCCATTTTGGCCCCAAATTTAGTAGTTTCATTTACCTCTAATCCCAAACGATGCATCAACTTTTCCGTCATGACACAAATCTCTGCACCTCCATCCACATATGTCTTTGACACTCTCTGCCCATTGATTTCGGCTTCCACTAGAGGCACAATATCTTTCATCTTTCTAGCCTGGATTGCATTCACATGTCTATTCTTCATGGGTCTAATGCTTACCATCTTTGACCATTGTCGCCGCACTGTTGGAGATAGATGTAGTAATTGTGGCCATGAAATTTTTGGCCCTTGATTCCTCACATCAGCAAGCAAATCATAAGCTCTAGTACCTTTACCCATGGAAAAATCATCTGGCTCAATGTGCCGGCGTGAGCGAGCCCTCCTCTTTTTACTGCTGCATGTCTTTGCAACCATTGATGACTCTACCTCCTCTTCCATATTTTCAACCTCCTTTGGTGGTGTAGGCTCCATTCTCTCAATTTCCGGGCTTTCTTCACTGGAATTGCTTCAACCTCTACTACTTTGGCCTTCCCTATGACATCACTCTCATCTAAACTAATTATCCTAACATCATGATTCTCTGGCGGTTGGACAGGCAAGGGTGGCACCTCTGCAAGTGGTCGAGGATGCTGGAGAACTTGAACCGGTGGTGGAGGCCCTGGATTCGGTGGAACAAACCTTTCCCTAGGTGGCGTCACTTGTTGTCCCCTCCTTCTTGGTTGGAACCCATTTTCTGGAAAACGCCTAGGATGAGGGCAAAAGTACATACCATGGCCAGTCTCCCCACAATTATAGCAAACATACTCTCTTTCTTGCCTCCTTGGACCTCGATTGCCTTCATTTATGAGGGGAGGGGGCCGCACTCCTTGCACTAGATTTAACGAAAGGCTTTCAAGTTGATTAGTAATGCATTGTAGGAGCTCTTGCTGTGGTATCTCCGGTTCAGATGGGGCCTCTGCTATTTCTCTAGGCCTTGGCATGGTTGGTAAAACCTGCATGGGCTCAACTCCCCCCTTCAATTGGGCTTGATACTTCAATTTTCTATCTTTCTCCCTCGCATAAGTGACTGATTCTTCATAGGATGTGGGAAACTTTCCTTTGACCTTCTCCCTTGGTAGAGGATGGAGTCTGGCTAGAAAACAATCTTTCTTAATGCAATTAGGTACTCTTTCTCCCTCGACTAAAGAGGCTGTCCATTTATCCCATAATTTTATAAACATGCCTTCATAGCTTTAGTATTCCCGTGCTACGGTTTGGCAAAGATCTAAGAGCTGTCTCCAAATATCTTCAGGTGGCTCTGTATCTTGGTACTTGTGCATGAATGCGGTCTTGAGATCCTCCCAATTACCCCTTGTAGCCTCTGGGAGAGCTTGATACCACACTCGAGCATCACCCTTTAGAACTAAAGAGAAGGCCCGTACTTTGGTTGCTTCATCATCCCGGCCTGTGACTAGGAAGGCCATTTCTAAGTCATCCAAAAAGTCTAGAGCTTTCTCCCCTTTGTGCCCAAAAAAACTTGGAAATGCCATGTTGCCTTAGTAGAGTATGAAGATGAAAACGTCTAGACTTTAGTTGTATTTTATAAGGGGAAGGATGAATGGGTTCACAGATGCATTGATTTCAGCAAGACGTCTAGGCCCCAGTATGCTTCTAATAATGCCTTGGAATCTAAGCTTTGTGCTAGCTACAATATGCACAATTTGCATAGCAAGTGGACGGATAGGTCCATACAACTCGTTGTGATTCATGAGAAACTATTATAATAGGATAAATACATGTACATTGAAGGATGCATTGTAGTCTAGCATTGGAAAGATTATAGGTTCTGGTGATACAAGAATCTCCCTTAATCTTTCAGCCCCAAAGTACATGACAAGACGCTGCTGGAAGAAAATCTTCCTACTGATGCATACATTAACTCAGATGTTTTGTATAGAGTGGAAGGTGTAGAAATTCGGGCCATTATTATTATTCATGAGTGGAGACTACTTAAGGGAGTAGAGGGAATGCACTTTCTTGAATTATGAAGGATTTTTCCCAAAGTGTTTCTTTTTGGAACCCACCAACTTTGCTATACGGAGAATTTGCTCACCAGTGATTGTTCTTGCCTTAGTGTGTCCATCCTCAGCAACATATATTTCATACGGTGTGATGGCCACCTTTTCAACCACACCCAACCTTCGAGCTAACAACAATTGAAGGTAGTCTCCATACTTTGCACTTCTACAAAACTCCACACCGTTCATGCATAGTTGTCCTCCTTTGATGTGGATTAGGCCAGAGAGAGAGAGGGATTTGATGATTTGGAGACGAGGACCTCTCGGAAGGGCCTTCACTTTGTTTGCAAAACACTCACCACAATTATGAGAACCTAGCAATTGATGGCAACATAATTTTTTCCGTTGTGAGATAATGGAATTTCTAAAGTGAACACCTTTTACCCGCATGCGTGCCGTCATCCGATAGGCATACTTTCTTTCTTGAGCTTCTTTAGGAGACAATTTTGGGAGTCGTGGACTTCGACCAGCTTCAAAAATAGTTAGTGAAGGTGTTGAGGAAGAGCCACTTGGGGAACTTGTTGTAGAGGATGCACCACCATGTGTTGTATCATTCCACATAAGGAGGTAGAGAATTGTGGTTGAGAATTTCCTCAGCGGGGGCACAAAAAATGAGGGCTGAAATGATGAACGGGTTGCCTCTTACCCATCGAACCTCCAATCCTCACTAAGAGAACTAAAGAGGGGCACCACCTAGCCAAAGGGAGGATGGGCTAGGACATCCCTTTTCTCAAAGAGAATCAAGAGAACCAAGACACAAATTTACAAGAGAGAATATATGTACTAGACACCATATTGGAATATAAGAGAGAGAGATGAGAGGAGAGGAAGACAAGAGGAGAAGAGGTAGAAGAAGCTTGCCATTATGATACATGGAATGAGAAGATGAGAAGAGAGGGAGATAATAGGAGAAGAGGTAGAGGAAGCTTACCATTATGCTACATAATAAAAGAACTCACTCATAGCTTACCTCAAAGAGATGAGGATATTCTAGAATGCTCTCATGGACTTGTCATTGTCATTCTTTCTCTCCCCCTTCTTCATTCTCCATGGGCTCTTTATATAGCCTCCATGAGGGATTAGATTAAGCTAATCTTCTTGATTAACATAATCCTAGATGATGTATGGCATCTTTGAAAATATGGAGAATAGTGGATGGGACAAGTCCCCACCTTGGTCATCATGCAAGAAGCCAAGGGTGGTGGTAGACAAAATGGAGAAATGGAGATAGATTACAAGAGGTGGGTGCCCAAAGCACATTATTATAATATATTTACAAGAAGGACAGAGTGGAAAGTTGATGTGGTGAAAGAGAGAAGAAAATTGCATGTAGCCAGCAGTCTGCGTATTCGTAACTTCAAATCCGTGAGGAATTTGAAAAAATTTTCTTCTGCAACTTTGTAGACCAAGTCGAAATCGATTGGGCATCGTGGGAATTTTCTTGAAATTCACTTTTTCTTGGGAGTTATTGAGATTATAAAAAATGGCTTTCAAAAGTTGCTTTGACTTTAGTCCCCCATATATATATAAATACATATAAGCATGTGACAAAAGAGGTATATGCTTGTAAGCTTTTGTGCAAGATCCAAGTGACACCATGATGTGGATATTGACTTGTGTGCTAGGGTGAGGTGTCCTCTAATGATGGTGATAGATTCCAAATCTTAGTGATGCAGACGGAGCCCATGTGTAGTTGGAGGCTAGTCCTTTGAAAAATCTATGCATTCACTCAACTTCTAGGTGTAATCCATTTTCATCTTCACTAAGATAACCATCCCTTTTACCCTTTACATTGACATGCCTCCTAAGAACTTGTTCCCCCCATTTGCTAGAGCTATCATAATTGAGAAGCAATGTAGCATACCTAGTGCTTGAAGAGTAAACCCAAAGTGATATGGTAAGCTCTTGATAGGGGCTTTGGCCAAATTTTGTGGTAATAATCCGGGTTGTAAAAAACCCGGATCAGCGGCATCATAGTTCGAATGTGAGGTAGCCTTTTTCTCTTTCTTCTGGAATTCCACCGTCTCTCTGGAAAAAAGTTTATGGGTGAGTGTGGTTTTGCAACCACAAGATCCCTTGGAGAACTTTGACTTGGGGTTAAAGGTATAGAAGGCACTTATTCTCCTTCTTTGCACTTCCTCTATTCCTTCTCTTCTCCTCTCCTACTCCTCCTCCTCCACTCCTCTTTTTTTTCCTCCCTTTTTACCCTTCTACCTCCCTCTATTCCTTCTCTACTCTACCTCTTTTACTCTTTTCTTACTCTTCTTTATCTTTTCCTCACCCTCTACTTCTTTCACACTACTCCTTTCTCCTTCACTCCTCCCTACTTCCCTTCCTTATATTTTACTTCCCTTCCTTATCCTCTACTTTCCTTCTTTTATTCTTCCTCACGGGCTACTTTTTCCTCATGGGGCTTCGATCTTTAGTTTCACCACACATGGAGATCTAATAGATAGAAACACATTGGCTTTATCATGGTGAATTATATCTTTCACATCCCCTTTATTAAAATTCAAAGATCACATGTCGTAATCTTCTTCTAATACTATAAGGGATTAGGCATGCAGATATGTGCATTGATGCATTTTCGAACAAAAGATTGAGGGTGCATCTATTATTGTGCTAATATCCACATCTCGAGAGCCATGTCCTAATTTGCATGTATTTGTTGAAAAATACGTGCGAGTGATAACACATATATACATGCACTACGTATGTAATTGTCACAAAAATTTAAATGGTTCCTTTATTGCAATACCTTTACAATTTTTACATGTATTTTCATGGAAAAATAAGTGCACCTAGTGTGAAAAAGGAAACAAGTTAGAAACCTATGGCTACAATACGCCCAAGGTTTTTTCTTTTTGGCACTTTCTTACTAATTGGGCATCTTATACAAAAGCTAAAGCCATATTTCATTTTAAAAAACAAAAAAAATAGAATTTGAGATAGTAAAATGTTCAATGAAAATGTGAAAATAGAAAGAGAAGGAAAAATTTTGGCTATATTGCTATAAGTATATAAAGCAGCATAAGCCACCTTTCCTAACTATTAGTATGGAGCAACCTATGTACATAAATCATCTTCATTGTGCTCCTTACTATGCTTTGCATTGCTTCCTACTTGGCTCCCTTCCTCTCCTTTCGGTTCATTGTGTTGTTGCTCTTATAGATGTCAAAGACTTAAACTTAGAAATGACTAAAATGATCAATTTCAAAATTTAAAAGAAAAAAAGTGAACACATTCTACTAATAGTAATTTCTCACTAGTCCTACTTCATGATGATGCCCTTTGCATATAAGTGGGATTTCAATCCATTATGGTAAATTGCAAAGGAAAGAACCCATCAATAACAAAAAAACCAATCACAAATTTAAGAACCAAAAAACATAAGATGAAATGTAAATACTTAAAAACTTCGCATCCGTCTTTGAGATATCCGCACCTCATAGTCCCCAAAATGTAAATACTTAAAAACTTCGCATCCGCCTTTTAGATATCTGCACCTCATAGTCCCCAAAATGTGATGATCGAGATTGCTCCATTTGGATTCATTGCTCCTACCTCTATTCTAAGTTGAAAATTCTACACTCCACCTTGCTTCATACTTCAACCCACATTGGCCATGTGCAAAAATTGGCATAGGTATAGCACAAAAGCCTTTTTATAGCCCTCTTCTTTTTTTGTACTGCTCTAGATTTAACAAGGCCCTATTTTTAGGAATGATTTTCGTGACCTTTTCTTGTGCCTATAGTGGTCTGTAAACCTTAAATGCATGCGATTAGGAAAATTTTCATACAAGAGTAGAGAAATCACAACTTGGAGCTTAGTAGGGTGTGGGTCAAAGAAGTTCTTAAAGTTATCTCTATGGCAAGGTTATACTATGCTTTGCACGAAGCTCATGAGTTCCTTTCCCTTATGGTCTTGGAAGACTTCACTTGTGCTAGTCAATGTGTAGTACATGTGTGATTTAAGATCTTCCTACTTGGCTTCAATTGGCCTTCTTTCATGTGGCTGGGCTTGTGATGGTGGAGACGTGCTATGATCACTCCCACCAAAATAGATTGCTAGACATCTCCTACCATGATCATTCTCTTTACACTTGCATCGATGGCTAGTTCTACTCTACCGGGATTACTCACATGATGAACACATGATGCAACTATTGCTAGCAATTGTGAAGCCGTTTTCCCTACTACTGAGAAGGCAAAGGAGTGGTGATTAAGTCATATAACTAAGCTACGAAAGGGAGATGCCCCAAAAATGCACATAGACATATGTTATAGACATAATGTATATGCATATGTCCCAAATACATATAGGTTATGCCCATGTATAGGCTATGCATTTTCCCATGCATAGCCTTACACATAAGCAATGCATACCCTAACCACATTCTCAAAAGAGTCCCTAAAATATCCTAATGATGCCAAGCAATGGCTTAGATGGACAGCCTTACCCACTAGATCAATGCAATAACAAATAAGAAACAATGGATACCAAAAATCTAACCAAGCATAAAAAAATATAGGCACACATACCTTTGATTTTTTCCTAACTTTGCTACTTCTTTCTCCTATCCTCTTCTCCACTATAGAGCCTACGGTACACACACTTGACAAGAGAGATTACACTTTAAAAATAGCATATGCATGTCTACAAAGTAGTTGCATTGAC
Organism: Lygodium microphyllum; assembly: GCF_053477565.2. Classification (NCBI taxonomy): domain Eukaryota; kingdom Viridiplantae; phylum Streptophyta; class Polypodiopsida; order Schizaeales; family Lygodiaceae; genus Lygodium; species Lygodium microphyllum. The sequence continues at coordinate 140,019,254 of NC_141151.1, read as the reverse complement.
TCTCATGTCTTAAATGTGTTAGGAAGGAACCCTAGAGCTTTCAAAATTGTGTGAAATGCTATGTTCACTATGCAAAAGACAACCATTTCCATATAAATCCTAGTGACAATAAGCTCATTTCTTAGACCATCAATAAAGAAACAAAGATTCATAGCACTAAAGTAAGAAGACTCCATACCTTTGAGATGGAAGAAAACGGCTATTTCTTGTTCTTTGGGTGCTCCACGAATCAACAACTTGAAGGCCTTTGCCTCTCTCTCTCTCTCTCTCTCTCTCTCTCTCTCTCTCTCTCTCTCTCTCTCTCTCTCCCCTCCTACATGTGTGTATATGTGTGTATATGAGTTTCTTTACTTCTCTTTATTTATTTAACCTCTAGTGACTAGGAATAAAAAGACAATAATAGCATGCTTGTGGGTTTTTAAAAACTGGTCACAAATATATGCATATGTAATCCATTGAACAAAAAACATTTCTAGAACAAATAGAATGGTATGTATATGAGTTAAACAATTATTTACATGAGCTTTTAAATGTGTTGGTATGCCTAGCCTAATCCAACATGGCCATATACCTTACACCCTAAACCCTTAACCCTCGATCCTAAACCATAAATCCTAAATCATGAATTATGTAATAACCTAAACCCTCTTCTCAATACACTAAACCCTAAAGACACTCACATGTTACATTGATAAGCAATGTATACACTTTGTGATGGATAGTCCATCAGAGGACATGAGAACACTAAATCTTAAGCCCTAAGCACCAAAATATATACCCCAAAATCAAAATCCTAAACCAAGTCCTAAACCCTAAAAACCAAATCATAAATCATAAATCCTAAACCCTCTTCTCTAAATATCTAATGGGTACATAGTAAATGCATAGAGAGTGCATGATAAGTAGTTGAAAAAAAATAGGTTAGATGTTTTGATATATAATGATATATAAATCACTCATACTTATTGAGACATATTTTCTATTTTCTACTACATTTTGAAATTTTCCATATCCATAAAATTTTTAAGCACAATAATTTTCACACTTAATAAAATATTTTATATGTGACCAAACCTCCAAACAATACCGTGATACAAAAAAAAAAAGACATACTAAGGTTCTCAAAAGTGATGGATTTTTTTAAATTACCGAAGCCACTTTTGTGGCTATTTTTCCTACTTTTGATCGTGACATTACTAGTTAGATAGTATCAATCTAGCTATGAAACTCATTTAGCAAGTTTCTCATACATCACTAGAGTTGAAAAAATATATCTTGCACAAAAATGTTGTGGAAAGCTTGTCATTTTGATGTAAAGATTCTTGATTCTAACATTGATACTACAATAAGACATGGTTTGTTGACAATACCCATAAAATAGGATCTCATAATATATGAAATCCCAAAAAGAAATCAATAGAATCCATGGTCATATGTAAGGTATGAAAGTACAAGAAATCTTGAAGAATTGCACGTGTTTATCAACTTAGGGAGATGATAGCAAACATTGAACCTATAAAAAATTAAAACAGGTGAGTAGATACACAAAGTGTATTGGCTCATAAATTTCACCAAAGATTGTTAGGTAAAAGGATACTTACCTGAACTCCACATGTTGAATGTGATTGATTTACCTATTGAAGTGCGTGCAAAAGCTCTTTGTGATATTGCAAAAAGTAGTCATGTGCATATATTTGCTTATCACATGCTATACGTTTCTACATACTGCATTCGCTATGCCATTTCTTCTCAACAATATTGCAAGAATCTTCTCGATTTTTCTTTTCTTCCCTCCTTTTTTGTGCACATACAACACATTTATTATTACTTCTCCCCTCACACTTTACAAGCACATGATTATGCATTAGCAAAATATTCCCATTTCCATTCTTTTTTTCATTCATCGTGCCATTGTGAGTTACAACGCTTGCTATCTACTATGTTGTGCCATACATATTGTCAACCAAGCTTTCTAGTAAGCTCACAATGAATTGGTGCAAAACTATTGGATGCCAGTGCTTACGAATGGTGTGTTGAGAATCAAGCTCAGCGGCATTGACACACACTTTACTTAGTATAATTGTAGCTCGTTGTTTCTTGTCATGTGTGGCATAATAATGAGTCAATCAGACTCAACTTAGGTCAGAGGTGTCTAGTCAATTTGTGACCTACTTTCATAAACTATATGTTTGACTTAGATTTAGAACCTTTGAGTGTTATAGTGAATGAATAATGGAAGAGAAACTACACTACTCTTTGTTCATGGCTCTAGTCTTTGTCTTTGTCTTTTCGCCTCTCTTTGAATATGTTATCAAATCAAGGTTTTGCAGAAATTGGAGTGTGAAGCTAGAAACTAGATTTAACTCTCATATGTGAAAGAAATATACTGAAGCATTAACAGCCATAGCCTTAGGCTACAAGGGATGTACTTGAAATCTCTCTCCTCTAGAGTTGTCAGAGCCTATTGAGGATCTAGGAGGGGTTTTGTTAGTATGTATTGGAGCTCCCTAAGTAACCATTAGAGCTAAACATTGGCACCAGACCCTATAAGATTGTTCACACTAGGTGTGCCTATTTTTTCAGGCTTCAAAAATTGATGAAAAGCAAGTATTTCATGCCTATTGACATTTGATACACTCTATTAAACATGGCAAAAGTAGCATTGATCACTCTCTAGGCATTAGCATCTAGGTTGGGAGCTCCACATTGAGTTGTTATGCTTAGACATTGAATGTATGTTGCAGAGAGGGTGCTTCCATACACATAGAGACAACATATACATGATTGCACTCAAGTGGCAGAAGCGATGGATGCCTTTGGTGTGCCAATTGGACTGACGAGAATTGGTGTGCACCCATGGATGAGGAATATGCAACATTGCCTAAAAATGACACTTAGCATTTGGTCAAATTGCTTGAATGCAGAACACCCATTGGCTATAAATGGGTTTACAAAGTGAAATGCAAAGCAGATGGATCTCTAGAGAGATACAAAGCATGGTTGATCACTAAAGGTTATGCATAGGAGTACGGTCTTGATTATGAGGAGACTTTCAGTTTGGTTGCAAAAATGGAAACCATGAGAATGATCACTACTTTGGTAGCATTTATTAAGGGATGGGAGCTTTGGCAGATGGATGTGAAATTGGATTTCTGAATGGAGATTTAATTTAGGAAGTGTATATGGAACAACCCAAGGGTTATGTACACCTTGATTACATGAAATATGTGTATGCTAAAAAAGGCACTTTATGGGTTAAAACATGCACCAAGAGCATGAAATGCTTGCATCAACTCTTATTTACAATAACATGGATGTTAGATAGGAAATGCAAATCATAGTTCGTTCACTAAGAAAACAAAGATAGGTGATGTATTCTTAATTATTGATGTAGATGAGTTGATCATTACTAGAGATGATGACCATGGTATTGTTGAAATTAAGTCCATGTTATACACAGAGAGTTTAAAGTAAAAGACTTGGGAGAGCTAAAATATTTTCCTAGCAATGAGGTAGCAACCACATCTCAAGGAATTTGACTGTTAGAGAAATAATATGCACAAAATGTGCTAATCAAGTATGGAATGAGTAATTGTAAGCCCATGGAAATACCGCTAGATTAGAATGCAAAGCATGGACTTGATGTTGACAGTGAGATAGAGAATGTTACAATGTACAGGCACATGGTGGGCAACCTGATCTATCTTATCATGCTGTTCTAATCTTAGTTATTCAGTAGGATTGATTAGTCAATTTATGTAAAAGCCATGCTAGCCTCACTTGGATGCATTAAGGAGGATAATGCAGTATGTGAAGTGTACTTCTGATCATGGGTTGTTTTATGAGTTTGGAAAGCCACTTGAGTTGATACGATATACAAATGTTGTTGGGTTGTCTGTGCATATGACAAATGATCAACCAGTGGGCTTATGATTTCAATCTTGGAAGTAGTATGGTCAATTAGAGTAGTAAAAATAAGCCTATACTTGCTCTCTGTAGCATAGAGAGAGTGTGTAGAGGTGCAACCTTACCTACATGTAAAGCAATTTGGATATTGAAACTATTACATGAATTCGATATACAGATGGACAAGAATGTCACATTGCATTGTGACAACATGAGTACTGTGTTGGGAGCAACCTAATTTACCATGCAAAATAAAAGCACATAGAATTCCATTGTCACTTCACCAAGGAAATGGTACTTGCTGGAAAGATATATCTACTTTATGTGAAGGATGAAGACTATGTAGCTAGCATCTTTACCAAATCACTTCCTAGAGATAAGTTTTTTTACTTCAGGGAGCTACTTGGAGTACAATACTTGAGTTGAGCTTTAGGGGGAGTGTTGAGAGTAAAGCTCAATGCTATTGTCACTGACTCTACTTAGTACAGTTGTAGCTAGTTGTTACTAGTCATGTGTGGCATAATGATGAGTCAATCAAACTTAACTCAGGCTAGAGGTCTCTAGTGAATTAGTGACCTACTTTCATACTCTATATGTGTGACTTATATTTAGAACCTTTGAGCATTGCAATGGATCAATAATGGAAGAGAGAGTGCAATGCTCTCTATTTATGGTGGCAATCTTTCCCTGTCTCTTCCCCTCTCTTTGAACATGATGTACGCATTAGTATAGACTGAATCATTAAATCCCCAAAATGCTTTGTGCCACAATTTTCAACAAACCATGCTTTCTTTATTTGAGTATGATGAAGCGATACACATTTGATGAAAGATGTGGCAACCTACCTCATTCTCATTATACATCGTAACTACTTCAGGACATCAAACTATAGCTTACAAACTTGTCATGTGCAACCTACATTACCCATACTCCAAACATTACTTGTAGGAAACATTGGTTTTACATAGACTTGCCAACAAGCAAAAACCCAAACTTTGTACAATATACATAGCGTGATGAACCATGGGCTGCTAACTTATCTAACCATACATGATCCTTAGGCCACATTTTTCAGTTCTTCGTAACGAATTTACTTCTTGTCCCTCCAAATCCATTGTTTGTTAGCCATTGCAAAATCTTAAATTATGTAAATACTCTATGACAATATACATGATGCTGCTTAGCTCGGCTCAATGTCTTACAGTGCTCTTGAGATGTGGATATTAGCAAGATAATAGACAAACCCTCAATATTTTTAGTTCAAATGCATCAATGAAAGATATATGTCACCATGATAAAGCCAATGTGGTTCTAACTATTAGATCACATTGTGTGGTGAAACTAAAGCAAGAAATGCTGAATAAACCAAAGCATTCCAACTCTGATGTCGTTTTGTCCCACAATCAGAATGAGTTTCATCAGCAGTTGGCCGAGTCATATAAGAGTCACTGATTTCTTCCTTTGCTTTAACTGAGTGAACTCATGATAGTTCTCTCCTTGCTTTCTCATCAATGACAGTATACAATTGCACGTTTGAGCTATGGGTAGTATTTTTGACTTTGGGGATAGTAACTTTTACTTTGTTTACAATTAAAGGACTATAACTAGTGAAGGCACTTGAACGAGGTGGTTGTCTAATAGCAAAGGGAGACAATGGAGATAGAAGTTTGTCCTTCTGTGATCCCAGTATTTTGAAATTTAGGTGTCAACTCTGATGTCGTTTTGTCCCACAATCAGAATGAATTTCATCAGCAATTGGCTGAGTCATATAAGAGTCACTGATTTCTTCCTTTGCTTTAATTGAGTGAACTCATGGTAGTTCTCTCCTTGCTTTCTCATCATTAAGAAGCTTCCAGCAGAGTGTTTAATTCCAATGGTTTTTAATTGTGTTGACAGTTTGAGCAAGAAAGAAGTCTAGCAATTCAAGCCCATTTGTTTACTTGTTCTGCATGAACTTCAATAATCTTGAGATCTTCTTCCTCTTCATGCGATCCTAGTGCCCCTGTTGTAGAGTAAATCTTTCTATAATATGAGTTAGCCCTGTGTAAATTTTCGTACTCAAGACATTGTATATTGCGTAGGAAGAAAGCATGCAAGAATTCAAACTTCTCCCTTCAGCTACATCATTTTCACCTTCTCATTCGCATGTCGATGTCGCACACTCGGCCTTTGTCGCTTTAACGGTTTTCTTCTGTGTCATGCATCGAATTATTTGGCACCTTCCACGTCGTCTTCTTTGGTCGCGGTCACTTTCTGTGTGATTATCGATCACCTTCGATTTTCTCGTCGGCGTTTTCTTCAGCTCTTTGGGGCATGTTGTCAATGCCCCCCCCCCCTTGCACTACAAGTTGACGCTCCCTTTAGCTCTATACGGCTCTACACCACCTTCATCTACACCTTAATTTTGAAGCTTCATTGTCGTTTTCTCCAACCTCACCAGTTTGTGTTGTCGCAACTTCATCACTGACACTTTGTCGTCGTAGCAGCTCGCTAATCTTCTTCTCATTGTCCTCCACTTCTTTGTTCATCTTCAGACTCCTACACCTTCATCAAGCCGATCACGACGAAGACATTGTTGCTTCACTTTGTTCCCCTCCTCGTTTCCTTCTTTCTCCCTCTCATCCTTTTATAATTAGTGCCATCCTGAAAGCTCGTGGATTTAGAAAAAAAAAACTTCAAAAAGCTTTAGATATCATTGTCAATGATGACACTTTTCTTTCTCTTAGCATGAAAGCATTGTTCATTGATGTCAATGATAATGTCAATGTTAACATTATTGAGACATTCCTGCTTTGAACATGCTATTTCTTTTCTTCTTCTTGTTTATCTGAGAAAGGTTTGTCTGTTCTTGTTTGAGTGATGAGGATCATTTTTCACAACATATGTAACTGATACAATGTTGCTAGCACCTCCTCTCTTAGCCAAGGTGGTGAAGTGGTTTCAACGGCAAAGTGTTGTTGAGATATTGAGCTCCACTCGTGATATGCCAGGGTGATCATTGTGCATTTATGTCACCGACTTGTTAGCTATAGATGCAGTTGGTACACTGCCCATGAATAATAGCTAGATGACAGCTATCCTTAGCTACTCTAGTTCATGGCTCAGTTAGTATGCCACCTTTGTTAGTTGAGTTTGGTTTGAGACCCATATATAGGGTTCTTCTATTTCTTTGTACTAGAGTTCTTTTTTGCTTACACAAACTAAGAAGAGGAAAATTGTTTTCAGCCTCCACCTTTGTGTGTATTCCCCCATTGTGCAAGAAAGAAAGCTACAAGTGAGACTCCTTCCTTCTCTCCCACAATCTTGACATGGTATCAGAGCCTTGTTCGTGGTAAGGAGCTCAAGAAAGCAAACCAAGTTCGCGGTGTTCTGGTAAGAGGACCAGTGTTGCTTTCATTTTTCTGTTTTGGGAGCAAGTCTCTGCAGGGAGCATAGCCGAAAAGTGCAAGAGTGCATTGTCTCAGATTGAGACATCCTTCATGGTGTAGCAAGAGGGTAGTACATGCCCTGTTTTTTCGATTCGAGGCCATTTCGGGGCCTGTTTTGGAGGCGGAAGTTTTCCGCACGCACTCTGGAAAAGGCCCTATTTTATACAGTGCGACCACTGTTCTACCGGTCGGTGAAAAGTTACTATAGAAATTGCATCGTATGCCTGTGTGCAGAGACATTGGGAGTTACAGAATCATCCTTGTTGCCTGTTGATACAAAATCGTCACTAGGAAGTGACTGTGTGGTCAAATACCAGTTTCATCAGGTTTGCAGATTTGCCCTTGTGAGGATGAAGCTGTGTTTTTTGCAGTGACAGAATTTTTTTGCAGTGTTCTATAATGGCGTCTGATTCTCTTTCACAGATTGTCACTGAAAAGCTTGACAAGAATAACTTCCAAGCATGGAAGTTTAGAATGACGAATTTCCTTATGGGAAAAGTATATTGGGAAGTCGTTGCAGGAAATGAAGAAGAACCAGTTCTTCCTTATGTTCCCAATCAACAGCAAATGCAGGCATTTAAAGGATGGCATGAGAGAGCCAGAAAAGTTATGTACTGGCTGTAGTATTTTAGACTCTATGATTGTGCATATTCAGGATGCAAGTACGCCAAAGGAGGCATGGGATACTTTGTCAAAAATGTATAGCACAAATACGCAAGCTAGGAAAATGCAGCTCAAGCAAGAGTTGCACAATGTGCAAAGAGAAAGTATGAGCATCAATGACTACCACATGAAGGTGAAGAAGATTGCAGATGCACTTGCTTCCATTGGGTCACCAGTGGAAGATGATGATTTAGTTTCTGTGACCTTGAATGGTCTAGGAAAGGATTATACACAGTTCCGAACATCTATTTCCGTCCGTGAAAGATTTCCTGATTTTGAGGAGTTGATTGCTCTTCTAATTTCTAAGGAGCAGAGAAATGGTGGTGCATCTTCTTCAGGAGGAACTTCAAAAGAAACTATCTTCTACTCAAATGCTGGAAGAGGTAGAGGCAGAGGTAGAGGAGGCTGATCTGGAGGCCGTGGTAGAAATCAGAATTATGACAGGTGATAGTAATGAAGATATCCTTCATGTGAAAATGCTATTGAAGCAGAAGTTTGAGATGAAAGATTTGGGAGAGCTGCGTTGTTTCTTGGGCATTGAGGTGATTAGATCACCAAGTGGGATACAGCTCTTGCAGAGGCACTATGGATTGGACATGCTGTCCAAATATGGGATGATAGGCTGTAAGCCTATTTCAATTCCTTTGGAGCAGAATGTGAAGCTGAGTGCAGATGCAGGTGAGCTTCTGGAAGACCCTACTATGTACAGACGCATAGTAGGAAGTTTAATTTATATGACTATTACCAGGCCAGATTTGAGCTATGTTGTTGGATTGGTAAGTTAGTTTATGCAGGCTCCAAGGAAACCCCATTTGGATGCGGCTAGATGCATACTCAGGTATATGAAGTCCACATTGCAATATGGACTATTTTATGAGACTGGGGTTCAGATACAGTTGCATGGATACACTGATGCTGATTGGGCTAGTAGTATTTCTGATAGACGATCTACCAGTGGATATGTGTTCTCTTTTGGGAGTGCTGTAGTCACTTGGAGTAGCAAGAAACAGCCTACAGTTGCCTTGTCTAGCATAGAGGCTGAGTACAGGGGTGCAGCAATGGCTGCATGTGAGGTAGCTTGGTTGCATAAGGTACTTTATGATATGCATCAGCCTATAGATGGGCCAGTTGTCATTTATTGTGACAACATGAGCAGTATACACTTGGCAAATAACCTAGTGTATCATGCTAGAACAAAGCACATTGAGGTGCATTATCACTATGTGCGGGAGAGGGTTTTACTAGGTCTTATTGATCTAGTTTATGTCAGCACAGAGGATCAGGTAGCTAACATATTCACGAAGGCATTGGGTGCAGAGAAGTTGCGCAAGTTCAGAGACCTTCTTGGTGTGTAGGAATTGGGATTGAGCTCGAGGGGGAGTGTTGAGATATCAAGCTCCACTTATGATATGCCAGTGTGACCGTTGTGCATTTATGTCACCGACTTGTTAGCTGTAGATGCGTTTGGTACACTGCCCATGAACAATAGCTAGATGATAGCTATCCTTATCTACTCTAGTTCGTGGCTCAGTTAGTATGCCACCTTTGTTAGTTGAGTTTGGTTTGAGACCCATATATAGGGTTCTTCTATTTCGTTGTACTAGAGTTCTTTTTGGCTTACACAAACTAAGAAGAGGAAAACTGTTTTCAGCCTCCACCTTTGTGTGTATTTCCCCCGTTGTGCAAGCAAGAAAGCTACAAGTGAGACTCCTTCCTTCTCTCCCACAATCTTGACAAGTGTGTGTAATCATGTCCATGTTCATCCAAGGTTCATCTATGGGTATAAGACACTCTTCCATTTCATGAAGTAGAACAACAAGATTGCACTGGTAATCCATAACCTCAGAAAGACCAGTCTCTCTCTTCATATCTCATTTGATACCAAGAGAGGCCATTGTCCAAGGTATGTATAATACCAATAAGTTTTGTCAAAACTAAACATATCTTTTTACAATGTGGCAAGTTGATTATATTATATCGATGCTCACATTATCCCTTTGGCCAAAACCAATCTTCTTTCAAGATGTCGTGTATCTATAAGCAGGATGAGTGTTAGGTAGAGGGACAATGATCACATCTTAGCTAGTCTCCACCATCTCGGATGTAGCAATAATCCATGTCGATAACTTTTAGCTTTCATGGACTGCTAAATCTTGATTCAACTTTTCTTATGAAGAGTCATATCATCTGCACTGGCAACATCCGAATTACAACCTTTTCCTCAAGTCCTCGAGTCTTCAAAACGGAAACCTTCATACGAACCATTTTTCCATGCATTGTGCCCTATGAAGAACATGCCTTGGAAAAGAACTTCATGCCCAATCACTTTTGCAGTTTGCAAATTAGAATCCATTCCACACAAAAAATTATGAATGCATTGAAGAAATTGTGCCTAGCCTAACTACATAAAGAGACACACACCAGAAAATAAATTCCTAATGACGATGACTAATGTGATCAATTTCATGGCAAAAAACTCGGCCCTCAGATTTATAGTACTGGTGTACGCGTAGCGTCACGACAATGTTCATTTAATCCACTGGGTGGTCTTAAATACCATAAAAATTATAGTATTTCTAAGGCTCATAATGATGTTTCTTTCCTATTAAATTATATGCAATGTATCCAAGTGGTATTGCAACCTCTCTTGGTATGTGAGATAAGAAAACTATTATGCATACAATAGTGAAGAAACCAATACTCCCCCAAGGCCATATCCATCTTTCCCTAATCTATTTACTTGGACATCTCATTAACATATAGCTAAAGGAAAGTAGATCAAAGTGAGCAATAATATTCAATCAAATAATGCTTATTCTCTTTGAAATCCCTTCTTCAACTCAGATTTATTCAATTACCAACTCATGCTGTTCCAAAACCCACTACTACACCTTAAGAAGGATCCCAAGTTCCTCTAATCTTTGCACAAGTCTATGACATAGCACTAGATCCATCTCACATGTACTCTACCCTCCTCAATGATAGATTGTGTTGGGGGTTAAAGGCCACATGTCCCTAGCCATCTACATTGACTTGTACTTACCACCTAAACATTTGTACATTGCAAGTGGTAGCTACATATTCAAGTTACTTTGTTTTGTACTCTTTACATGCCAATAGAATTAAGGGAAGACATGTCACACATTGTGACTATTGAAGTTCCCACATACCATCTTAGTCTCTCTTGCTTTTGATCATGCCTCTAGTTCTACTTTTTCTTTCAAGTGGTATCAAATGGGGCATTCCAAGAGCTTCTTTAACATTAAATTCAACCCGAGAAGAAGATCTTGCTTGAAACTTTGATGGTTTCCCCAACCCTATATGCCCAAGCTTTTGAGTGGTCTTTCCTTTACTTCAACTTAATCCAGGTTCAATCTAGAGGATGCATGGAGCATCTTTAAGTGGCCAACAATAACTCTTAGCCCAATAGGAATAACTCATGCTATTTACGCATGTCGATTCCATCCCATGTATTGCCTCTTCTATATCACTTGGTGCTGATCACTCCTTATCTAGTGGTTATGCAAATATTTAGTAACCATTTAGGAATTGTTCTAACGTTTGCAATGTAGTCTTGAGTGCTATTTGGATCCCTTGAGATTAGACATTCACTGTAAATATAGGGTATGTTCGATATATACTACTTGCATAGTATGTATTTGAATGCTTATGGCTTATGTAATGCTTATGGGGCAAGTTTATAAAATGTGGATATTGATTTGATGCTTGGGAAGCCTTCTTAGACTGATTAGAGCTCGAATAGGTCATCATTTGAAGGGTTTCTTGCTGTAGCTAAGTTTGGATAGCAAGCATTTACAGTGAATGTTTATGTATGAAACTCGTACATGCTATTTGAGTATCGTACATGGTCATGTTGATGATTGACATTGATGTATATGCTTCAATATCTTATGTTGAGGTCTACATATTCTATTTGAGCTTAGGTGGTTGCATTTGGGCAGTGGCTATTTGCTTCAATGTTTTCCACTTGTGGGCTTGAAGACATATTGAAAGTATATGCTCTCAAATGTATACATGTTGATATATTTTGGCCACCTAGATGCTATGAACTCTATGCCTTGAGCTTCCTTTGCTACTTTGGATACTGTGGATCTACTCAAATTAGGAGTACTTTGCATTTTATTTGCAAATGGTGGTTCATTTGAGTCAGTGGGAGACTCTCTTACGATTTCTTGCTTTATGTATATACTCTCATTGTAGAGGTTTATGATTGTGGATTAATTTGCCTTTGACACCTTGGATGTTTTGACACTCACTACAACAAAAAGGCTCCATAAACGTGCTTGTAGACGTAATATTTGAATTGTGTTTAAAAATGTCGAGCGCGTTTATTACCGTGCCTACTAGCGCGTCTAAAATTTCGCATCTACAACCACGCTTATAGTGAAAACTACAAGTGCATATAGACGCGAAAATAGACACAAATATAGACTCGCCTATTGACGTGCTCTATAAATATATAATCATATTTATAAAAAAGTAGATATATTCATATTCTGCGTCTATAGAGGCATGTAACTGCATGTCTAAAAATACGTGTACTCTCCAATTTTTTGACGATTATAGACACACATTTTTCCTACAATTTAGACGCGTGGATAGATGCGCAAAATAGAGTTCCCCCCATCAAATTGTATGCTTAGGGAAAACAAAGAAAGATTATTATACTGAAAACAAAAGAATGTGGAGAGCCAAAGTCCATATATTGATAATAACACATGATGAGCGTACTGTGCTGAAACATTTGTACATATTTTGAAGATTTTTTACTGAAAACAAAACAATGTAGAACAAGAAATTTCACATATAAAGATGAAACGTTTTTACATGACGAGTTCTAGTACTTGTGACCTGAAGCATGGTCATGGTCGCAAGCACTAGCTGAAAGTAATACATATCAAAAATGAAAAATACAAGGCCAAGGGGAGACATGCATGCATGAGGCTCCTCTACATCTACTCAGAAGAGGCATCATCATCGCTACCACCACCGGTGCCACCACCGCTACTGCTTGTCCCCCCTTCGCTATCCTGGACTGCATCAGGATTCGCTTACACAAAGGATTAAGGTATATAAATACCATTACAAATAATAAATTAGAGTTACCTATACTTTTCATGTAAAAAATAAAACATACCTCTTCTGGATGTGGAATCCTCATTGCATGATTGTATTGCTCCTCCGTGATCAGTTCCTCCTCGTAGAAATGCTGCCAAGTAGATGCCCGATTATGACCTCGATGGTAGCCTACCTCTCTAGGAGTAGGCATCCTACCAACAATATGATACTACAAAACAATTTTAACATACAACGTATTAGAACACACTACATAATGAATTGAAACAAATTATAAAATTTAATTTTAAAAAAATCAAATAATACTTACAAACTCAGCCTCCCATGACTCCCTGCCACCCGATCCATAATGCGATGATCCCATGGTTGCCATCTGGATACGTCGCGCCTCTGCATGTTGGCGACTTGTCCTTTTCTCTGTTGCTCTCTTCTTGGACTCTTTCCACTCCATGCGGTGGCAATTGGGTGGTTGGCCATATCCAAGTCTCCCCTTCTCTTGTCTCCACAGTGACTCCTTGGCGCGCGTTATAAGGTGAGACCTCTTGTTATGAAGCACGTCTTTCACCTTTGACTGTCCCCAATCATCTGAGAATCGTGAACTCTCACGACTAGGATACCTTATATGTACTGCCCTTTTAGCACCTCTTGCCACAAACCACTTTTTTGGTGCTTGAAGGGAATCATATAATCTTTGTATGTGGCATGCACTACACTCCTCAAGTAGACTATCACTTCCCTCCCCTAAGGGTTATGCAAGATATTACCAACATCTGTGACAGAGTAGTGCATTTGTGGAGGCTCACCTCTCTCATTTCCCAGTGATGAGGGTGATCGAGAGCCACCTCCTAGGCAACCCCCCTAAAGCCCTCGACCTCCTTGTCCTCCCGCATGACTCTTCCTTCTCCCTTGACGGGCATTACCCTCTACCTCACTCGATGCATGTGCTTCTATAGATGCACATGCTTCGGCCAATCCATGTACTTCAGCTGATCCCTGTGCATCAGCTAATTTGTGTGTATGCATAGTGCATGGAGTACCTATTAGTAGAGGTGTGCCAAGGTTTGGTGTTTGTGTGGCAATGCTAGGAAAAGATGTGATAGGTATCCCAGACATGACACTAAAAACCTCCTCTGCAGTGGGAGGGCGACCAAGATAACTGGTCATCCCCCCCATGAATTGCTCCTTGTTCGGAAAACCTCCAAAAAAACTACTAACACCTCTAGAAAAATCCGCTAAGGTGTTGATTGCTCCCGATTTCCTTTCAATTTTGTTAGCAAGACATGGTGATGTGACAATCCCACCTCTACCCTTAGTGTAGAGATTAAGCTAAGCTAAAATCCTTTCGATCGAATGTCAATTGAAACTGTGACAAATTAGCTACAATCTAATCGACATCCAGCATGCCTCTATATGTCTATTGTGTCTCTCGGAAATAGAGATCAACATGCAAATCGATAAGTGCTCATCTTAATAAACTAGAGGAATAATGTTGACTAGCAACCAACTAGCTACAAATATAGAGCTAAACAATAGTCCACAGCCTACACTTCAAATAAGCTTAATATCAACTCATTGTGACATGACCTTTATGGAGATCACCGATTAACTGAAAACATCCGTCTTACATGCTAATGAGGCTAGATCACATCTCAAAAATGCAAGCATACACATTAAACCTTTTGCTCAACTGAGAACTATCCAAGCCTCTCATCACCTTAAAAATTGTGTCGTGGTATCAAAGGAGAATCATTTAGGTGCTCATTACATTAACCGCACACACAAGGGAGAGCCATTTACCATACTCATCTCCTTACATAGGTTCCTCCAACCAACATTCAGTGAAGGTGGAATAACAACTCACCTCAACTCTTATGGGCTAGGATGTGGAGAATGGAAGCACAAACTTTCTAGTGGCTTCGTCAAGCCTCTCGAATAGTGTTTGATTTTAAAATGTCATGATCCATATATAATAAGAGGGGTTGGTCAAAGGCAACATGAAAAGGTGGAATGTCCTTAAGATGTCATAAAGACCTAACAAGAAATATATTATGGACTTACAAATGAGAAGGTAGATCTAATATAAACGTATGGTCATTGTTAAAGCTATATATAGCTCACCCTATCTAGACTAGGTCTCAAATATATATATGTAGATTGTGATCAATATGAAATAGTCTTTGGGAGTGTACATGGTGTGTCTCTTCTCTCTCTTGCATCTCTACATATCTTCTCTCTCTATATCTCAACATGGTATTAGAGCTATCACGATGGGCTACAACCAATTCCTTCAAGAAGAAAATCAGGAAGTATATCTATATAGTATCTCTTCAATTCTTGATTCATGTTCTTTTCATGCGTAAATTTGATGTATTGTGTATGTGATGAGCATCTTATGTTATGAATTTTAAGCATAAAAGAACTTCACTCGATCGTCATTTAGATTGTAGATATGTTGAATTCTAGATATGCCTTTCTTGGACACCCTAAAAGTTTCTATTTGAAAAACTCTTAAGAAAATGCATTTCTCAAGAAAACCAGTTATGTGTTAGGACTCACAAGCTTTCTTCCTAGCAAATATTGCTCAATTTGAAGTTCTATGTCAAAACTTATGTCACTTTAGATAAACTAGACTTGAAACAAGAAAATGAACAAGACAATAGCTTTTTGTGTAGACTTCTATAACAATTTTTTCGTCATGATTACTCACTCTTGAGTTTCTTGGCCAAAAAGTAAAGGAATAACGTTTTGATCGTTGTTCATCTTTCTCGTCTATGTTGGGACGATTTATTCTCATATACATTTTATCTATTTTGGGAAGCTTTATTCTTGCCCACATTTAATCTATCTTGGCTCTTTTTCCTTTGGAGTATACTTTTTGAAATAAACGTCTTTTTTTATAGCCTAGCTTCTGCATATAACTTTTTGTGTTGCACTTTCATTGCCATTTCGTATATGGTGTGCAGATTCTGTGATCTCATATTATACGTATTCTCTCATCCAACTACGTCATATTCTATAATCATCATCGGATTTCCTTCTAGACAATGTTCCGTCCCTCAGTTTCAAGGACAAGGATTCATTGGATGTACAATAAATATGCTGCTAATTCTTGAAGGCGATGACTTGCATGATATTGTTCTTGGTAATTATGAATGTACGTCTCAACCAATTGATCAAGCTCATGATAATACGCTTGTAACTGAAGGACCTATCTTTAAAGAATGGAAAACTCTATATAATGAGTGGGTAAGATGTGACAATGCAACTTGTTGATATATTCTTTCTAATTTTTAAGAATCTCTTATGCTTGATGTATGTAATCTTTCAACCTCACAAGCTATATGGGAGTATTTGATCGAAAATTTTAAGAAGAAATCTATTACAAAAATACTTTATCTTCATAGTCAGCTCACTGAGTTACAATACAATATCGAAACTTCTATGATAACACATATCAAATCATTCAAGAACATTACCAATCAGCTTGCTGCTCTGCTGGTGATGCCATTCCATGAAAGTAATTGGTAACACAAATTCTTGACATTGTAAAGGATCCTGTTTATGATAATATTGTTACCATATTGTCTAACAAAGATGGGATCAATTTTGATCAAGCTTGTATATCTTTGATTGAATATTCACAATGACATGAATGACAATACAGAAATCAAGAAACAGTTATGATCTCACAAGAGGATACACATCAGAACTAAGCAGCCAAGCTTTACTTGCTCAAAGGTGTCCCTTTCCATGATTTACATGTAGGAGTCATCATGATGGTAACTTCTCTCATCTCAAGTTTCCTAATAGAGGCATTATTCTTATTGCAATAGAAATGATCACACTACAAATTGCTGGGCAAAACAATGTTATGAAAAACATGGTATTACAAACAAAAAACTATGGTTATGGAAAGATTATTCTCCTTGTGATGACTACTGCAAAAAGAGTGATCATCCAACCCATTTATGTTTCAAGAGGCATTTTGACTCAGATCATAATATAGCATATGCTACTACACATGATAACACTACTGAAGAAGAAAATTGTGTGGGTTGTTCTATCTCTTTGGAAAGGATACTTCATGTTCATGATGGATCTCTTTTTATTATTGATTCTAGTGCTACGGAAAACATGATATATCAGTTCCAATGGTTACATAATTATCATTCTACTCTTGCCAAGAAATTGGTTTATCTTGGTAATGATACAACCTATCAAGTCAAAGGTATAGATGATTTATATCTCGATACTCTTTCTTCCGAAAGAATTTCGCTTGGAGTTTTACATGTTCTGAATCTACAAAGGAATATTCTTTCAGTTGCAAGATTTTTGGATCTTGATCTCTTTTTCGATTTTGACCATACTAAGTGTTGCATTGAGAAAACCAGCCAAACCATCATTGTCGCTCCTTGAAATGGTAATCTTTTTGAGTTATGTTTAAATGAAGATGTTGCAGATGTTGTTATAGCTCTTGGTGATCTTAATAGCAAAATTTTCACTCTGATTTTTCTAAGGTTCTCGATCTTTATTGACATGAGCTTTTTCAGGGTATGGAATTCAAAGCTCGTCCTCACATGGGTATTTGTGAATATTCTGCACTTGAAAAGCATTCTCACAAACCCCTTTGCATTTCCACCACAATACATTCCAGAGATTTGCTTCATCTTATTCACACTGATATTTGTGGACCTTTTCCCCCATAAGAATCTCAATATTGGTATTTCATGACTTTTATTGATGACTTCTTAAGATACACCACTATTTTTCTCTTGTGACACAAATAATAAACTTGATCTTTTAAGCAATATAAAAAAGCTACATAGCTTTATATTGGTCATCGCATCGAGAAACTTTGCATTGATACTAATAGAGAATACATTTCAAATGATTTTGATGATTATTGTAATAATCAGGGTAGTTCATCATGAATATACAGTTCCCTATTCTTCTCAACAAAATGGTATTGTTGAACATAAAAACAGGAGTATCCTCAATGCCATGCGATGCATGCTCATTCATTCTGGTTTATCTTGATGTTTCTAGGCTAAATTAGTCTTAACAGCAGTATCTGTGCAAAATCATCTTCCTATGATTGCTCCTTCTGGTAAAATACCAATGACTATTTGGACAGGTGAAAATCCTTCTATTTCATATTTTTGAAGTTTTGGATGTATTGCTTATATTTATGTACCCAAAGAGACTCGCAGAAAACTTGTTCATCCTAATTTGAAAGTTATTTTCATTGGATGTTCAAATTTTTCCAAGGGATACAAGTTTTATGATCCATCCTCCAAGAAGGTAATCATAAGTCGTGATACTATTTTCAATGAATAACTTATGGGTAGCATATGGTCTCAAGAGGATATTGGGAGGACCTAGTCACTAGAGGATGTTGATGATACAAAGTCATTGCTCACTTCTTTTCCTTTTCTATATGATGATGAGTCTCCTTCACAGGATAATATTGACTCTTCAAATCACGATTCACAACCTACACATATTATTGTTGATGATGACCTTGGCGTTGATCTTCCAATTGATAATAATAAGCATGGTACCTATCATGTTCATGATGCTGATATTCTTGAGAATGCTCTCAATACTTGTGAAGACCCTGTCTCTTATAGGGATGCAATGTCATCCCCACAAAAGGGACAATGGGAGGAAGCCATGGAAGCTGTGAATGTCTTCTCTCTAAAGGTACATGGGTTCTTACTCAATTACCACTTAGACATACTGCTATTAAATGCAAGTGGGTTTATAAGACTAAAACAAAAGCAAATGGAACACTTGACAAATTCAAAGAAAGGCAAAGGTTTCTCACAAATTGTAGGGTTGATTATCAAGAATTTTTCTCACTTATTGTTTGTATTACCAATATTTGGGTCTTGTTAGTTGTTGTTGTTGAGTTTGATTTGGAGGTTCACCAAATGGATGTGGGAACTACTTTTCTTAATTTGGATTTAAAGAAAGAGTTATACATGGAGGAACTAGAGGGATTTGTAGTCAAACATAAGGAATATCTTACTTGCAGACTTCATTGGGCACTTTATGGTCTCAAAAAATCTTCATGAGCTTGGTATCAAAAGATTTTGATCTATTCCTGAAAAAACAAGGTTTTATCTCTTGTTCTTTGGATCCATACTTATATGTCAAGCACTACAATGATAGTTTTATTGATCTTGCTCTATATGTGGATGATACCATACTTGTTTCTAACAATCTCAACTTCCTTCAACAAGTAAAGAAGGTTTTTTCTTCTGCATTTGACATGGTGGATCTTGGAGACATACACTCATGTCTTGGTATTTAGATTCAACAATATCAAGAGAACGGTGTTTTATTACTATGTCAAACAAAGTCCATTGAAGATATTATTCAGAAGTTTGGTCTAGGTTTTGCACATCCGGCTGTCGTGACGCTGTGCGTCTACCATTGCAAACCTGAAGGCAGATTTTTTTGCTAAGATTTTGGACTCTTAAGTTAGCATCATTATGAGATTATTTTCTGTTGAATGTTTCTTTTGTGTTTGCATTTGCATGATATGCATGAGCACATGTAGTTAGGCTAGGCACAAATTTCTCAATGCATTCATAACTTTTTTCATGAAGCATTGCTCAACTGATTGTTGCAAAGCATGCACTTAAAATTGGAAATTGCATGAATGATTGGGCATGATGTTTTTTTTTTAAAATCATGTCCTTGATAGGGCACAATTCATGGAAAAACAGATCACATGAAGAAGACTCCAGGACTTGATGAAATTCAGATGATGCTAGTGCAGATGATATGTCTCTTCATAAGCAAAATTGGATCACCTATTCTCAATTGTGCTACATGTCGATTAGGCTTCTAGTAATTTGAGTCCTCCTACTAAGGTTTAGTGGGCTCTAGATCTTTGTCTTCATCTGATTCGTCTATATATCTATAGACTGCACCTGTGTAGCTTTGTTTTCTTGGAGGCTCAATGTCTTATGGACTTAGATTAGGGAAGTCTGCTTGGACATGTCCTAGCTCATTACAATGGAAGCATTGACGGTAGGGACATCTCCTATAGATGTGCCCTATCTCTCCGCACGTATGGCATCTCTTATCCTGATATCCATAGTCATCTTTGCTACAATTGCCCGATTTATGTTCTTCGACGATTGGATTTGCTCGGAGTAATGCGTCTTGCAAGTTCGTTGGGCGCATTGATTCCAATTGAGTGTTTATGGGTGGATTCAACCCAACACAAAATTTTGACACTTGTTGTGTCATATCCATTGGGGGTGCATACTTTAGGAGTGAAACGAACTTCGAATAATATGCTTCAAGGGATAATCCTAGCCGCTTCAAATCACAGAATTCATTCGTCTTTTGTGTGCGGTAGGCAGGTGGCAGATACCTCCCTCACACAACTTCCTTAAGCTTATCCCAAGTGGCTGTCCTCTCCGAGATCGCTTGGTCTCTACACCATTGTTTCCACCAAATTCTTGCTTCACCTGTAAGCTTAAGTTTGGCAAGCATGGCTTGATTAGCAGGTGCAGTTCCTGCTGCCTCAAAATATTCCTCCATGGACTCAATCCAAATCTTGGCGTAAGCTTGAACAGTCCTTCCCTTGCCATCAAACTCGGGTGGCTTAATTTGTTTGAGAATGAACTTCTTCTACTGAACCACATCTGGACTTAGTGCAGGAGTCAGACTTGGAACGTGCCCTTGGGGTTGCGTTGGGCAATAGGATTCTTTATGTTAACATCTTATCATGTGTTTCCCATATTACGTTAATAAGACTAGCACAGCTTTTAGCCAAGTGATTTTAATCACTTAACACCTTAGCTAACATTTACAATCAAGATAGACAATTGTAAAAAGTCTTATTTATTCGTGAGGGCATAACCTTTTGAGTACATTTATTTTGAATAAGTAGAAAGCTGATTGATACATCAGTTTGGGAAAAATAGGATTGTGTTGCAATCGGCTACAAGGATGGAATAATAATATGGAGTGCGGTCATGGCTTTTCACAAAACGGTAAGTCATAGGAAGCTTGGGGTATCCCTTCCTTTGATACCTGTTCTTCTCATAGTGCCCTAACACTTTGATCATGTCGGTAGAGATCACCCAGGTCACCTCTTCATAGACATACTTGTTCTGCTTGACTTGCCGGCCGCTAACATGCAAAGTTGCATTTACGTGAGCTTCGACAAAGATGAACAACTTCACAATCTTTAAATCCTCCATTCACTTGATTCTCTTCAAGTTAGTCTGAAGGTACGCGAGTCAGTGGGCTGCTATGTAGTATATTCCTAAGTCTCCCGTCCATCTCCACTCCGCATACAAAGGCAAAGGAATATAAATGCGGTCCGGAATATCCATCATGCCAAGCCTTTGATGATAATTAGAAGCGTGCATTGCAGTCATGAACATGACTTGGAACACCACGAACTTGCTCCATGCTTTGTGACTCTGCAACCCAGCATCCATTAGTGAGTAAAGAAATGTTTTCAACAGAAAACACTGCTCTATTCCACTCACCTTCCCCTAACTATCCCCTTATTACCTTTATTTTTCTCCATTAAGTTTCCTTATAATCCTTGGATCTCGTTGGTTCACTCTGATACCAACTATAACGTGCCCACCCCTCAAATTGCGGGACACGTCTTAGCAATCCATCAAGAGATCAATCTAGAAGACGTCACCCGGCACTCCCAAGGAATGACAGGGGTTTGCCAACTAGGGTCTCTCGAGTTTGCCTCGCAACGGAACTTATCCAGCCATTCCCATTAGGATCGACTTGAAGTCCGGGTTCCTAGTAGTCGAGATTTACTAACAGCCTTCTAGTGTCGGTCTACAACTGATCCACTTTACGCAAATGCAACTGGACCAAAGCAGGCTCATACCACACATGGTTCAAAGAGAATGGGAAACGAGAGGGATGCATCGCTCGTCTAACCAAGATTGTCTAAGGTCATCGTCTGACTTTCCTAACATTTCTCGTTAACATTTCCTTTGAGGAAAGCTCTCGGCTAAGCGAGACCACCCTGCCGTAGGATGGACCCGATGGTCACATCCACCACGCTTCCCTCGGGGGTTGTTTTAGTTATCTAGTTACCTACCACATTTATGTTTGACACATAAAAGCAGCCTCCTTAATTAACTTGTTAATCACAAGTTCATTTACGTAATTTAGGACACAGACACTAAGATAAGATAAAACAAGATCAAACACTTCCTTAACTTATCTTCAGATTAATGTTTATCTCCCGCCTATACAGGAGAATTAAGTGTCCATTTCTGCCTTCCTAGAAATAATCCTTCCGTATCCCGAAAATAAAAACCCGAAGGTTTATCCTACCAAGATTCTTCCCTGTAACTAGTACCAGAGCCTCAGGATCCCATCCTGAGTCATGCAAGGGGTTAGGTAGTGAAAGGGATTTACAGCCTATGTCCCCTGGGGCACCCTTAGCGCTGTGTCTCCTAACGTATACCCTGCGGAGATACCTCTCGCAATAGGAGTCGGTCCAAGCTCCCGGTGCGGAAAATAAAGTTTGCCCCTTGGTATAGGGCATCACTGCTAGCCAGGGGAGTCGGACTAGAGGAGTCCTTCCTTAATTAATCCTTTTAAGAATCAAGCACAATCAAGGAGACTAGCCTAAATGTCATCTCTTAAGAAAACATCCTTTTTCCCCATGGCAATTTGTCATCATGACAGACCCCGCCACGAAATTATCAATCACAAACAACTTGGATTAGCATCAAAAACCACATCAAGCAATCACCTTGCTTATGATCCACCTATCCTTAGTAAGATTCTCTCCTCTTACCAACACAACCAGTTGATATTTTGTTGGAGATACCCTTTTCAAACAACCAAGCATAACTTGGGTCAACAATGCATTTAGAGTTAGGTCACCAGCTTCTATTAAGCTAAGAACGTATCCATTTGGGATAGTCTACAACAAGATCGATAAAACAATTCACATGCAATTATACTTGACCCCTTAACTTCTTTTGAAGCTCTCTTCCCCTTGGGCGTTCCTTGTGGTAACTTAGTCCTAACTCAAAGCATTGACTGTCAACCAAGGCAACGGACAAGCCTTATTCGCAACCCATCCAAGAGCCTTTTATTCTTCCAGTTCTTTACTCATCTCTCTCTAACCAAGTAAAGTTAACACACTTGGCAACACAAGACTTTTCACCTAGGCCTTTAGGATATAGTCATGCGTGCCTTCCATCTCTCTTAGTGTGGTACTAAGAAGAATTTTCTTGTTAGATTCAACACTCTTCCACATGGAGCACTTAAAGCATTAACACATTCCTTGACATATGCATTCCCCCCTTTTCATATCATGTAGGGTCCTAAGGGTATCATGACCCCTATTCTATGTATGAATTCTAAAAGCCATATTTTGTTTAAATTCCCGACATAAATCTATATAACCAATTTTACCTATATCATTCCTATGTTTTTCTATGATATTGCAAACAAGATCCAAGTTTGATGGCAAAAATTAAGCCTTTAGAGAACCTCTATGTAATAGGATGCATTACAATGCAACCTCCAACATGACCCTATCTTTTCTTGCTTTTCAATATATGCGATGTGGCTTAAATATATTTTCATCATGCAACTCTATACATGACAATGCATGCAAATTTCAACATGGAACCTATTACCTTTTGTTAATTATCATGCGACTAAACCTCTAAGATGAAAGCTACTATTTCATGAAGCAAAACCTAACTTCCATTCATCATTCCTTGTGAGTAAAATCCATTATTTTATGTGTGCAAAAAACCATGCAAAATCTATCATTTTATGCATGCAAGGTCCTATATTTTCTATTCTCATACGTGTACTATGTAAAGGTCATTCATCATAGTCCAAGGTTTCCTTTCAATGCAAAGAGCTTATCGTGTAAATCCTACTTTTACCTTCTTACAATAACCTTTCCCAAGAAAAAATAATAATTATCAATGACTAGTATTCTATCATAATTTTATAAAAGAACCTGGTTTAGTGCCATGGGACTGGGATGTTAATTCCCGCTTGAGCTTCTGTCAGCTCTCGTAGCTCTTGGATCTCTCATGACTTTCAAGCTTCTTCTCTTGTAGCCATTATCTGGAGTACCAGAGCTACATACGCACATACACATACACGACACTTATCACACTCACAGCACCGTATTTTCAGTTTCCAGTTTTTAGCTTTTCATTCAGCACTTTTATTTTGGATAGCTGGACATCATCAGTTGTATCACAGTTTGTCTCATAGGCCAGTTTTGGTCTTTAGAAGACGTTAACATAACTTTCTTTCTTTCTTTCTTTCTCTCTCCCTCTTCTTCTTTGTTTCTTCTTCTTCTTCTCTCTCCTTCTTCTCCTTCTTCCCCTCCCTCTTCTTCTTCTTTTATTCTTCTTCTTCTTCTCTCTCATTCTTCTCCTTCTCTTCCTCTCCCTCTTCTCTCTCTCTCTCTCTCTCTCTCTCTCTCTCTCTCTCTCTCTCTCTCTCTCTCTCTCTCTCTCTCTCTCTCTCTCTCTCTCTCTCTCTCTCTCTCTCTCTCTCTCTCTCTCTCTCTCAGCGCTGATCACAAGGGCCACTGCGATAGGATGACGACCACCAAGGGGGAAAACGTGATGATGACCAGGGAGGAGGGGCTGCGGACTGACGTCAAGGAGGAGGAGGAGGAGGGGGGGTTGTCTGCTTCCAACGGCAAGGGGGGGGCACTGCAGTCAGAGGGGGGGTGTTGTGTCTAGACGGAGGGGGGAGGGCTTGCTGTAGACCACGGGTAGGGGGGCTGTCCACAGGAGGGAGGAGAGAGGCATTGTCCCCTTTATAATGGGGGAGGGAGGTGGTAGGGGGGTGGGGGGAGACGGCCGTTAACGGCCACCACCCCTCCCACCTGGGGGTTGCATGCCCCCTTCTCTCCTTTACTCACCCTCTCTCTCACTCCCTCTACCATGTCGATGGTTGAGAGAGAGGGAGAGTTAAATTCTTTTGAAAATTTTAAAAATTTGAAGGGGGGTTCGTATGGGGAAGGCACGAGGGCACAGGGGATGTTACAGTGATCCACCAGAATTTTGATCAGGTGTCCTAAGGTTTTATCCCCTTTTGGTGCCAACAGAAGCATCTGACTTGTCGTTTGAGCAGCACAATAGAAGCTAGTATTTGGTGCAAGTTTTTTGGTATAACACGGTGGTCCAAGAGATCTAATGCTTGGAGATTGCTTCCAAGTAGTGGTAGACATTGTCTAGATAATCTAAGAACCATTTTTCTTGGAGTTCAACCATCAAACGATCAGCTTTATGGGGTTGTTGTAATAATGAGGAATACACAGGGTTGAAGTGTATTTGGAGTCACATACAAGTATTTTGTTTACATTCTCAAGTTCTATCAATACATAGTGCTCCTGAGAGAAGTACTTGGGCTTCTCCTACCAAGAAATCATCTAAACATAAAGAACATTTGGTTTGTTTGGACTCTTTTTCTTGGATGTATATTAGAATTTACATGTAATACATGCAGAGTATCAATCATTGAGCTTTTTCTTTATCTTGTGTAAAGGCTTTGGCAGACTTGGCATAAGGTTTTATAATTGATTTATGATATATGCACATGTCTTGAAGTGAATTTGATTTCTAGAATTCTTTGGATTCATTTGAATCACATACCTATTCTTTTTCTTCTCTTCTATCTCCTATTCTATACTTTCTTCTTTCTTTGATCCTCGGTGGATACAACCTTTTGACTAAAACCCTTGTGACATTGGTTCTATCTCATTAAAACAAGAGGGTTCCTGAGTTCGCACCACGTGCAATCGCAATTTTCAAGTAGCAAACAACACTTCAGATGAGAAGAGGGGAGAAGGAGCGATCCATGAGAATTCTAAGAAGGTGTCCTAAGGTTTTACCACCCTCATGGAGCCAACTGAATCATCAGATTTGATGTCTGAGCAGTAGAGTTGAAGCTATTATTTGTTGCAAGTTTTTGGATATAATAGGGTGCACCAAGAGATCCAATGCTTGGAGATTACTTCCAAGTAGTAGTATATATTGTTTAGACAATCCAAGAATCATTATTCTTGGAGTTTAACCATCAAAGGATCATCTTATGATTGCTGTAATAACCATCAATACACAAGGATAAAGTGTATTTGGAGTCCCATATAAGGATTTTGTTGACCTTTTGAGATTTCATCAATACATAGTGCTCCCTGGAGAAGTTCTTGGGCTTCTCCTAACAAGAAATCATCTAAACCTATTGACATTTGGATTGTTTGGACTCTTTCTCTTGGATGTATAATATAATTTATATGTAAGACATGTAGATTTTGAATCATTGAGCTTTGTCTTTATCTTATGTAAAGGCTTTGGTAGACTTGACTGAAAGCTTTATAATTGATTCCTGATGTATGTACATGTCTTGAAGAGAACTTCATTTCCAACATTCTTTAGATGCATTTGAATCAGGTGCCTATTCTTTTTCTTTTCTTTTATCTCCTATTCTCTACTTCCTTCTCTCTGTGATTTCCAATGGATATGACCTTTCATCTAAAACCCATTCGACAATGTGTACTTTTTCATTTCATGATTCTTGCATGTCTATTGTGGATTTGGATGTATGGTACTTTGATAGTAGTACAATGAAGCATATTACTTCTTTCCATAGTATGCTGACTTTCCTTGAGCCTACGGTAAGGCGCATACTATGGCATGTGCCGATAACTTCTTTTATCATATTAAAGGAGTTATAAATTTATCATGGATTATCATTAATAAAACTGATGCTGCTAATTGTTGAAGGCAATGACTTACATGATATTATTCTTGGTACTTATGAATATACCCCTCAATTACCAAGTGATCACGCTCATGATAATACCCTTGTAACTGAAGGACCTATCTTCTTTAAGGAATGGCAAATTGTTTATGATGAGTGGGTAAGATGTGACAATGCAACTTGTTCATATATTCTTTCTAGTCTTTAAGAATCTCTTATGCTTGTTGTATGTAATCTTTCAACCTTACAAGCTATATGGGAGTATTTGATAGAAAATTTTAAGAATAAATATATTACAAAAATACTTTATCTTTGTAGTCAGCTCACTGAGTTACAATACAATATCAGAACTTCTATGACAACACATATCGAACCATTCAAGAACATTATCAATCAACTTGCTTGCTGGTGCTAGTGATGCCATTCCACGAAAGAAATTGGTAACATAGCTTCTTGACACTATACTATAAAAATATTTTTACCATATTATCTAACAAAGATGGGATCAATTTTGATCAAGCTCGTATATCTTTGATTGAATATTCACAACGACATGAACAACGACACACAAATCAAGAAACAGTTATGATTTCGCAAGAGGATACACAGTCAGAACCAAGAGACCAAGCTTTACTTGCTCGAAGGAATCCCTTTCCATGATTTACATGTAGGAGTTGTAGTGGTCGTAACTTCTCTTGTCTCAAGTTTCCTAATAGATATTATTCTTATTGAAATAGAAATAGTCATAAAATAGATGATTGCTAGGCAAAACAATGTGATGAAGAACATATTATTACAAATAAACAACCATGTTTATTTAGAGATTATTGTCCTTGTGACTACTACAAAAAGAGTGATCATCCAACCCATCTATGTTTCAAGAGTCATTTCGATTCAGATCGTAATAGAGCATATATTGTTAGATATGATCAATGCCCCACCCTCATTAGGTGCTACCAATGATCCATGGTGCTCAAAGTTGTAAGGCCCCCATTATGAGGAGAAGCCAAATGTGAGCCCGGACATTGGTTGAGTCCTGACTTGTATATCAGATGAGGTCTATGTGACCGGATGGCAAAAAGGTGACTGTTGTGGGTCTAATCTTTGGGTTAGACGGAGTGGTTAAGCTGGTAGCAACTCGAGGCACATTGCATTGAGTTGCGTGGTAAGGGAGTTAAAAGGGGCCCCTATTGTGGGGTCCGGGGGCCGCGGAAGCGGCCCCTGGCTGGGGGGTCCCAGGGGGGCCAGCGGCCCCCCTGGCGGGGGTCCGGGGGCAGCGCCCCCGGCCCGATGGTAAAGGGAATATTCCCTGGAATATTCCCTGGCCGACTAGTGGAGGCTCATATGGTAGGTCGGTCAGTAGGCCGACCTAACGACCTTCGCGGGCTATAAAAGCTAAACCCCTTCGCAGCCATCTTACACTCATCTTTCACCCAGTCAGAGTTGTTGTTCCAGCTAGCCTTAAGCTCTTCACCTATCTTCTGTCTAGATCGCCATCTAAGCTTCACACAGTGGAAGCGCACGGGTGGACAGAGCCATCTTTGTATCAGTTGTTTGGAGTTAAAGAATTTTACTGATTCTCCTCTTATCTGTTGTGTACTCTCTATCTCTTTCTCAGATTCTGTTCGCTGCGCTTTGTAATATTTTACATGGTATCAGAGCCCAGGGGGCTCTAGAGATCGGAGAGAGTGCAAGAGGCAAAGGCTTCAACAGCAAAGAGAAACGATGTCGACTCCGGGAAGCAGTTCTGGCGCATCAGGAAGCGGTGCAGGAGGTGGTGCTGTTGTACCGGCTATTCAAACACTGAGGATTCGTCCACCAACCTTCAGCGAAGGCAAGTTAGATGGTACAAACTACACCTTGTGGAAGTTCAAAATTACTACTATCCTTGATTCTTATGAGCTTCTGGAGACTGTGCTGGGGACTGACGTAGAACCACAGCCTACCCCCGACCCATCAAATCCTAGTGTGATGATTCCTCCGAATGCAGATCTTCTACGAGCTTGGAAACGAAGGAATGCAGATGCATTGTGTGCCTTAGTTACAAGCTGTTCTGACAGTGTTTTGACTCTGATTCAGCATACAACCAAAGCGTCAGAGGCTTGGAATGTACTAAGGAGTCAATATGAAACACGGAACCAAACAAGGATTCAAAACTTGGAGAATCAACTAGCAGCGGAGAAGTTTGCTGAAGGAGAGACGGTTGAAGCATTCATCACTCGGATTAAGAATCTGCGCGACCAGATGGCTGGCGCTGGGATACAAAAGACTAGCGAAGAGCTAGCTCGGAGGTGTCTTCGGATTTGTCCACAAAAGTTTGATGGACTAGTAACTGCCCTTAATACTCAGGTGAGACCTCAAGCTTTGACTTTTGAGGAGTTTTGTGCATTATTAATGGAGGAGGAGTTGAGGCTGAAAGCCCGAGAAGGAAGCAACAATGGAGATGCTGCATTCTCTGCCAATGCAAAAGGCAAAGGTGTTTCCTCCACCAAAAATGATGGTGACAAAAAGAAAAAGGGCGGCAAGAAGAAGTTTCAAGGAGAGTGCTTCTACTGTAAGAAGAAAGGACATGCGATTGCAGATTGTCGTGTCAAGAAGGCAGATGAAAAGAATGGTACCCTTAAAACTAAAGGGAAAGAGACAGCCAATACGGCTGAAGCAGAGTTGGAATTATTCATGGCGACCATTGAGGAAGTGTGCTCCTCGGCGCAAGAAGAATCTACCACTGACTCTTGGGTGTTGGATAGTGGGGCCTCCCGTCACATGACCAACAAGAAAGGTCTATACAGTTCTATGCAGCCTCTACAAGAATCCATCACTGTGACGGTTGGAAATGATGCTAAATGCCCTGCTGCGGGCACAGGTACTATTTCTTTTGTTGCTGCAAATGGTGAAGTCAAAAAGCTTTCAAATGTGTTGTATGTTCCCGAAATCAGGAGAAATCTCTTATCAGTTGCTGCCATAACTGATCTTGGTCATGAAGTGAGGTTCAAGAAGACAGGTGCAGAAATTATTGATAGTGCTGGCACAATTGTTGGAAAAGGAGAAAGAAGGAACAACCTGTATGAGCTAAGTGCTCTTACAGCCACCGCTGGAGTGGGCACAAGTAAGCTTTGGCATGAAAGGTTTGGACACATCGGATTTGCAGTATTGAAGGAGATGCAAAAGCAAGGTATGGTTGCTCACCTACCTACAATAACTGAATTGAAGGAACCATGTGAAGCTTGTATGATGGGCAAGCAACAGAGAAAGGCATTTCCACAAGAAAGCAAGAATAGAGCACATGCTCCTCTAGAGTTGGTGCATGCTGACTTGTGTGGTAAGATGCCTACACAGGCCTTGGGGGGATCTTCTTATTTTATGTTGATTGTCGACGACTACAGTAGGAAGATGTGGGTGTACTTCCTTCGTGATAAGGCTCAAGCTTTTGGTAAGTTTAAAGAATGGCTAATACTTGTTGAGAATGAAACAGGGAAAAGTGTGAAGAAATTTAGAACAGATGGTGGTGGTGAGTTCAACTCAAAGGAGTTTGAAGGCTTTTGCAAGAGCAAAGGGATCAAGCGTCAATTGACGACGCCTCACACACCTCAGCAGAATGGTGTTGTGGAACGCAGGAATCGTACCATTGTGGAGATGGCAAGATGCATGCTAAAGGGCAAGGGATTGCCTAACCATTTTTGGGCTGAAGCTGTTAATACTGCAGTCTACATTCTAAATCGGAGCTACACAAAGGCTCTCAAGGGAAAAACACCTCATGAGGCTTACACTGGTAAGAAACCATCTGTTTCACATTTCAGAATTTTTGGATGTGAATGTTATGCACATGTTCCAGATGAGAAGAGAAACAAGTTACAACCAAAAAGCAGAAAATGTATCTTCTTGGGTTATAGTGATGAGCAGAAGGCTTACAAGTTATATGACCAAGAGGCAAAGAAGATCATCGCGAGCCGTGATGTGGTGTTCAAGGAGGAGCCGCATACAGTGGAGGAGGAGAAGGCAAGGTCTTCCACTTTATCATCAAGCGAAGAAGTAGTCCACTATGAACCTGTCCCGAGAGCTATCCCTATCCTTAAGGAGGAGGAAGCATCATCTTCAGATGATGAGGAAAAAGTTCACCAACCTGACATCACCCCACCGGAAAAGCCATTGCCGCGCTGGGTGAAGCAGCTCTATGACCACAATAATCCTATGCCTGCATCTGTTGAGGAGAAGGCAGACGGACCAAGGAGGTCTCAGAGAATAGAGGAGCAAAGGAGGGCTTCTGCTCACATAGTCAACATGGCCTTGATGGTTGAGATTATGAGAGAAGTAAAGGAGCCAACTGACTTAGAAGAAGCACTTGCAGATCCATCATGGAAGGCTGCTATGCAGGCGGAGTATGACAGCATAATGAAGAATGACACTTGGGAGCTAGTGGATCGGCCAGCAAAGCGGAAGATTATTGGCACCAAGTGGATCTGGAAGGTAAAGTACAAGGCTGATGGTACCTTAGAAAAGTACAAAGCTAGACTGGTTGCCCAAGGATTTTCACAAGTTGAAGGGTTTGATTTTCAAGAGTCATTTGCCCCAACTGCGAGAATGACCACTATTCGGACGGTACTTGCAGTGGCTGCCCACAAGAAGTGGCCAGTGTACCAAATGGATGTTAAGTCAGCGTTCTTAAATGGTGACCTCAAGGAGGAGGTGTACGTGGCTCAGCCACCAGGGTTTGAGGCCCCCCATTCTGAGAACAAAGTGTGTAAACTGAAGAAGGCATTGTATGGGCTGAAACAAGCCCCCAGAGCATGGTACCAGCGGATAGATAGGTTCTTTTTAAACCTAAACTTCAAAAGATGTGCCTCAGATGCTAACTTGTATGTTTACAGGGATGGTAAAAAGTCTGTAGTGATTGTCCTATATGTGGACGACCTTCTTATTACAGGTGACTATGAAGATATGATCAACCAAACTCGAAAGGCTTTGAGTTTTGAGTTTGAAATGACAGACTTGGGCTTGCTGCACTATTGTTTGGGGATTGAAGTCTGGCAAGAGCCAGGAAAGATCTTCATCTCTCAGAAGAAGTATGCATGGGAGATCTTGAAGGCATTTGGCATGACCGAGTGCAAGGAGATAGCTACACCTATGGAGGTGAATGTAAAGTTATCCGTTGAGGATACATCAGCACTAGCAGACATTGGGAGGTATAGGAGGTTGGTCGGCAGTCTAATCTACTTGTGTAACACCAGACCAGATATCAGTTTTGCTGTTGGTGTTTTGAGCAGGTTCTCAAACAAACCTCATGAGAGTCATTGGAAGGCTGGGATGCGGGTGCTCAGATACTTGAAGAAAACTCTTGACTATGGTATCACATACAGTTTCGGAACTTCTCTTGTGGGGAACTGTGACTCAGATTGGGCAGGAGACATTGATTCCAGGAAGTCAGTTTCTGGTTATTGTTTCTCTTTGGGTTCAGGAATTTTCTCTTGGATTAGTAAGAAGCAACCAACAGTGGCATTGTCTTCTACCGAAGCAGAGTACAAGGCAGCTTGTTTTGCTGCATGTGAGGCCGTATGGTTGAGAAGGATTCTATGGCATATGGGAGTGCAGGATGAAGAACCAACTGTGCTGAGATGTGACAATCAGAGTTGCATCGCCATTGCCAAAAATCCAGTGTTTCATGCACGCACCAAACATATAGAGATCCAGTATCACTATGTGCGTGATTTGATGGAGGATGGGATAGTGGAATTGGTCTACTGTCCAACAGAGGAGAATGGAGCAGATATCTTCACCAAAGCACTTACGAAGGATCTGCTTCAAGTTCATCTTCAGAGACTCGGCATTGGGCCGAGGAGATAGTTCACCTATGGGTGGACATTGAGGGGGGGTGTTAGATATGATCAATGCCCCACCCTCATTAGGTGCTACCAATGATCCATGGTGCTCAAAGTTGTAAGGCCCCCATTATGAGGAGAAGCCAAATGTGAGCCCGGACATTGGTTGAGTCCTGACTTGTATATCAGATGAGGTCTATGTGACCGGATGGCAAAAAGGTGACTGTTGTGGGTCTAATCTTTGGGTTAGACGGAGTGGTTAAGCTGGTAGCAACTCGAGGCACATTGCATTGAGTTGCGTGGTAAGGGAGTTAAAAGGGGCCCCTATTGTGGGGTCCGGGGGCCGCGGAAGCGGCCCCTGGCTGGGGGGTCCCAGGGGGGCCAGCGGCCCCCCTGGCGGGGGTCCGGGGGCAGCGCCCCCGGCCCGATGGTAAAGGGAATATTCCCTGGAATATTCCCTGGCCGACTAGTGGAGGCTCATATGGTAGGTCGGTCAGTAGGCCGACCTAACGACCTTCGCGGGCTATAAAAGCTAAACCCCTTCGCAGCCATCTTACACTCATCTTTCACCCAGTCAGAGTTGTTGTTCCAGCTAGCCTTAAGCTCTTCACCTATCTTCTGTCTAGATCGCCATCTAAGCTTCACACAGTGGAAGCGCACGGGTGGACAGAGCCATCTTTGTATCAGTTGTTTGGAGTTAAAGAATTTTACTGATTCTCCTCTTATCTGTTGTGTACTCTCTATCTCTTTCTCAGATTCTGTTCGCTGCGCTGTGTAATATTTTACATATATTGCTACAGAATATGGCATCATCGCTTTGTTGACTCTGATATTTCTATGCTTGTCAATCTTTATTGGCATGACCTTGTTCAAGGTATGGAATTCAAAGCTCATCCTCACATGGGTATTTGTAAATATTCTACACTTCAAAAGAATTTTCACAAACCCTTTTCCATTTCTACCACAACTCATTCTAGAGATTTTCTTTATCTTATTCACATTGATGTTTGTGGATCTTTTCCTCCATCGAAATCTCAATATCAGTATTTCATGACTTTTATTGATGACTTCTTAAGATACACCATTTTTTTTCTCTTGTAATGCAAATAAGAAGCTTTATTATCTTTTAAGAAATATAAAAAAGCTGTAGAACTTCATACTGGTCCTGGCATAAGAAAACTCCACAGTGATAATGATGGAGAATACATTTCAAATGATTTTGATTATTATTGTAATAATCACTATATTCATTATGAAGATATGGTTTCCTACTCTCCTCAACAAAATGGTATTGCCAAACATAAAAACATGACTATCCTCAATGCTATGCGATGTATGCTCATTCATTCTCACTTATCTCGATGTTTCTAGACTGAAGCAGTCTTAACAACAATATTTGTGCAAAATCATCTTCATACGATTGCTTTTGGTAAAATACCAATCACTACTTGGACATGTGAGACTCCTTCTGTTTCATATTTTTGAACTTTTGGATGTATTGCTTATATTTATGTACCCAAAGAGACTCCCAGAAAACTTGATCCTCGTGATTTGAAACTTATTTTCATTGGATATTCAATTTTTTCTAAAGGGATACATGTTTTATGATCCATCCTCAAAGAAGGTAATCATAAGTCGGGATGCTATTTTTAATGAATAACTTATGGATAGCACATGGTCTCAAGAGGATGCTGGAAGGACCTGGTCACTAGAGGACGCTGATGATACAAAGTCATTACTCATTGCTTTTCCTTTTCTATACAATGATTGTATTATATTAAATAAATTTAAGGGATTTTTTTTTTCTCCGCCCTCATGGCGGCACGTGTGCTATGCCGGATGCCGCATGTATCGATTTGGAATGAGGGGGGGGGCCAGCAAGCTCCTCGCTGGAGCTTGCTCAGGGCCCTCTCCATGCCGACTAACAGGCAAGGGGGGGAGGATTCCTTCCCCTCCCCTATATAAGGTGGAAGGGCCGAAGTTGTAAGGAAGGGAGGGGGAGAAGGGACGAAGCTGATACCACCGCCGGCGACTTGCTGAAAAGGAGGAGACGGCCGAATCGCTATCACGAGCTGGAGGGCCGTGTCACTACTGTGAGGAGGGAGGACGGCTGAATGCTACGTTAACGGACGGAGGGCCAGAGACTTTGAAGAGACGTCGTACGCCATCGTTGCAGAGAGGGAGAGAGTGAGCCTCTCCCCTCGACTCGTGAGGGTGCGTGACCCGTTGCCAGTCCTCCCAGCACCACGGCCTGCAGCCACAGGCCTCGCCGCCTCATAAAAGTGCCCCCAGCGTTGAATTTCCCTCCTGCCATGTATGAAGCAAGAGAAGCTTCTAAGGGGGCTAGCTAAGCCCCCTTTCACCCCCTTGTTCTTGCCTCATCAAATCCTTCCCCCCCCCCCCCCCCCCTCCGGGTTTAAAATCCTCCTAAGCCCCCTTTCACCCCCCCGTGTTCAAAAAAAATCTCCCAAGGCCCTTCTCATGCCTTTTGGAACCGTTATCACTTCCCCCCCCCCACCCCCCTCGGGTTTTAAAAAAACCCCCTAAGCCCCTTTCACCTCCCTTATAACCCTTTTAACCTTTTCACTTTCCCCCCCTCATAACTCTTTTTTTTTTCCCACAACCCCCTAAGCTTCTTTCTTTTCCCCCCTGGACCCCAAATCCGAACCATCATCATGAGCCCGGATCAAAAAGATGGTGAGCCTCCATCTGAACAGCACTGCCGTATGTCTTAAAACATTGAAAGAGTGCCTGCATGGCATGACCATCAAAAATGCTTTTTTATACTTGGGTCTTGACTCACTCTTCCAAAATGTGAGGCATAAATCCCGAAGTACCTCCAAGTAGTATCTAATCTATTGGGTCATACAATCCCTTAAGCATATTTCCTCTCCTGAGTACTTATAGATTGTTGCATTAAAAGCTTGAGCTTGTGCTCAGCTTGCTCCACTGTAATGCCCACATTTGTACCAGATTTCTTGCTTGATGCAACAATAAGCTGTTGATACTCAATGGCTTTGTCAACCCTATAGTAAATACAAATCAAGCACACTTAGCATAGTACTACTAAAGAATTTTCTAGATTGACACTCAACAATGTGAATCAGCAATTTATTTCAAAGAAATATAGAGTAAACGATGCATTTCCCTTGCTAGATGGTGGAGTGTAGAGTAAAGATGTTCCTCCATAGACCCAACTCGTTATTAGTTTGTTTTCAGAATCTAGCTTGGCCTCTTTCATTATATTTTGATGCCATTGATTCAAAATTAAACATACTGTGTCTAGATGATTGTCTTTTATTTGTTTTGGAGCAACAAGGATGTAGCTATTACATAAACTTACAAAATGAAAAACCAATTCCCTTGAAGAGTACTCTTTGAAATTGCTATCATGCAACATGATGACTCTTTGTAGGTTTGTTTACATAGATTGTGGACTATGATGGCAATTAAGAGTAGTCCCTCCACTTTAGATACATGTAGGTGTGTACAAAAACATGAGTGCCAAGGTGGTGATGCATCCTCTAAGGCTTGATGCAAAAAAAAAAAATCGTTGAAAAATCCAATTTCAAGTATTAAGGTAGAGTTGATGAGGATCCATGAAATCTTTGAGAAGTAGTCATCGTCTATTCAACTACCTTCCTTAAAGAAGTGGATTTCCATGTTGTTTTATTTGGAAATATATTGAATGGAGTCATAGATCATAGTATGTAAGGTTGTATGACAATGGAAATAAAGAATCCCATGATGCTCGTCTCTTGCTAGAGGATTTAGAAAGCTGAGGTTGATGATGACTCTTAATTTTACTCTTGTTTGAGTTTTATGGATTGGATATTGATGAAGTTGATGATGCAATACACATGTCAATTACTGAAGAATGCAAGAAAATGTGTGGAGTCTTTCCCCCTTACTAGTTGTGAGCATGATTTAACGTGATTCCTTGAGATCAACCTCGTGATTATTCATTGAAAGCTATGAGATGAAGGCACTTTGAGAAAAGCTTGGTGCTCAAAGTCTCTTGAGATGGATGGCTACATTGAGATAGATTATGCTACATTGATAGTGAAGAAATTTTCACCTAGAGTGAGTAAATGTCACCTTGATTTTCGATACGTTCATATAGAAGTGCACGAGTTTAACCTTGAGGTCCCCTACTTCATCCTGAGGTCATGAATTCGCATAGTATGGCTCCATAATTTCTTTCAAAGATCCTCAATGCTCATCCAATATCCTTCACATTTTGCTTGAGATCCAAATTTTTGCCCAAATATGCAATTTGAGTTCTTTCCACAGCTTTGTAGCTCAACCATTGATTTACTGTCTTGATACTTTTCATTACTCGACCTGTTATTTATGGTATTATTTTGTTATATTTTCCATGTCATGGGTATATATTTCAAAAAAATTAGAGAACGATGTATTGTTTAAGCACATACGCATCAATAGTTGTTTTATTGGTGTTATATTTTGAGCTTTGATCAATGTGCATTACGTTCTCAATCCTAGGAGGTGCCATTCATAGAACTATTGAGTGTTATGTAAATTTTCCACTGTCTCTAAGATGCTCGGCTATACTAAGTCTAGATGGTTATGCACCTCTTTCTCACCCAAGAACTCACCTTAAGAGGGGAATGATGCAAGATTCATGATTACGTTTCTCTAGCATCAAACAAGCAGAGGTGAGGGCTAATTTGTGTGTGACAACCCATATCCTTTAAGCTTCATGTATCTTTACATTAGTCATAATTCACCAGTGTTCTTAGATGAGGTCCGATTGTTATGCATACCACATTCTATAAAAGGCACAACCAGTTTTAATGTTCTCCTTGATCTAACTACCTCATCCCTTCTTGTATGTGTGTCATGTCTACTTCATAAAGAACATAAGTACCATTTCTTATCTTATGTACTTCTAAACCGGTGTACTTCTGAACCACTTGCCAACGCAAAAGAGACGACGTCCTTAGGCAGCAAACGTACACCATTTACCTCTCGAGCAGGAAGTTTGGGTTTGGTGTTTATGGCTTAGGGCTGCGAATAAGAGTGATTGATATTGTAATTAATAGTTTTTGCTAGAAACAAACGAGGTGTGCAGCTGAGGATTTGTGAGATCTTCCGAATGGAACGCAATGGTTATGGACGGTATACCCCCAAGGGATTATTGGATGCACGGCTTTCCGATACATGCAGTTATGGATGCAATTATGCAATAATTAGACTCCCACCTCTTGCATACGTACATAGTTGAGATTACCGTTTCCCCTTTACTTTGAGACTACCGATACCTCTTTAGTCGCTAATGCATTCTCCATGGAATTTGTTGACATACCCGTTGACAAGCTATGTGAGGAGGCCCCAAGCGTGGCAAGAACGACAAAGCGCAGCACAACCGATCCTGATCTCCCATCAGCACGCACTACGGTTGAATTAGGGGAAAAACCAATGGACAAATTATGAAATGTGGATGGACATCATGAAAGGATATTACATCGTTACGGACAGAAGAAAGATATTTACAAAGCCTCTGGATGATCCCCGACATCGTTTCAAGCTCCGCGTCATGACATTGGATGTATGTATGTGAAGCTGGGACGGCTGGGTGAGTTCTAGACGTTTCTAGAGCGGCAGGCGAGATTATCATGGGATCTTGCCGGCGATAAATGACGTGATTAAGACGAAATTATCATGGAATCTTGTGAGCGAATCAATGTTCAAGGCGAAATAAAGTATCATAGCATGTCGTCCGCCAGCAGTTACTAGTCCAAGAAGGAGCAGCACGGTACCTATATGTATGAGCACATCGTCGAGTGAGAAGCTGCAACTGTACTGCCAAGCTGATAACGTTCGGGGTTAGAAAGATGAGGACCATCAAATGCGTTATTTTAAGCACCAGCACATTATTATGCGGCCTGCTGGCGATGATCCATTGCACGTCCGCCCAGCAGGTGATTGCGACGATTGTCAATACCATGGTGACCTATGAGAGCGATGTGTCCATTTTCGACAGGGGAGTCGGGACGGCCCACCAAGTCTTGGGGACTGACGGGGACTCCATAACCCAAGTGCTGGGAGACACCCCACAGGAGGTGTTTCAGAGCCATAACTGGAGAGCTACAATGCAACGAGACTACTCCAATCCACAAAGCCCAATCCAAGACTTCGACCTTACGGATGGAACTGACCCTGCCACCGACCCAGGTCTCAGTATTCCATTCCATAATAATTTGTTCATGCATTTAATGTTTCGACGTGCCGTGGTTCTGGATTATGAGGTCAGCACGATCCGATAGATGGTGCAATCCTTCATGAGAATGGCTATATCGCGTCTTGCGTCTTCTCTCTTCAATCTCTTCCCGAAACGCTCGATTACATGCAGTATTGCCTTGTGAATTGCTGCGTGCAACTCATGATTATCTTTGCACTCGATCTGTTACTAGTCTTTCTAACGTTTAGCTTGGCAAAACAATTGCAGGCAATCCTATCATCCAATTCTATTGGGAGGTTGGATTCGATAGCTTCACGCTCACCTTTTTCTATAACGATGGGACCAGCTCCGCGCCTACCGTAGTCTTTGGTTGGTATGACTAGAAGCTGGAGAGAGCAAGCGACGGCCGAATCACACCAGAAATAGCGTGCTCACAAATTAGTGATGAGCGGGCTAGAATTTATGTTAATCAAGAGAAGGGAATTTGTTGATTGCTCCCGATTTCCTTTCAATTTTGTTAGCAGTACATGGTGGTGTGACAATCCCACCTCTACCCCTAGTGTAGAGATTAAGCTAAGCTAAAATCCTTTCGATCGAACGTCAATTGAAACCGTGACAAATTAGCTACAATCTAATCGGCATCCATCATGCCTCTATACGTCTATTGTGTCTCTCGGAAATAGAGATCAGCATGCGAATCGATAAGCGCTCATCTTAATAAACTTGAGGAATAATGTTGACTAGCAACCAACTAGCCACAAATATAGCGTTAAACGATAGTCCACAGCCTGGAGTTCAAATAACGACTACACACAAGAAATAACTCTTGACTCACATGAGCTTATCAACTCATTGACATGCCTTTTATGGACATCACCCATTAATTGAAAACATCCATCTTACAAGTAATATTCCATACAAATAAAAGTTAGTAGTAAAGTTAGTTAGTCAATCTATCAGTTAGTAAAGTTGGTTAGTCTATAAGTTAGTAAGGTGAGTTATGAGTTAGTTAGTTAGTTAGCTTATACATTAATAAGGTTAATAGTTAGTATGTTAAAAATTAGTAAGATTACTAACTAAAAACTAATGTTTAAAATAATAATAATAATAACTTATAAGTAACGTTAGAAATTAACATTTAGAAACGAAAAAAAGGGGGGCTATTGACCGTCAAAAAGAAGGCCGTCCCCTAATCATCGTCGTCATCTTCATCTGTCGTCGTCATCATCATCATCTCAACATCATCATCTCCTTTATCGTGATCGTCAATATCTTCTTTACCACAAAAAATAGGCATCGATCGCCTCAAGACACCCCTTTTTTCTTCAAAAGATTTTAAAATAAAAGAGAAAGAAGCTCCCCACTCTAAGTGGAGGAGTTGTCTTTACACAAAGAGAGCAGAAAGAGAGGGGAAGGGAGAGGCAACATGCACTCCCTTTTGCCTATATAAATGCTTTCCCTCTACTCAGTTTGGGAGGAGACGCAAGGAGATCCAAAGAGGCTGCGAGAGGGAGGTAGAGAGAGAGAGGTAGAAGGATACCGCTCCCCCCGAGTGGTTGCAAGAGGGAGCTAGAGAGGGAGAGAGCTAGAGAGAGAGAGAGAGAGGGAAGAAGATCCGGAGAGGCTGTGAGAGAGGGAATTAGAGAGAGGGTTAGAGAGGAAAAGACTTAACTCAACCTCTCCCTGTCTCGGTCTTCAACTCCGCAATCTTCTCTGATGCTCTCACATCCTGAATTCATTCCACCTTCTCTATCTGTCGAACACTCTTGCAAAGGATGGCTCCAAAGCAAGAGGCACAAAGACCATGAGAACCATCGCAATCAGTCAAAGAACGGATATTGCCATAGATACGGAAGTACGCGAGGTTACTAAAGTTGCCACTACCAATGCAACATCAAGCATGAAAAATGCAAGTGCAAGCAAAGACAAAATTCCCAATATCGTTATGCCAAACTAGGTTATTCACAATTCAGAAATAGGCTATTGTTTTCATATCTCCACATAAAATAATCAGGTTTTTATCGAAATTTTACATAAAATATTAGCTTTTGCATTAAATGGTATAAGAACTACTTGCTAGAGTACATGGATAGCATCCATATAAAAATCAAGTACATCAAATATTAGCTTCCATATTTACACGTACAGGAAATGACAGTTTCAATTAGAGAGCATATTAATACACACATAAATGGTTAATTGCTACCTATCACTACAACAAAAAGGCTCCATAGAAGTGCTTGTAGACGCAATATTTGAACTGTGTTTAAAAATGATAGGTGCATTTATTACCGCGTCTACTGGCGCGTCTAAAATTTCGCATCTATAAGCGCGCTTATAGGAAAAACTACACGCGTATATAGACGCGTCTATTAACGCGCTCCGTAAATATATAATCATATTTATAAAAAAAGTACATATATTTATATTTTGTGTCTACACATGCGTGTAACTATGTGTCTAAAAAAGCGTGTACTGTGCAATTTTGTGACGATAATAGACGCGCATTTTCTCTACAAATTAGATGCGCTGATAGACGCGCAAAACAAAGGTATGAAAAAAAAAAACTAGAGAGCATTGCAAGCCACATGCTCTCTCGTTTTTCCCCCCCATCAACATCAAATTGTATGCTTAGGGAAAACAGAGAAAGATTATTATATTGAAAGTAAAAGAATGTGGAGAGCCAAAGTCCATATATTGATAATAACACATGATGAGCGTACGGTGCTGAAACATTTGTACATATTTCGAAGATGTTTGTACTGAAAAAAAAAATGTATGTAAAACACTAAATTTTATATATATAGATGAAATATTTTTACATGACAAGTTCTAGTGCTTGTGACCTCAAGCATGGTCATGGTTGCAAGCACTAGCTGAAAGTAATACATATAAAAAATGCAAACTACAAGCCAAGGGGAGGTATGCATGCACGGGGCTCCTCTACATCTCCTCAGAAGAGGCATCATCGTCGCTACCACCATCGCTGCCACCACCACTACTGCTAGTCCTCCCTTCGCTATCCTTAACTGCATCAGGGTTCGCCTGTGCTTTGTAACACCATTCTAGGGTAGGATGTACAAGCTGGTTAACTAATGCTTAATATCTCTCTCATAAAAAAAACGTATGATTGATAGGGTATGGGACCACAAACATTTGAATGCGCAAGATCTAATGATACCCATATGCAAAGAACGAAACTTTTTATGTGAGTTACAAGTGTGCCTACCATATAAATCATGATCATAGGAGTCAAAACATGAGTAGTCAAGAGATGGAAAATACTACAAATGCATGAGTACTTACACTCATTTAAGGGACATATGTCCAAGACATCAATGCTAATGAGATACATGAGAAAATTTGGTCACACCTAAAATATGAAGAACATATCTAGATATAAATACAAAATAGAGGCTACCAACCTTGGTACCTCTAGCAAAAATATATTGGCCACATGTAATCTTCCGTGCACAATCACCAAAAGAGACATGGTATTTTTCATCATTCAACTATCTAGCAAAGATAAGGATTTTAGTCAAAGCAATTATATCACATACATCGTTAAGTGCAAATGGAGCATTGATACTAAATTGTAATCTCACATCACTTATGCCAATAATGTCGCATGCATGATCATCATCTAGTCTAACTAAACGTTGTCATTGCGTTAAGAGTTGAAGGTCTACCACCGGGGCTTTTAGTGCAGAAGAAGAGTTTAGGATTCAAGCTTCAGAAAGGAAAAATGGATTGGGTTTTAATAAGATTTGGGGTTTAGAAATGATTTAGGTACGGAAGAGGAATTCAAGCCTTCTCACTTTGTACTTAGCATACATGAACAGAAGGAATAAGACTAACTTGATTACATCAAATGCTTCAGGATACATACATCATTTCATAAAGGATATTTTCAGATTTCCAATTCATTTATGAATGTCAAATGCAAGCTCTAATGGCATTTATTTCATGTACATAGATGGATTTCAATCCTTTGGGTCAAGAATATTGTTGTTAGAATCAAATGCATCCAAGATTTGGACCAATGATACATGAAATGAATGGGAAAAGTATAATTTTAGCTTCAGCCCTGTTTTAAAATAGAAAATTCCAGCCCATAATCAAGTTCAAAATGAGTGCATAATCTCAAGAAGAAGCACTTTTGATCATCTATGAACAAAGTCCTGAAGTAAAGGGGTCATTTCCCTCCATTACAACCATGAAAAACCCATGTTTGCTCATAAAAATGGATCATAACAGTGGGCTGCCCTGTTTATGACTGGTTATTTCACCCCATAACAGCCCGTATGCCTTCAATATCCTCACCCTTTGCTTGTCCCAAAGTCATTCAAGTACTTGGATACAAGTCGGGCTTCATTGGATCAAGAATATGCTAAACAAAATGAGAGAAGTCGTGCATAAGAGCAGGCTGAATACTCTTCTCTCAGATTTCCCCCCTTTTATAGACAGTTTCAGCATGTATTTTCGTCAGACCAAAGAGGCAGGGAAGTGGAACTCTCACCATGTTTACATCTTCAGTAGTTGGGCCTGTTAATCTTTAGTTTGCATGCTCCATTTCATGCATCTCAGCTCCAGCTTTTCTTCCAATTTCCCTCAGACAGTGCAGCCCGCATTTTGCGCCGAAAAATGCGGGCTGCTCTCTGCTCAGTCCCTGGTCACTTTTGACCAGCCTAGGTCACTTGCTGATCACTTAAGTCAGTTAGTTCTGGTCCCATGTGGACCTAGTGGACTTTTGACAGTTTTTGGCATCATTTTTGGGTTCTGACCATATTTTTGAACCTGAATTAATGTGATTTATCTAGCAAACTGTCAATTACTTCCAGATGTCCAAGTTATAGGTTCCCATAGACTTATTTTTCATAAATGTACATGGTATAACTGCAAATTATATGCTAAATACAAAAGAACTTGTATAACTAAGGTGGTTATTGAATAACAATGCCTGAATTTTGTATGTAAATATCTCATATAACTTCCAGTGAAACTCTTCTTGTGTTAATAAGAATCCCATGATTTCTATCATGAACAGTAAACTCTTTGACATTCACCCCCTCCTAACCTGCACATCCTCCGGCATGTGCCATTTCATAAGATTACAGGTCCAGGAGGGTCTTCTTCTTCATCTTCATTCTCTAAGTCTTTTTCTTCCTGTATGTCTTCAAGTAGAGGACTCATATCTAAGTCATCAAGTTCATAACTTGAAGATTCTCTTCGTTTGAAGAGTTTGATTCGTTTCCTAGCTATTGGAATCTTAATCATGGTCCCATCCATTTCAGCCAAAGAGTAAGTAGCATTATTATGTACTACTTTTACAACATATGGTCCAAACCATCGCTTGGCTAACTTCCTATGAGCACTATATTGATTGTCCAG
This sequence comes from Lygodium microphyllum, assembly GCF_053477565.2. Taxonomy (NCBI): domain Eukaryota; kingdom Viridiplantae; phylum Streptophyta; class Polypodiopsida; order Schizaeales; family Lygodiaceae; genus Lygodium; species Lygodium microphyllum. The sequence continues at coordinate 139,974,990 of NC_141151.1, read as the reverse complement.
GCTGCTATCATAGACAAGAACCTAATCATTCTCTTGAATAGCTCTTGGACGGAGTCGATGATGCTTGTCAAACCTCTTCTTATTCTTTAATCTTGCTTTTTTTAGCCTTTCAATGGCTATTTTGACATCTTCTGGCCTTCTTTCAAGTTGCTTTATGCGTAAAGACAACAATTCTTCTCTATTCATGCCTTCATCCCAAGGCAAGATACTCCATGTGACAATGGATTCCTCAATAGGCATAATAGGTGGTTGTCCATACATGAGTTCTGCTGGCATATATCCTGTCACTGCACTATGGGTTGTTTTATCAGCCCATAATGCAAATGGTAGCATTTTAAGCCATTCCCTCAACTTTCCTTTGCATGATTTTGCTAAAGCTTTGAGAATTGGTTGATGACCTCTTTCACTCTTACCATTGTCTTTAGGGTTGTAGGCTGAAATAAGACATAGCTTAATTCCCAATTGAGCAAAGAAATGGTGAGCCTCATCGGCATCCAATTCCCCTCTATCAGCAGTTACTTTAGAAACACATCCATACCTGCAAAATACTTCTTCAAGTAAAAATCTACAAACAGCATGAGTGGACTTTGTTGTCAAGGCCTTTCCTTCCACTTGATTTGTGAGATCTTCTCTAGCAAGTACTAGATATCTCATGTTCCAAATTCCTGTAGGCATAGTTACTAAATCAATAACCCATCTATAGTGAATGGATAAAGGATAGGTAGGCTGAAGCCCATCTCTATGCTTTACCATAGAATACATTTGACAAGCATGACAAGACTCAACAAAATGCTCAATGTCTTTCTTTATACATGTTTTGCCACCAAAATTTCTCTTTTATTTTGGCAAAAGTACACCATATGCCTCTATGACCAGCCAATAGGCTTTCATGGAATTCTTGCATGACTTGTCTTTGTGTTTTTTTTGTCACCTAAGACATGAACAAGTGCCCTTCCTTTCTTTTTTGCATGCCTCCAAAGGTAGCCATCTTTAAGAAAAAAACCATAGGCTTTTCTCTTAATTCTCTTGAACTCTTCATGAGTCCATTCTTCCTTCTTTGTCATACTGCTGAAAAATTGGCCAATTTTTAGCTAATCATCTGCAAAATATTCTTCTTTAAAGTGTGAACAAACCATAACAAAACATGGAATATGCTGTTTACTAGCTGTCCATTGTCCTTCTTTAGTTGATTCATCCATCCTTGCTGATGTAAAAGTTGTTTTATCAGCTGAGCCTGTTGTTCTTGCTGTAATTTTTATTGTACCTGCATTAACAGCATCATTTATAAAGTCTGATTCTTCTTCATCCATCATTTCTTCTTCATCCATATATTTGGCTCGTGAAAGCATGTGAGCAATTGGATTATCTCTACCTGCAATATGTTTCAAATCAGGATTTAAGGATTTAATATAGGCTATCCATCTTAGTATGGCTATGTCAGGAGTGGAACAGTTGGCTATCATGCCCAAGAGTGGAAGGCAATCTGTCTCAACTATAACATGTGTGCCCATGAAGTACTCCCTGTCACATTTTAATGCAGTTGCTACTCCCCAAAGCTCTCTTTTAATTTGAGCATACCTTCTTTGTCGTTCATTAAGAACCTTTGCTCCAAAGTGGATTACATATCTGTTGCCTTCAAGGTCATCTTGACCAACTACCCATCCTATTCCAATAGGACTTGTGTCCACTGTGAGTATAATGGGCTGTCCATTAGAGTAGTTAGCCCTCTTTAAAGTGGGAACTGAAGTCAGTATTTTCTTGAGTTTCCGAATAGCCTGAGTGTGTTCTTTTGTCCATAGAAACCTTTGGCCTTTTCTTAGAAGCTGATAAAGACTTTCAGCAACATGGGAAAAATGTGGTATTCAAATAAGGTAGAAGACACATGCACCAAGAAATCTTCTCACTTCTGAAACATTTGTACATTCTTCTTGCATCTTGCTGATTGCATTTATTTTAGATGGAGAAGGCTTTCGGCCATATGGTCCACACATATGACCGACCACAAGGACTTCTTCAACTCCAAAAACAGATTTAGCTCCTGAAAGAGTAAGATGAACTTCTTCTAATTTAGACAGGATCTGAGCACAATCATTAATATGATCAAAAATAAACTTTCGATATCCAAGTTCATTGAGTTCTTAATTTTTCTCATGAACTTCACATCCTTTGATTGGAACATCATCAAGAAAAGGAAGAGTCAATTGAGGAATATAATCCCTCAATACTTTATGCATGGCATTCATCATGTGAGCTACTGAATTCGTATCCCCTTGAGGTAGAGTACACATGCGGACTAGGCCAAGAGGCGTCTTCATTGTAGTAATGTCATGGCTTTCCAAAGCAAGCTGAAATTGGTCGTAGCCTGAATATAAGTCTCCCATGGAATATATTGCCCTACCTACAAAAGCTTTAGCAAACTCATCCACAATTGGTCCTGATCCAACATTTCTAATAGTGACTTTATTGACGGGTTGTAAATCTTGAATGAATCGTAAAGATCCATTCTTCTTTGGTACGGTAAACCATCGGTTGGAATATGGAGTTGAAGATGGCTCCAATATTCGCATTTTTATCTTTTCATTTAAAAGTTCCAATAACTTAGGCAAATGAGCCCTTGGAGCCGGAATTGGTTTAAGATTCCAAGGCACATGTGGGACCGTAAAAATTACCATTGGTGCCACAATGCTTGGATCCACATAGCCGATTTCATATGGATGAAATGAAAAGGCTTTACCATGGTTCTTTAACATCTTCATAAAGATTTGTTTTTCAGCTGGCAAGAGGAAATAGTCTTCACCAATTTTCAGCTTTTGTAGACTTTCAGCCGTAAATTGGTGACCAATATTTTTAGGATCACGAAGGCTTGGTTGTTTGGATACCCTTTCTGCCAATCCTTTGCTTTCAGGTGGTAGAGGAGTAGCTACCGGCTTGACCTTCTTATCAACTATTTTATATTTTGCTTCTACTCTTGCTTCATCCTTGTTTGGCTGTCCAAAAGCTTCATAATCTACAAATTCTTGAATTATGTCATACATATCCAATGTACATACCTATATGGACTGATTTTCTACATGAATGGCTGTATAAATTTCAGCCATTGTATCATTATAATTCAGCCCATAAAATATCCTGAAATTTTTTCATCTTTAGGTAAAACATAAATTTACTTCAGCTCTTGCTCCATATGACTCAAATACTTTCTTTCAGCCCTATTCATGGCTGAAAACTGCTTATAACAGCCCACTTCATTGGCTGAAAAAACTTGCAAATCAGCTTTTGGCCTTGCCTCCTTCATATGCGGAGGCAATTTTTTGTGACATGATGCACTGCCATAGCCTCCACTTATAGCAGCGCTACCCGAAAACCCTTAAATTCTTGGGCATTAGGAGGAACAGGATGATCTCTCAATCAATCCCTATTTCGATGGTGATTAACACAGACAGTTAGGAATTGAACAACTTTATCATTATCCTTGCTTCTTATCCGAGCATATGATGAACCATCATGAAGAGCCTTTGTCTCTAAATGAGACTCGGAAATAAATGGCTGTCCAAGAATGATTGGATAATTGCAGGAATCTTGAACAAAGAAATGAAATTCATCTTTTACGTTACCAATAGTAACTTGTACATAAGGACATGCTACATAAAGGTCGCCAGAAGAGTTATTGGTTGCCTTCATGCACCACCCTGGGCCCATGTCAATGGGCCATCCACCATTCTCATAGAGACTTCTTGACATAACATTAATTTCTGAACCATGGTCTATAAGGGCAATGCATGGAGTTTCTTTTTCACCGATTTTAACAACAGTTTTAGTAGTCGCCCTTGTCCAATGGGTACGGGAATAGTGACTACTAGGAATAAAGTGAGTTTCACTTTCTTCTTGCATGTTGTGAAGAAGAGTCTCTTTCTTACACATGGGCTGTACTTTGGATTGAGAAGTCCCCACCATTATAGCTTCTTCAGCTTCTGCTTCGTAAATGTTCATCCTTGGCTTCTATGGTGGCTGCAATCAATGCTTTGATTGCCTCCAATCGAATCCCTTGAGTTTTCAGCTTCTCTTCATCCTGCAAATACACATGAAGTACTTGCAAAAAAGCATGTACATATTCTTCAGTTTCTTCACCAATATATTGTCTTTTTCATTTAATTACATCAATTATTACATCATGAAATCCTCGTTTTGCAATACCGAGAATTTCACCTAATGTAAATTCAATTCTACTTCCAAGAATCCTTTCTTCTAGGATCCGTTTAAGATCCGTTGCGGTCTCTATGTCAGACTGCAACTTGTAACTGGGATGTTTGCTTTTTCTTTTTCCTTCTGTCTTCTTTACTTGAGGGGCATCTCCTATGTCAAATTCTGGTGGCGGCGGACTTTTAGTAGCCTTCAGTTGATCTGGTTTACTTCTTGTTATGCGTTTAGTCGGCCCTGAAGAAGAAGGACCGGTAACATCTTCTTCTCTTCTTCTCTTTTCTTCTATCATGTCTTCTTGATTATTAATTTCAGCTAACCGAGCAAAAGATGAAAATGAATCTATAGGCTCGGACCAACTGGTTCTCCCTCGAATACATTGACTGGCAATGGTTAAATCATCTTTAGTTGCCTTGCCTTGCTCCATGCGTTCCAAGGCCTGCGTCCACACTTTTTACCATCCTTCCAAAAGACTAATTTTTGTGCTTCAGCTTCACGGAATGCACCGCACTCCCTCTTGTCATGCTGAGGCTATCACACCAAATGTAGCGTCTTTTGAAGCCTTCTCATGCAGGCCTTTGGGCAGTTGACCGACCCCTTTATTCTACTTTTACATCAAGCCTTTCTACTTTAGAATTAATTTACGTTAAATTAAGATGGAGATCCCGCGTGCTTTTAATTAGCTCGTCCATGACATCCTTCTTTGGAGAAGGAACAACATAATTTCTTGATTGCTCAGCCATAGAGACAGGAGGTCGAGAAACTGGAACAGGCTCCTTCATAGATTTAGTTGTTGCAGGAGTTGATCCCCATCTTAGACACAATCGCTCTCTTCGAGCAATCATATTAATTGCTTCAGTGACATCACTCCAAGCAGTCTTCAATCCTGACTCAGAGTCAGGGTCTTCAAGTTGGTCAGTCAATTTCTCTTGAAGAGAAGAATCTGCAGCCTTTAAAAATAATTCAATCTTTTGACTTTCCATACCTTGTTGATCATCAGGATCTAGTTGGGCAAATTTGCTTTCAAATTCTCGATGAAGAGCAGTACCGGTTAGACCCTTATTGGGCCTTTTGACCCATTCGGTGAAGACTTTCTTTGTCATAAGGCCAGAGTCTTCAAGGAAAAGTTCTTCTCAAAGAGCCTTCTTGAACAGAGTCCATCCTGCATCTTTTTGGAAAAGACCATGAATTCGGTCCTGGAGATTATGCACAGCCAGGCGGGCAAAGTAACGGCTCCAAGCATGTTGAGGAACTCCAAAGAAGACCATCTTGTCGGTGTAGAGGCGGATAAAAGAGGACACATTTTGCCCATTAAATTGCTTGAGCTCATGCCCAATTGCTTCTAAGGCCTTAATAGCAGCATCATCAATCCGCTCTTCTTCTTGTCTCCGTTGTTGTTGCAATTGCAACTGCTGCTAAAATTGCAGCTGTTGTTGTTGGCTCTCTTGCATTAGACGAATCAACTGTTGCAAAGCATCTCCTCCCGAGCTTGATGATTCTCCCATTGGACTTCTTCTTCCGCAGTGGACCCTCACGTCGGGTTCACCACTGTCGTCATGTTAAGAGTTGAAGGTCTACCACCGGGGCTTTTAGTGCAGAAGAAGAGTTTAGGATTCAAGATTCAGGAAAAATGGATTGGGTTTTAATAAGATTTGGGGTTTAAAAATGATTTAGGTACGGAAGAGGAATTCAAGCCTTCTCACTTTGTACTTAGCATACATGAACAGAAGGAATAAGACTAACTTGATTACATCAAATGCTTCAGGATACATACATCATTTCATAAAGGATATTTTTAGATTTCCAATTCATTTATGAATGTCAAATGCAAGCTCTAATGGCATTTATTTCATGTACATAGATGGATTTCAATCCTTTGGGTCAAGAATATTGTTGTTAGAATCAAATGCATCCAAGATTTGGGCCAATGATACATGAAATGAATGGGAAAAGTATAATTTTAGCTTCAGCCCTGTTTTAAAATAGAAAATTCCAGCCCATAATCAAGTTCAAAATGAGTGCATAATCTCAAGAAGAAGCACTTTTGATCATCTATGAACAAAGTCCTGAAGTAAAGGGGTCATTTCCCTCCATTACAACCATGAAAAACCCATGTTTGCTCATAAAAATGGATCATAACAGTGGGCTGCCCTGTTTATGACTGGTTATTTCACCCCATAACAGCCCGTATGCCTTCAATATCCTCACCCTTTGCTTGTCCCAAAGTCACTCAAGTACTTGGGTACAAGTCGGGCTTCATTGGATCAAGAATATGCTAGACAAAATGAGAGAAGTCGTGCATAAGAGCAGGCTGAATACTCTTCTCTCAGATTTCCCCTCTTTTATAGACAGTTTCAGCATGTATTTTCGTCAGACCAAAGAGGCAGAGAAGTGGAGCTCTCACCATGTTTACATCTTCAGTAGTTGGGCCTGTTAATCTTCAGTTTGCATGCTCCATTTCATGCATCTCAGCTCCAGCTTTTCTTCCAGTTTCCCTCAGACAGTGCAGCCCGCATTTTGCGCCGAAAAATGCGAGCTGCTCTCTGCTTAGTCCCTGGTCACTTTTTGACCAACCTAGGTCACTTGCTGGTCACTTAAGTCAGTTACTTCTAGTCCCATGTGGACCTAGTGGACTTTTGATAGTTTTTGGCATCATTTTTGGGTTCTGACCATATTTTTGTACCTAAATTAATGTGATTTATCTAGCAGACTGTCAATTACTTCCAGATGTCCAAGTTATAGGTTCCCATAGACTTATTTTTCATAAATGTACATGGTATAACTGCAAATTATATGCTAAATACAAAAGAACTTGTATAACTAAGGTGGTTATTGAATAACAATGCCTGAATTTTGTATGCAAATATCTCATATAACTTCCAGTGAAACTCTTCTTGTGTTAATAAGAATCCCATGATTTATATCATGAATAGTAAACTCTTTGACAACGTATAACAATATAGTAGGTGTAAAACCATTGATGATGTGGGGTAATATTGAAAAAGTTCATCAATTCAAGAAGCCAACAGAATAAGTAGACTAACATCAAGCAACTGTGTAGTATCAAGTGATGAAGTAGCAAGTATGTTATTATCTTAGATGTACTACAAGGCATTTATCTCTTCTAACTTAACATTGGAATTAGAAATTATGTGACCCTATATCCACAATAATGACAAGTAAGAGAGGACTTAGGACCATGGGACTTATTGTGTGATTGCCCATAAGACTTCGATTTGCTCTTGTTGGGTTGTGAGTCTTTACTAGGATTATTATCCCATGACCACCATGCCTACCTCTCACTATAAGTGCATGACACATATGGGTTGCATCAACATTCTTCATGTTAACTTATTCTATAAGAAAATCACCCTCTATATCCTTGAGTTAAAAGCTTGTGCGCTTAACAAGCAAGAAAAGGGACATAACATCCTCCTCAAACATAAGGCCTTGCAAAGTAAGTTGACTGAAAATGGAATGAAACTCATTTAAGTGAGAAGATATAAATGTCCCTTTCTTCATAAAAAGATCCATGAGGTTCTTAAGCCAATATAGCTATGTTGTAGGACCTTCACTATTATAGAGATCATTTTCATAATGCATAAGCAACCCTCAAGCTCAATGACATTCAAGTATACATATTTTGACAATGACAAAACAATGGTAGACTTACATAGCTCTTCAAGCTCTTCCGAATAATCTGCATCATAAAGTTTTGGTTTTATGCCCTCTAATTTTAATGGCTTGACTTGATTATTTACACCAATACTTGCCAATTTTGAGTCTTTCAATATTGAAAGTTCTTATTATCCAACTTCTCTGTGTTGAAGATAGTATTGTCATTGGAATCATTTGAAGCACCTACCATTATCTCTACCAAACAAAGAGTGTAAGAAACATTATAATAATAGCAAATTAGCCTCAAAATCAAGCCAAAAAGCATGTATTAGGAGTAATACAATCTTATTACACTACTCTTCACAAGGAACAAGAACTAGTGTGCTGAATACAAGCCTATTCTCTTAAGAAAACAACTCAAAACCATCCTTCAGCATGGCTGTCCATAAATATGCAGTACATTAACATATAATTGTAGGTAAAAATATAATGACAATAGATCAACATATAATTGTAGGTAAAAATAAAAAAGAGTAATCTCCCACTACTAGGAAAATTAGAGTAGTAACACATATGTACAATGCAACTAGCAGTGTAAAGACAAAGCATAAAACTACCGAGTAGTAAAGAGTGTCAAAACATCCAAGGTGTCAAAGGTAAATTAATCCACAATCATAAACCTCTGCAATGAGAGTATATACATAAAGTAAGAAATCATAAGAGAGTCTCCCATTGACTCAAATGAGCCATGATTTGCAAATAAAATGCAAATTACTCCTAATTCGAGTAGATCCAGAGTATCCAAAGTAGCAAAGGAAGCTCAATGCATAGAGTTCATAGCATCTAGGTGGCAAAAATATATCATCATGTATACATTTGAGAGCATATACTTTCAATATGTCTTCAAGCCCACAAGTGGAAAACACCGAAGCAAATAGACACTACCCAAATGCAACCAACTGCGCTCAAATAGAATATGTAGACCTCAACATAAGGATATTGAAACATATACATCAATGTCAATCATCAACATGACCATGTACGATACTCAAATAGCATGTACGAGTTTCATACATAAACGTTCACTGTAAATGCTTGCTATCCAAACTTTGCTACACCAAGAAACCCTTCAAATGTTGACCTATTCGAGCTCTAATCAGTCTAAGAAGGCTTCCCAAGCAATCAAACCAATATCCACATTTTATAAACTTGCGCCATAAGCATTACATAAGCCATCAGCATTCAAATATATACTATGAAAGTAGTATATATCAAACATACCCTATATTTAAAATGAATGTCTAACCCCAAGGGATCCAAATAGCACTCAAGACTACCTTGCAAATGTTAGAACAATTCCTAAATGGTCACTAAATATTTGCATAACCACCAAATAAGGAGTGATCAGCACCAAGTGATATAGAAGAGGCAAGACATGGGATGGAATCGACATGCCTAAATAGCATGAGTTATTCCTGTTGGGCTAAGAGCTATTGCTACTATGTTGGCCACTTAAAGATGCTCCATGGATCCTCTAGATTGAGCCTGGATTAAGTTGAAGTAAAGGAAAGACCACTCAAAACCTTGGGTGTATAGGGTTGGGGCAACCATGAAAGCTTCAAGCAAGGCCTTCTTCTCGGGTTGAATGTAATGTTAAAGAAGCTCTTGGAATGCCCCATTTGATACCACTTCAAAGAAAAAGTAGGACTAGAAGCATGAGCAAAAGCAAGAGAGACTAAGATGGTATGTGGGAACTTCAATAGTCACAATGTGTGACATGCCTTCCCTTAATTCTATTGGCATGTAAAGAATACAAAACAAAGTAACTTGAATATGTAGCTACCACTTGCAATGTACAAATGTTTGGGTGGTAGGTACAAGTCAATGTAGATGGCTAGGGACATGTGGCCTTTAACCCCCAACACAATCTATAATTGAGGAGGGTAGAGTACATGTGAGATGGATCTAGTGCTATGTCAAAGACTTTTAGGCTTTATCATAATTTTTTATTTTTAAGATAAGTTTTGATAGTGAATTCTTATCATAAGTTTTAATGTATTTATGATGAGTTTTGTATATTTAAAATTGAGATCTTAGAAGAATTAATACGCTAGCTTGAAGTTTTTATGTAAACATATGAATGACAAATATTTTGATGTTGTCATGAATTAGGTTGTCGTCGTCATCACCTAGTGCGGTGCATGATGCTGATGAGTCAATGAGCACATCCTCAAGTGAGGATGAAACATTGCATCTTCATAATCAAGATGCATGGCTACGATGAAAAATTAAATGCATGTGTGATCGTTGTCGAGGGTGTATTTTTCGAACACGTCAAATTGCAATGTCACACCTCAGCTTGTATGGAGAATGGGACCGAGAAAAATCACCGGTATTCATTGTTTTTTTTTTACCACTAAGATTTCTAGTCTATGTTACTCAATATATATCAACGTACATGAAACTCCCTTTTGTGGTTGAGCAGGATGCGGTTCCATATCCTCAGATGCTCCCTCTCGGGCATCGAGAGGCTGCAAAACGTCCATGCGAGGAGGCAGAGTCTTCAAGAAGAGTAGAGACTCACGACCATGATAGCAGCCCTCATGAAATGCCCCATCAAGTCGTAGACGATGAGATTTTGGACAACATGGTACACCATCTATTTTCGCAACCGGTTCAGGGAGAAGGTCACTCTACAAAGCCAGATGATCCGCTATATGTAGCATCATCTACTCCGTTGTATGAAGGTTGTACGTACTCCGTTCTTCGTGCGTCCCTCGAGATACTTAACTTGCAAACAATTTATGGATGGAGTAATGTCAGTTTGGATGCGTTATTGACGTATGTATCTATTCAGTTTGGCTTATGAATCATAATATTAATTGTTGTATTTTGAAATCTAATAGAAATATATGTTGGTGGTTTTTTAACTCACTTTTAAAAATATATATAGGTTATTATCACAAATGCTTCCAAAAAGAAACAAATTGCCAACTAAGACAGAGCAAGCAAGACATTACTTGACATCTCTCGGAGGCCTCGATTATGTCAACATCCATGCATGTGTCAATGATTGTGTCTTATTTCGTGGGATTCATGAGTTCGCACGAGAGTGTCCTGTTTGTGGCGAATAAAGATACGAAGTGGAGATGAAGTCAATGGATGTGTCTCGTAATTAGGTTTTGTGACATTTTCCAATTGTTCCACGTATAAAACTTATGTTCAAGTGTAAGTCTATTGAAAAGCTCATGTCATGGCATGCTAGTCATCGTTCAAGTGATGGAAAATGGAGGATCCCTGCAGACACACCGGCATGGCAACATATAGATAATTTGTGGCCCGTTTTCAAAGAAGAGCCAAGAAATTTGAGATTTGGTTTAGGTATGGATGGAATCAATCCATTTGGCATCAAAATCACATCATACAGTGTATGGCTAGTGGTATTGGTGAACTATAATATTCCTCCATCCATGGCAATTAAAAAGGGACGTGTAATGTTGTCCCTTCTGATTCCTGGAAAGCACAAGGTAAAAAACATGGACATTTACTTAGAGCCTTTGATTGAAGAGTTAGAAATGTTATGGGAAGGTATTGAGGTGCAAGATACAAGTGCATCTGCATCCTCTAGAGATTTCACATTGAAGGCCATGTTGTTGTGGACCATGCATGACTTTCCAGGATACGAAGAGTGTTCAGGTACATGTATATAACTCTATATTTAAAATTCAAGACTTGAATCAATTGCATTTTATTAATTCACTTGGTTTTTCAAGTTTAACCACATCAGGATATCATGCATGTCCTATTTGCGTTCCCTCTCTAGTTTCCTCTACGCCGGCACGTTTAAAGAAGGTTATCTACGACAATCATCATCGATTTCTTCCTATTGACCATCCCAAATATGTTCTCCCTACTAATGAAATGAGTCCACAATCTCTAACCATTCAAGATTGGAAGGAGAGATGGATTAATGCTGACAGCCACCCTCCACTCGGCATGAGTCGGTAAGAAGTGCATTTCTCTCGATTGACTTTAAAGTATTTAGCATGATGAATTGTTTACATAATATATTGTTTGTTTGTTAGGTTCTCTATATTTTTTCGTCTTTCGTACTGGACTGAACTCAAGATCAATCACCTGTTGGACCCCATGCACATATTCAAAAATGTTGTATCTACATTACGAGATCACTTGATAGGGGCTCGTGATTCAGTCAATGCAAGGGAGGATTTACGTAACGTTGGTCGCATAAGACAAGCCTGGCCACGCATTGAACCTAGAGGAAAGATTGAGCTACCCCATGCACCTTGGATGTTGTCAAAGAACGAGGAAAAAATAGTGAAGGAACAAATATATAGCTTTCGAATACCCACAGGATGTATGAGATGTCTCAAGGGAGCCTTCATAAAGAAAAAGAAAAGAGGTGTGGAGCAACTATCTGGTTTGAAGTCCCTTGATTGGCACAAAATGATTCAAGTAAGGGTATCTCTAACCATGAATATAGTAATTAGTGGAGTAACTATGTGTAAACTTTGGGGTATGATGACTTTTTTCTCAACTAATCATTTGATCTATGAATATTGTTTACATTCAGTTCGTACTTAGCATATCCCATTGTGTATCCAAAGATGTACGTGATATCATTTACAAGATGGGAGAGCTTGTGAGGTGTGTATACATTGTATTTTTTCATTATATATCTTTGAATTTCTACACAAAAATAAACAATTCTCAAATACATCCTGACAAATACGTGAGCTCGAAGGAAATTGATCCAAACACATTGCAAGATGCTCAAGTATTCTCTGTTGAGGTGGTTTGTTTGGTGGAGGAAATGTTTCCTCGATCCAATTTGACTACTCAATTACATTTACTCGTACATTTGATTGATGAGATCGCACTTTGTGGGGTAGTTCATGCAAGGTGGATGTTTTTTCTTAAGCGCTTCATGAAAACCTTGAAAGATTTTGTGAGGCAAAAAGCACGGCGTGAGGGAAGCATGGCTGAGGGTTGGTTAGTACAATCATCCCTTGTTTATATCTCTGAATATCTTGTTGAAGTGGATCCCTCTCAACCACGACTATGGAAAGATGATGAAGACTTGAGGATGACCTCTATAATACCTCAAGGAGAAGGAATGAGTAAAGTGCTAACAAAAGAAGAACTTCGTAAGTTAAATAGTTTTTGTGTGCTCAATAGTGATGTAATGAGCAAATGGGTTACACTATATAATGAAGCAAGGGCAAGAAGAAAAAGTGAAAGACAAGAATTTCGCACTAGATATGGACGTAATGTCTCATTTCCAGATCATCTAAATGCGCTCCCACGTCATATTGATATAGATTGGTTACATGAGGAAATGGAGAGAATGGAAAAAGAGGAGGAAATTAATATATCTCAAGAAGAGTGGGAATACGCACGAGGTTGCTTATCAAAGGTGAGACATACTATCAATGAGTTTGTTTCTATAAGTTTTATTTTATATAAATAATTGACATGTTTGATCTTTTATCTTTTACTACTAGTGCACATTATTCAATGCACTTTGATGTGAGGGTAAACATCTTCGAACTCAACGTATAGATGAAAAGAGAAATACCCAAGATTGTGGTGTCCTTGCTCACTTCGAGGATGCCAATGGTACCATGGAAGATTATTGTGGCTTGATCCAAGATATTCTGAAGCTTGACTTCAGACGACTCTTTATATATGTACTGGATGTGAAGTGGTTTAAAGAAGTGGTAACAAATGGTGAGCATTGCACAATCAGACGTCATCCAAGTGGTTTTGTAATCATTGACTCTACAAAATTTCACCAAAACAAGAATGACACATTAGTACTACCTCAACAATGCGAGCAGGTATATATGCAAAAGCTATTTTTTTAATATGTATACATGTGATACATATACACAATATAATAAGTATTTAAGTTTCTTGCTTTTGTTTTTCAAATATAGGTTGTGTATCATCCAATGGTAAACAATAACCGATGGTGGTATGTCATCCCTATATCTAATCGTTCAAAACCAATATATGGTAATATTATCGACATGGAGATAGTAGATGACAATCCAACAATTAATGATGATGTGCATGATGACACCATAATGGATGATATGCATGATATAGTACAAGATGAATCTCGCGAGGATGTTCAAGGAAATGCAGAAGAAGACAATAATGTCATTGTCGATGATATTGATGAAGTTATTGAGCAATATAGCAACACATCTGATAGTGGGATAGACTTATACGTTTTGTTACCTCTTGGTAACATAGACCTAGAAGTAGATAGTTTAGCAAGGGCTGATCTCATTGAAGATGAGATGGATCATTCACTATAACATACTTAATTTGCTTAATGATTCAATGTGTATTCTTAATTCTATGGTTTTTATCATGCGCACACATGCATACTCAAGAATTAATATTCAAGTTTAAAGCTAAATTGAATTTTCCATAATAAAAAGGAAGTATTTTTTATCATCTTCAAGTAGAGAAATTATGAGATACATATTGCAATGCTTGCTACTAATTATATAATAAGGTTTCTGTCGCTTGCCGCTAATTACTTATATCAGGCTTGTCAACTGGAGGAACTGCCATTCATTAGAGAGCAATGAAAAAATAATTATTAACTCTATTTTTTTAATTCAATGATTCAATGTATATTCTTAATTCTATGGTTTTTATCATGCGCACACGTGCATGCTCAAGAATCAATTTCAGGTGGTTAAATAATTATTAACTATGGTTTTTTTATTATATTAATTCCAATTTTAGATGGTTAAATAATTGCGCGTCTGGTGGCGCGTCTAAATTGGCATCTATTTGCGCGGATATCTAGATGCAAAATTTGTGTCTATTTACACGCTCTTTTACACGCACATATAGACACAATGATAGACGCACCCAACTTTGTGCATCTAACATGCGCGTCTATGCCTCATTTCTGTTGTAGTGTATAAGTCTGAGATGAAGAAGTGATTTCAAAGAGAATAAGCATTATTTGATTGAATATTGTTGCTCACTTTGATCTACTTTCCTTTAGCTATATGTTAATGAGATGTCCAAGTAAATAGATTAGGGAAAGATGGATATGGCCTTGGGGGAGTATTGGTATCTTCACTATTGTATGCATAATATTTTACTTATCTCACATACCTAGAGAGGTTGCAACACCACTTGGATACATTTCATATCTTTTATTAGGATAGAAACATCATTATGAGCCTTGGAAATACTCTAATTTGTATGGTGTTTAAGATCACCCAGTGGATTAAATGAACATTGTCGTGACGCTGCGCATACACCACTAAAAATTTGAGGGCCGAGTTTTTTGCCAAGAAATTGATCACATTAGTCATCGTCATTAGGAATTTATTTTCTGTTGTGTGTGTCTCTTTATTTACATTTGCATGACGCACAAGCACATGTAGTTAAACTAGCCACAATTTCTTCAATGCATTCATAAATTTTTGTGTGGAATGGATTCTAATTTGCAAACTGCATGAGTGATTGGGCATGAAGTTCTTTTCCAAGGCATGTTCTTCATATGGCACAATGCATGGAAAAATGGTTCACATGAAGGTTTTTGTTTTGAAGACTCGAGGACTTGAGGAAGAGGTTGTAATTCAGATGTTGCCAATGGAGATGATATGACTCTTACTTAGAAAAGTTGAATCAATATTTAGCAGTCCATGAAAGCTAAACGTTATCCACTTATATCATGGATATTTAAGTGGAGTATTGCTATATCCAAGATGGTGGAGACTAGCTAAGATGTGATCATTGTCCCTCTACCTATTACTCATCCTGCCTACAGATACAAGACATCTTGAAAGAAGACTGGTTTTGGCCAAACGGATAATGTGAGCATCGATATAATATAATCAACTTGCCACATTGTAAAAAGATATATTTAGTTTTGACAAAACTTTTTGGTATGATACATACCTTGGACAATGGCCTCTCTTGGTATCAAATGAGATATGAAGAGAGAGACTGGTCTTTCTGAGGTTATGGATTACCAGTGCAATCTTGTTGTTCTACTTCATGAAATGGAAGAGTTTCTTATACCCATAGATGAACCTTGGATGAACATGGACATGATTACACACACTTTGCCGTTGAAACCACTTCACCACCTTCACAAAGAGAGGAGGTGCTAGCAACATTGTATCAGTCACATTTGTTGTGAAAAATGATCCTCATCACTCAAACAAGAATAGACAAACCTTTCTCGGATAAAGAAGAAGAAGAAAAGCAACAGCCTATTTAGAGCAGGAATGTGTCAATAACATTAAAATTGACATTATCATTGACATCAATGAACAATGCTTTTGTGCTAAGAGAAAGAAAAGTGTCATCATTGACAATGATATCTAAAGCTTTTTGAAATTTTTTTTTCTGAAGCCACAAGCTTTTGGGATGGCACTGATTATAAAAGGACGAGAGGGAGAAAGAAGGAAAGGAGGAGGGGAACAAAGTGAACCAACAATGTCTTCGTCATCATCAGCTTGATGAAGGTGTAGGAGTCTGAAGATGAGCGAAGAAGTGGAGGACAACAAGAAGAAGATTAGCAAGCTGCTGCGATGACAAAGTGTCAGTGATGAAGTTGCGACAACACAAATTGGTGAGGTTGGAGAAAACGACAATGAATCTTCAAAATTGAGACGTAGATGAAGGTGACGTAGAGCCACAGAGAGCCAAAGGGAGCATCAACTTGTAGTCCAAGGGGGTGGGAGGGCATGACAATATGCCCAGAGAGCCAAAGAAAACGGCGACGAGAGAATCGAAGGTGATGAAAAAGCACGCAGAAAGTGACCGCAACCAAAGAAGACGATGTGGAAGGTGCCAAAGTAGTCGATGCATGACACGAAGAAGAAAATTGTGAAAGCGACGAAGGCCGAGTGTGCGATATCGACATGCGAAGGAGAAGGTGAAGATGATGTAGCTGAAGGGAGAAGTTTGAGTTCCTGCATGTTTTCTTCCTTTGCAATATACAATGTCTTGAGTACGAAAATTTACGCAGGACTAACTCATATTTTAGAAAGCTTTACTCTAGAACAGGGGCATTAGGATCGCATGAAGAGGAAGAAAATCACAAGATTATTGAAGTTCATGCAGAACAAGGAAACAAATGGGCTTGAATTTCTAGACTTCTTTCTTGCTCGAGCTATCAACGCAATTAAAAACCATTGGAATTAAACACTCCGTTGGAAACTTCTTAATGATGAGAAAGAAAGGAGAGAACTATCGTGAGTTCACTCAGTTAAAGCAAAGGAAGAAATCAGTGACTCTTATATGACTCGGCCAATTGCTGATGAAGCTCATTCTAATTGTGGGACAAAACGACATCAAAGTTGACACCTAAATTTTGAAATACTGGGATCACGGAAGGACAAACTTCTATCTCCACTGTTTCCCTCTACTATTAGACAACCACCTCATTCAAGTGCCTTCACTAGTTATAGTCCTTTAATTGTAAACAAAGTGAAAGTTACTATCCCTAGAGTCAAAAATACTGCCCATAGCTCAAACGTGCAATTGTATACTATCATTGATCTCTTTCGTAAGGCCTCACATCTCATGGAGTATCTCCATGTTTCAAACTCTTCACGTATCAAACCTTGCCCAAGTGTGTACCTAACGTGGTCATGGGTTATGCATCATGTAAGGAAGGGAAAGTTGTTTCTCTCCTAAAACACCTATGCCCGATGTAGATTCTTGTATTGCTTCACGGAGTTCCAGTAAGGCGGCTGAAGCTACATCAAGATCCCATTGTGCTTAGGCAAGAATCTTTGAATTTTAAAAAGCAGCTCGAAAGAAGGATAGGTGATCTCTCTACCTTTACTGTGCTCCCAGTCAAAAACCATTGAACATCTTCTTCAACATATATCCATGAATTTATCTTGAGTTCTCTTCATCTAGCTTAGCGTCCTGGTGATGAGTGACATTCACAAACCCCCATGTGTATTATTTGGATCTCGACATCTGGTGAACCCGACGTGAAAGTGTCTCTTCTAATTGTCAAGATGGGAGACTCTTCGAATACTCCACCCACTTCATCATCGAGTGCTTCTTCCTTTTCAATCGATAAGATAAAGAATTTCTTGCAAACTCTTTCTTCAGTCATTATGATTCAAAATCAGCAGATGCAGTTATCAATGCAGCAACAACAACAGTTACATTAGAAACAATTGGATCAACAATGAATGTTGTACCAAGAACAAGAGATTACGCATAATGCAATCAAAGAAATCGAGGCTACGGTAACTAGGTGCAAATTATTTGATGGCCAGGATGTTTCTAGCCTATCTTAAAGTCTTTGAAGGCTAGATGCGCTTCTTTGGAGTTCCTACCAACTGGAGAACCTATTTCCTACACCTTGTTAAGTCTACTTTGTGGGTTAGAGTGACTGATTTGTTTGTGCAAGACTCAAACTGGAATGTTTTCAAGAAAGTGCTAAAAGACGAATATTCTTTGGAAGATTATGGTATTGCTATGCGGAAAACATTTAAAGAGTGGGTCTACTAGCCCAACAATGGTCTTGTTGCTTCTAAGTTGTTGCAGGAGTTTGAAGAGCGATACAACCTGAGCCCTGAACTCGGATAAAGTGGATTTATTCTTGCAGAGGCGACTGATCCTGCACTTCAAAAGGAGTTGGGAGAGCTTCTTGAAGACCGTACGCAACCTATGGGATTGAAGACGGATTGGCAAGATGTTGATATGGTTTCCAAATTGACAATGGCGCAAGAGAGTGAAGCATGCTTCATTGAGTCCTTTGGTAAATATATCTGTAGTCATCTTATCACTTGGACAATGTTGAATCATGATCGTGCCTTTCTTTACTTCATATCAAACATAATGATAATCCACTACAACATGTTTAGACTTGTCATGTTGAACATAGTCTTTAGCAGGACTAATAGCACTTTGCTTATCACATCGAAGTGGTGTGCCAGAGAGAGGAGAATGGCCAATATCTAATTGAACTTGTTGAAGCCATACTAACTCTCGAGCCGCTAAAGGTACAACTGCATATTCAGCCTCTGTAAGTGAAAACAACAACACATTATTGTTTCTTGCTAGTCCAAGAAACAAGACATCCATCGGTAAAGAAACAAATTTCACTTGTAGAACGCATAGATAAGTGAGAGCTTTCCCAATTTGCATATGTATAACCCATTTATATAACCCAAAAAGTGAAGTGAATGCAGAGAATCGGTGTGTTGTTAGCACTGATAAACCAACCCAAAATCATTATTGCCTTTCAAATACTTCAAAACTTGTTTACTTGCAATCCAATGTTTAAGGCATCGAGAACCAAGATGTTTCCCAAGAAAATTTGCAACAAAAAGAATGCCAGGGCAAGAATGTAAGGCAACAAATTGAAGACATCCAATGAGATTTTAGCATAAGATTGATGTAATGCTAATTGTCCATCATTCTGCAGAAAGTGAGAGTTTTTGATAGATCTTATAAGACAAGGAGTACTAGTAGGATGTGCGAAACCCAGACCAAACTTATAAATAATATCTTCAACGAACAATGTTTGATATAGTGATAAAACACCATTTTCTCGATAGTGTTGAATTTGAATACCAAGACATGAATGAATGTCTCCAAGATCCACCATGTCAAATGCAGAAGATAAAACATTCTTTACTTGTTGAAGGAAGTTTAGATTATTAGAAACAAGTATGGTATCATCCACATACAGAACAAGAATAACAAAACTATAATTGTAACACTTAACATATAAGTAAGGAGCTAAGGAAAAAAAAAGATAAAACCTTATTTTGTTAGGAAGAGATCAATCTTTTGATACCAAGCTCATGAAGATTTTTTGAGACCATAGAGTGCCCAATGAAGTCTGCAAGGAATATTTTCCTTATATTTGACTACAAATCCCTCTAGTTGCTCCGTGTATATCTCTTCCTTTAAATCACAATTCAGAAAAGTAGTTCTCACATCTATTTGGGGAACCTTCAAATTAAACTCAAGCACAAAAACTAACAAGACCCGAATACTTGTAATACAAACAATAGGTGAGAAAGTTTCTTGATAATCAACTCCTGTAATTTGTGAGAAACCTTTGGCAACTAGCCTTGCTTTGAATTTTTCAAGTGTTCCATCTACTTTTGTTTTAGTCTTATAAACCCACATGCAATTAATAGCCATTTTTCGAGGTGATAACTAAGTTAGAACCCATGTACCTTTAGAGAGAATAGATTCATACTCAACTTCCATGGCCTTCTTCCATTACTCCTTTTGTGGGGATGACATGGTATCACTATAAGAGATAGGGTCTTTACAAATATTGAGAGGATTCTCAAGAATATTAGCATCATAAACATGGCAAGTACCATGCTCATTATCAATTAGAAGATTAACATAAAGATCAACGCTAGATCATCATTAGCAATAATAGGTAGAGGTTGTGAATCCTGATTTGAAGAGTCAATATTATCCTATGAAAGAGGTTCATCATTGTATAGAAAAGGAAAAGCAATGAGTAATGACTTTGTATCATCAACGTCCTCTAGTGACCGGGTTCTCCCAGCATCCTCTTGAGACCAAGTGCTATCCATAAGTTGTTCATTGAAAATAGCATCCCGATTTATGATTACCTTCTTGGAGGATGGGTCATAAAATGTGTATCACTTTAGAAAATTTTGAATATCCAATGAAAATAACTTTCAAATCACGAAGATCAAGTTTTTTGTGAGTCTCTTTGGGTACATAAATATAAGCAATACATCCAAAAGTTCAAAAATAAGGTCAGGCCAATAAATATCGACAAGCTCAAAAAAATCAAAGTGAACAAAGTGATGATGCCATATTCTGTAGCAACATATGCTCCATTACAATTTGAATAAAAATGCCTCTTGAAACATAGATGGGTTGGATGATCACTCTTTTTGCAGTAGTCACAGGAGAATAATCTCTAAACAACCATGGTTGTTTATTTGTAATACCATGTTCTTCATCACATTATTTTTCCCAGCAATCACCTATAGTATGACCATTTCTATTACAAAAAGAATTGTAATGTGTCCCCTAGCATCATCCAGGACACGTCTTAGCAGTCCATCGGGAAGGATGTCTAGAAAGCTCCGCCCGGCACTCCCATGGAATGTTACGAGATTTGCGATCTAGGGCTTCCCGCGTCTGCCACGTAGCGGAAGTATTCTGGCCATTACCACTTAGGATCGATCGGAATTAGGGTTTTCCTAATTGGTCATTACCTAATAGCAACTAGCGTCGGACCCAAGCGGACTACTTTACATAGAAACGCCAGGTCCGAAGCAGATTCATGCTGCACTTGGTTCAAAGAGAATGGGAAACAAGAGGGATGCAAAGCTCAACCTCTCTGCCATAAGGCATAGTCCCATTCCGTTCCCCTAAAACAACGTAAATCGGGTAAGACATAACTCTAGGTCATCGCTTTCTTGTTCATGTCATTTGACGATCATCCCGTTGTTCTTCGAGATTTGAGAAAAGTTCCCAGCTAACCGGGACCACCCAACCGTAGGACGGACCCATGGTCCATCCTCCGCACTTTCCTCGTTTTTATTTAGTTAGGTAATTATCTAACACGTTAGTTGAACATGTAACAATTAGCTTCTTTAATTAAACCGTTAAGCACTTGTTCCTTCACGTAATCTTATCACGTGACATAGAAAAATAATATCAAACAAGTTCCTTATTAACATATCATCATATTTATCTTTGAAATACAAGGAGTTCCGCCAGTAGGCTTGTCCATAATCCGCCCGAAGGCTATCCAGCAATCCACATAGATCACTATTCCAAGTTTCCACCCGTAGA
This sequence comes from Lygodium microphyllum, assembly GCF_053477565.2. Lineage (NCBI taxonomy): Eukaryota > Viridiplantae > Streptophyta > Polypodiopsida > Schizaeales > Lygodiaceae > Lygodium > Lygodium microphyllum. The sequence goes on along the minus strand of NC_141151.1, from coordinate 139,953,336 downwards.
ATAGTATGTGGGCCTCGAGATCCAATCCCGAGTCACGTTAGCCTCTTGTGCAGGACCCAGAAGGCGAGGGATTTACGGCCAGAGCCCCCCTGGCACCCAAGCATCCTCCTACTCCAAGTAGAGCTCAACAGAGAGACCTCTCGTGGCGGGTTTGATCCAGGTTCCCGGCGCGGTCAACAACCCCCTTGGTTAGGGTCAAGCAGGCAGTCGGGGGTAACTGAAGCTACCTCTCCCTTCATGCCTTCAAATTGAAGTATAGATATTTATTTAATTTGTAATTCATAAATTAAACAGTGCTCTAAAATCTCTAGCAAGCACAAACATTTCCATTAACCAATCTTGTTATTGGCAAACTGCTAAGGAATGATCCTTTCCTTTTGAATACATCAGCGCTCGTTCTAGGGTGTCTTGCAACTTGGAAAGATCCCTTACATTCTGGGTTAGGGCGTGCCCTATTAACCCAACTGGGTCAACCCTAAAGTTCATTGGATACTTTAGTTTTTTTAACATTCCTTATTTAGAAGGATATCGAAGAATACATCATTTTGCAAGATAACTTGCGTAAGGATCCGCCGTCCTTGTTGAGGGTATTTAACCTTTCTTCTTGTGAATCAATCACAAGACCATATGACTCGTACTTGCCGTGCAAGTCCTGCATTGTAATATATGATGAAACAATCCGTTTTAGTTTCTTTAACCTGACGTTTGTCAGACCTAGGGTCTCTTTTTAAGAACCTCACGTTTGTCAGACCTAGGGTTTCTTTAACCTGACGTTTGTCAGACCTAGGGTCTCTTTTTAAGAACCTCAGGGACAAACCCTAGTTCTTTTACATTTACGATTTATTGACCCTACAATCAGGAAAGGTAGGCAAGTATTTAAGGTATAAACATTTCTTGGATTTTAAATCATTCCCATTGCATATTTCGTAGCATAGGTATTTCTAAGTTTACATTAATTCGGTTAACTTTTAGAAGGTAATATTGAGATCACCTCGGCATTATTTGTTATCTTTGTGACAATTGATTTTTCAGTCCTAAACTTTATTGCTTTGAGGTCAGGTAAATTCAATTAATCTTCCTTTTTCCTTACAAACGAAACTCATGCCAAATAACAATATTTTCCTTGCTAAGATATGCAGTTAGCAATGATAACTTCCTAGAGTTTAAGCAACGTAAGAAACCTTTCATGAATTTCACCTTCTATGATGATTCATTGCAAAAAAGAATAGGGGTTAATGGTGCAAGATGTAGTTTTTATTCCTTCAAAATTTAACTACTTTAGTGGGTAAATAATCTTGCTCATAATTCGTTTCAGTGCATAAGGCTATTTGAAGGAAAACTATGTTTTATACTTTATCCATTTTGCATGTTCAACTAAACTAAATTCCTTCATCGTAAATAACTAGGACAAAATATATCTTATCCCTAACAATTCATCTTGCATGATTAAATTAAAACCGATATAAAACCTAGAAGGAAAAACCTGGTTTTGGGGTGAGATATCCACATGGATACTGGGAGATGACCCTCCCGCAGCTACTCCTTGGACTTTCTTAGGCGGCATCGTAGTTGTAATCCTTCGAACGTGAAGGCAGCTTTACACTCCTTTTCGGAATTCCACCGCCGCTTCAATACTCTTCTTCTTTCTTTCGAAGCAAGGAGCCGTTACGGGATTAACCACGAGGAAGGGGTAACAAGACCTTTAAGGTCTTAACTTCTTCGGAGAGGGAAAGGTTTATAAAGCCTAAAAGAAAAGGACATGGAACTTGCGAGGGAATGGGTGCTTAAATCTTGGATGGGAGTATAAACCCACTTGGAGAGGGCTTGTGGAAGCCCACAAGGAAGGATTAAGAGGCTTGCAATTTGAAAGGGCTTATAGGACCCTAAGGCATTTCATGGGGAAAGACCATGGGGAGGATTTTTAGAGAGGTTTTATGACACGGAGTAGTAAAGGATTTAGGGATTTAAACCAGGGTGAAAGGGAAAGGTGAAGGGTGAAGGCTTATAGCACGGGGGAGGGAAAAGGGTATGTAGGGAAAAGGGGACACGCGGGTAAGGGGCTTAGGGGGTGTGTTAAAAAAAAGGAATATGAGGGGGGTGCAACACGGGTTTCAAAGAAAACACAAGAAGGGACTTTACAAATTTAGGCACGGGGGAGGGAAAAGGGTTTTTGAGGCCAAGGGAAGTGGGGTTTAATGGCCCCACGGGAAGGGTTAAGGGTTTAAGACTGGGGGGGGTGAAAGGATTCTAAGGGGATAAAACCGGGAGGGGGGTGAAAGGATTCTAAGGGAAGGGTATAGGAAGGGGGACTTAAAGAGCCCCCCCCTTAGAAGCTTCAAGAAGCTTCTTGAAGCTTTTGTGGGGATCGGTCAGGAGCCACGTGGGGGGGGAAATCTTCCGACCGTGTCCACAGGGGGGTGAAAGGCTGCAGGCGGCGGACGAAGTGGCTATCCCTCCCTCTTTCTACAGATTTGTAGGGCGCAAGTGTAGCATTTGGCAGCGGTCCTTTCTCCTCCCTCGGCAGCAACACGAACAGGGCGATGGCTTCGTCCTCCTCTCTCACAGTCTACTCCCTCATTTATATAGGGGAGGGGATGGAATCCTCCCCCTCCTATGTGTCAATCAGCATGCCAGTGGAGCCAAGCAAGCTCTAGCGAGGAGCTTGCTGGCTCCTCTATCGCCTTCCCTCCTTCCAGCATGACCCACTGCTGGAGAAAAACAAATATAATATCTGAAATATTACATTCTCTCCCCCTTAGAGGGATCGAGATAAACTGGGGATATTGATGGTTGAGAGTGTCTTCTTCTATCCAAGCGGCATCCTCAATGGGATAATCTTTCCACTGGACGAGGCATTCTCTCAAGGTTCTGGATCTTAATTGTCTCTCCCTAACATCTAAGATCCTATCAGGCCTTAGTTCAAGGACTCCTTGACTAGGCATTACAATTTGTTGGTCATCAAGTACATTGTTAGGGTTGGGTATATATTTTTTCAATAGGCTGATATGGAATACATTGTGAACCTTTAGGTTCTTAGGGAGTTGCAATCTAAAAGCATTGGGTCCTAGGCATTTGAGGATTTTGTACGGCCCACAATACCTTGGACTTAGCTTCTTGCAATCTCCTAGAGATAGAGAACTCTTCTTAGGGCGTACGCGAATGAAGACCATGTTTCCTTCTTCAAAGAATCTTTCTTGATGCTTCAAATCCACGTATGCCTTATGTCTATCCTTGGCCGCTTGGATGTCCTGTCTTATTGACTTTATTTGATCATCCATGTCTTCCAACATCTGTCTTGAAGCTTCAACTCTTAAGGTTGGATGGGAAAAATTTAGGGGACTTCGATAGTTGACCATACAATGCTTGGAAAGGGGTCATCTGAATGCTTTGCTGGTAAGAAGCATTGTAGGCAAATTCGACCAATGGCAAGTATTGAATCCACCTCTTCGGCTCTCGATAGCAGTATGCCCTAAGCATATCCTCGATGACTTGATTTACTCGCTCTGTTTGGCCATCCGTTTGGGGATGATAGGCGGTGCAACCTTGCAATGTCAGAGGCTTTATAGTTTGTCTTTACTGGAATAAGGTGTGCAACCTTGGTAAGCATGTCAACCACAACCATGATGGAGTTGTATCCTCCTTGGACTTGGGGTAAGCCTACAACAAAATCCATACTGATGAATTCCCATTTCATTTGGGGGATGTCAAGCGGTTGCAGTTTCCCTGGCATCATGACATGTTCGGCTTTGATATGTTGGCAAGACAAACACTCAGTGACATATTTGAGAACGTCACCTTTGAGCCTCTCCCAATGGTAGCTCTTCCGAACTACATTAAGAGTCTTAGCATAGCCAGGATGTCCTGCGAAAGGGGAATCATGAGCTTCCCACATTATCTTCTGCTTAAATGACTAGCTTGCTGGTATACACAGCCTTGTTTTGTAATAGACAAGTCCATTATCAATGAAAAATTCATGATACTTAGCTTGCAACTTTTGATTATGCTCCTTGGTAGAGATCTCCTTTAGCATTGTTTGGTAGGCCAAATCATGGCATGCTTCCTCTCTAGCTAACTCAAGTATAGGGTTGTTTGGCATATATACTTTTGTAGCTAGAGATCTCGCCGTTGATGGATTCTGCAAGATTAGGGAATTTAGGAATGCCTTGAGACTAAGTGCATCGGCAACTACATTCTCTTTCCTTGGTTGGTACTTGATTTCAAAGTCATATTCCTCCAACACTTCAATCCACCGACGTTGCCTCATGTTGAGCTCGTTCTGGGTAAAGATCCATTTGAGGCTCTTATGGTCAGTTACTAGAGTAAACTTGTTACCCAACAGGTAGTGTCTCCAGAGCTTTAGAGCATGGATGACAGCTAGTAATTCCAAATCATGCGTAGCATAATTCTTTTCATGGTTCTTCAGTTTCCTTGAAGAGTATGCTATTGGATGACCTTCCTGTATAAGTACACACCCCAAGGCAAGAATGCTAGCATCAATTACTACCTCGAACTCCTTATTGAGGTCTGGAAGTTTTAGAATAGGTGTTGATACCAAACTTTGCTTCAATCTATGGAAGCTATCTTGTTCGGGAGTTGACCATGTAAGGGAAGTCTGCTTCTTCAGTAAATTCATTAGAGGTGCTGCAATCAAAGCATAGTTTTTGATGAAGACCCTATACCATCCTCTCAATCCAAGAAAGCTACGTATTTCTTTGACAGATACTAGTGTTGGCCACTCAAGCATATCTCTGACCTTGGTTGGGTCTACTGATATTCCTTTTGATGATACTATGAATCCCAAATATTCAATCTGACGCTTGAAGAATGCACACTTCTTCATTTTTGCATATAGCTTATGTGACCTCATTGTCTTGAGGAAAATCCGAAGTTGAGGTTGATGATCTTCTTCCTGTTTAGAATAGATTAAGGTGTCATAGAAGAAGATAAGCACAAAATCATCAAGATATGGCCTAAAGATGTCCTGCATTAATCTATTGAAGGTGGCAGGTGCATTCGTAAGCCTGAATGACATAACCACGAACTCAAATTGCCCATATCTTGTATTGAAGGCCGTCTTTGGGATATCTTCTTCCTTGATCCTTATCTGATAGTAACCTGACCTGAGATCAATCTTGGAGAAGATCTTCGCACCCTGAAGACGATCAAGAAGCTCATCTATACTAGGAATGGGATACTTGTTCTTGACTGTTGATTGATTCAACCCTTGGTAATCAATACATAGTTGAAGTGTCCCATCTTTCTTTTTGTGGAATAGTACTGGAGCTCTTCACGGTGAACTGCTAGGCCAGATGTAGCCCTGATCTAGTAGTTGCTTGAGTTGTTCGTTCAACTCAATTGCTTCTGGTATGGAGATTCTATAAGGTCTCTTTGCAAATGGTGCAACTCCAGGTACTAACCTAATCTCATGATCCACTTCTCTTTGAGGCGGAAGTTCAGTCAACTCTTCAGGGCATACGCTGCGTATTCCTTTAGCCAAGAAGGTCCTTCATGAGACTCTTGCTTTTGATCTAATTTGTTGAGTTTGATCAAGTAAACATGTAATCCTTTTCTGACTCCTTTTATGATCCGAGATACTTTGGCCAATTGGATTCTTGGCACTCCTGCCTCACCGTGAGTTGTGACTAATTCCCTTTCAGAGTTTCGAAAGGAAACTTGACCCTTTCCACAGTGAATGTGGGCATCGTTGGGCTTAAGCCAATCCATTCTGAGTAGACACTCATGGATACCTAAATTCATGACTCTGAATTTAACTGAAATCTTCTTTCCTCCCAAAAAGAATTCCACCATAGCAATTTGCTTGGTACAAGTTACTTCACGACCATTTGCGAATTCCACAAACAGGGTAAGTGCTTCTACTATGGCTATTCCTAATCTTTTTGCACATGCTGGTGAGATAAAGGAATGTGTACTGCCACAATCAATCAAGGTTTTGAACCCTTTACCTTGATAGTCCGACCGTGTCTGAATCACTGAGAACTGGCGATTCAGCCCTTTCTTGTGTAAAGTGGCATGGACTATCGCTCTTTCGAACTTTGCTTCCATGGTCGGATCTTCTTCTTCCCCTCCTTCGCGCATTTGCCTATTGGCAATGCAGGTGGTTCTTCCTCTTCCTTAGGTAGTTGCTCCTTGACCACAGCCTGTTCCTTGGAAAGGCGCTTGGCGATGTCCTCCGCCGAGCTTGGGACATTGCCTCTTGAAGTGACCGGATTCGTTGCAGTGGAAACAATGGAGGTTTCGGCCATTACTTTGAGTAGGAGCAAAGTTGTTGACGTTATTCGTCCTTGCTTTCTTTTTTTGTCCCTGATTATGACCTTGAACTCTCTTCATTTGAGGTCTAAATGTTCTTCATTCGGGTCATTGTAAGACCAAGTTTTGTTACCCCTTGGTCTAGCTTGTACCTCCTGAATTATAGGTGCCGCTCGAATGAGTGCATCCTTAAGATCTGATGGACGCATAGATTCGAGACGGGTATTTACTGTCAAGATTGTGGGAGAGAAGGAAGGAGTCTCACTTGTAGCTTTCTTGCTTGTACAATGGGGGAATACACACAAGGGTGGAGGCTGAAAAACAGTTTTCCTCTTCTTAGTTGTATAAGCCAAAAGAACTCACATACAAAAGAAATAGAAGAACCCTATATATGGGTCTCAAACCAAAATCAACTAACTAAGGTGGCATACTAACTGAGCCACGAACTAGAGTAGATAAGGATAGCTGTCATCTAGCTATTATTCATGGGCGGTGTACCAACCGCATCTGCAACTGACAAGTTGGTGACATAAATGCACAACGGTCACCCTGGCATATCACGAGTGGAACTCGATATCTCAACACTCCCCCTCGAGCTCAATTCCAATTCCTGCACACCAAGCATGTCTCTAAACTTGCGCAGCTTCTCTGCGCCCAATGCCTTCATAAATATGTTAGCTACCTGATCCTCTGTGCTGACATAAACTAGATTAATAAGACCTAGTAAAACCCTCTCCCGCACATAGTGATAATGCACCTCAATGTCCTTTGTTCTAGCATGATAGACTGGGTTATTTACCAAGTGTATACTGCTCATGTTGTCACAATAACTGACAACTGGCCCATCTGTAGGCTGATGCATATCATAAAGTAGCTTATGCAACCAAGCTACCTCACATGTAGCCATTGCTGCACCCCTGTACTCAGCCTCTGTGCTCGACAAGGCAACTGTAAGCTGTTTCTTGCTGCTCCAAGTGACTGCAGCACTCCCAAAAGAGAACACATATCCACTGGTAGATCGTCTATCAGAAATACTACTAGCCCAATCAGCATCAGTGTATCCATGCAACTGTATCTGAACCCAGTCTCATAAAATAGTCCATACTGCAATGTGGATTTCACATACCTGAGTATGCGTCTAGCCGCATCCAAATGTGGTTTCCTTGGAGCCTGCATAAACTGACTTACCAATCCAACAGCATAGCTCAAATCTGGCCTGGTAATAGTCATATAAATCAAACTTCCTACTATGCGTCTGTACATAGTAGGGTCTTCGAGAAGCTCACCTGCATCTGCGCTCAGCTTCACATTCTGCTCCAAAGGAACTGAAATAGGCTTACAGCCTGTCATCCCATATTTGGATAGCATGTACAATCCATACTGCCTCTGCAAGAGCCGTATCCCACTTGGTGATCTAATCACCTCAATGCCCAAGAAATAACGTAGCTCTCCCAAATCCTTCATCTCAAACTTATGCTTCAATAGCATTTTCACATGAAGGATATCTTCATCACTGTCGCCTGTCATAATCAAATCATCAACATAAATGATAAGTAGCGTAATATATTTCTCTGTTTTTCTCACATAAAGTGAAAAATATGCTTTGGAAATCTGAAAGTCAATAGTGACAAGATACTGTCCTATCTTGTCAGACCATGCTCTAGGTGCTTGCTTCAAGCCATACAAGGCTTTCTTCAACCTGCAAACAAACTCAGGATGAACAGCATGCACATAACCTGGTGGCTGCTCCATATAGACCTCTTCTTGCAAATCACCATGCAAGAAGGTATTCTTTACATCCATCTGATGTAAAGACCATCCCTTTGATGCAGCCATAGCAATGACTACTCTTACGGTTGCCATCCTTGCAACCGAACTGAATGTTTCTTCATAATCAATGCCATATGTTTGTGCATACTCCTTGACTACTAATCTTGCCTTGTATCTGTTCACAGAACCATCTGCATTGTGCTTCACCTTATAAACCCACTTATAGCCAATTGCATTCTTACCTTTAGGCAAAGGTACTAATTCCCATGTAGCATTTTCTTCCAAGGCATCCATTTCTTCATCCATGGCTTTCTCCCATTTTTCTTTTCCCATGGCTTGCTCAAAAGAAGTGGGTTCTGGTTCCTGTATCACTTTGACCATATATGCATAATGAATGGCTGTAAATCCATCATATTTCAGCCTATCCACAGGATACCTAGCTCTGGTAGACCTGCGCAAAGTAGGTTCACTCCCAGGTGCTCTCAAAACATCCCTGGTCTTCCTTACTCCAGGTGTAACAATAGAAGGAATACCCAACTCATCATCAATGCTCTATTCTGAGCCACTGGATTCACCATCCACATAAGAGTGACCTACATTCACATCAACCTTCTCTTTTCCTTTTCATGATACCTGCATACCACTATCTGCATTGCTTTGAGAAGATTCTCCTGATCTCAATCTGCATGTCCATGGCGAAGAATGTAAACCACTACTAGAGGGCGCTCCAGGTCCACTAATATTTTGTGATTGTTGCTGTGAATTCTGTGCAGCATTACCATTTTGTGCATCTACATCATCAATCACATTTACTGGTTTATACCAGCTACTCATCTCATTAAAGAAAACATCTTTGCTCACTGTAAACTTACGAGTAGAAGGGTTATAGCATCTATACCCTTTCTGCTGCATAGAGTAACCAATAAATATGCACTTCTCTGCTTTTAGATCCAACTTGGATCTCAACTCATCTGGCACATGAACATAGGCAATGCAACCAAAAATCTTCAAATGAGAAATATCTGGTTTCCTACGAGTATACCTCTCCTCTGGAGTCATCCCATGTATTGCTGTAGTGGGAGTCCTGTTCATTATGTAGACTGCTATAGCAACTGCCTCAGCCCAATAAAAATCTGGCAAGTCTTTTTCATTGAGCATGGCACGAGATACCTCTCCAATATGCATGTTTTTCCTTTCTGCAATTCCATTTTGTTGTGGGGTATGACTATATGAATATTGCTGCTTTATGCCATGCTCCTGTAGGAACCTTGCAAACTCATTTGAGAGGTATTCTCCCCCTCCATCTGACCTTAGGAATTTTATTTGCAAGCCTGTTTCTTTTTCAACCATAGCTTTAAGAGTTTTGAAATGCCCAAAAACTTCACTTTTCTTTTTCATAAAATACACCCAAACTTTTCTGCTATAGTCATCAATAAAAGTGACAAAATAATGATAGCCTCCAAGAGATGCAGCTTTAGTAGTCCACACATAAGAGTGGATTAATTCCAATGGTTTCTTACTCTCTTGAACATGTCTAGGAAATGGTTTCCTTGCCTGTTTTCCAAATTGACAGGCTTCACATACCTTATGCATTTCTGCAACCTTGAATTTAGGCAATCCTGCAATAATATTTTGGGCCTGCATTGATTTAAGTCGATGTACATTAACATGACCAATGCATTTATGCCAGATATCAATATCTGCAACTACATAGGTCTCATCTACAAACATTACTGCACTCAATTCAGGCATGTCTGCATCCAACGTAAACATTCTGCCCCTGTTCTTTCCTTTTGCTATCAAGCAACCTTTATTTTTCATATCCTCAACAAAGCATCCATGAGGATTAAATCTGACCTGCAAGCCCTGCTCAACCATTTGACCAACAAAAACCAGATTCTTGGTGATATTCGGGACATGAAATACATGGGACATGTATTTCTTTTTCCCATCCTGCATAGACAAAGGAATTTTTCCAATCTGCACAATAGGATGTGCAGTATCATCACCAGTCTCCACAAATCCTGGTTTTTCCATTTTCCTTGCATTCTCCATCCATTCTGCATGACCTGTCATGTGGTTTGATGCACCTGAGTCAACATACCATACATCATTGCTTTCTTCTGCACTTGTCACAGAATTGTTCATGTGCTGCACCATAAAAAAATGCTCATTTCTATCATCACCCTATCTACTAGAAGATGCATAATTTCCTTGTTGTAGTTTTCCATTCATGATGTCATTCTGCTTTTTTATAGCAGTCTTTAGCCATATGACCCATTTTACCATAGTAGTAGTATTCAACATTATTGTTTTCATTTTGGCCTCTTTGCCATCCACCACGACCTCTTTGGCTCCCCCTGCCTCTAGAGTTACCACGTCCTCCTCCATAGGATTGGTTTTCTTGAGTTTGCTATATATTCTGATTTCTACCACAGCCTCCAGATCGGCCTCCTCTACCTCTGCCTCTACCTCTTCCAGCATTTGAGTAGAAGACAGCTTCTTTTGAAGTTCCTCTTGAAGAACATGCACCACCATTTCTCTGCTCCTTAGAAATTAGAAGAGCAATCAACTCCTCAAAATCAGAAAATCTTTCACGGACGGAAATGGATGTTCGGAACTGTGCATAATCCTTTCCTAGACCATTCAAGGTCACAGAAACTAAATCATCATCTTCCACTGATGACCCAATGGAAGCAAGTGCATATGCAATCTTCTTGACCTTCATATGGTAGTCATTGATGCTCATATTTTCTCTCTGCACATTATGCAACTCTTGCTTGAGCTGCATTTTCCTGGCTTGCGTATTTGTGCTATACATTTTTGACAAAGTATCCCATGCCTCCTTTGGTGTACTTGCATCTTGAATATGCACAATCATAGAGTCTGAAATGCTGATAGACAGCCAGTACATAACTTTTCTGGCTCTCTCATGCCATGCTTTAAATGCCTGCATTTGCTGTTGATTGGGAACATCAGGAAGAACTGGTTCTTCTTCATTTCCTGCAACAAATTCCCAGTATCCTTTTCCCATAAGGAAATTCGTCATTCTAAACTTCCATGCTTGGAAGTTGAGTTTGTCAAGATTTTCAGTGACAATCTGTGAGAGAGAATCAGACGCCATTACAGAACATTGCAAAAAATTCTGTCACTGCAAAGAACACAGCTTCAGCCTCACAAGGGCTAATCTGCAAAACTAACGAAAGTGGCATTTGACCACACAGTCACTTCCTAGTGACAATTTTGCATCAACAGGCGTGTAACTCCCAATGTCTCTGCACACAAGCATACGATGCAATTTCTACAATAACTTTTCACCGACCTGTAAAACAGTGGTCGCACAGCATAAAACTGGGCCTTTTTCTGAGTGCGTGCAGAAAACTTCCGCCTCCAAAACAAGCCCTGAAATGGCCTCTTGCTTCACCGCGAAGGGCGTCTCAACCTAAGACAATGCACTCTTGCACTTCCCGGCTGTGCTACCTGCAGAGACTTGCTCCCAAAACAGAAAAATGAAAGCAACACTGGTCCTCTTACCAGAACACTGCGAACTTGGCTTGCTTTCTTGAGCTCCTTACCACGAACAAGACTCTGATACCATGTCAAGACTGTGGGAGAGAAGGAAGGAGTCTCACTTGTAGCTTTCTTGCTTGCACAATGGGGGAATACACACAAGGGTGGAGGCTGAAATACGGTTTTCCTCTTCTTAGTTGTGTAAGCCAAAATAACTCACATACAAAAGAAATAGAAGAACCCTATATATGGGTCTCAAACCAAACTCAACTAACTAAGGTAGCATACTAACTGAGCCACGAACTAGAGTAGATAAGGATAGCTGTCCTCTAGCTATTATTCATGGGCGGTGTACCAACTACATCTGCAATTGACAAGTCGATGACATAAATGCACAACGGTCACCCTGGCATATCATGAGTGGAGCTCGATATCTCAACATTTACTGGTGGATTTAAACCCGCACAAAACTTGGACACCTGCTGTGTCATGTCCATCTGTGGCGCATACTTTAAGAGTGAGACGAATTTAGAGTAGTATGCGTCAAGAGTGAGTCCTAGTTGTTTTAGCTCATAGAACTCGTTCATTTTCTGCATGCAATATGCAGGTGGTAAGTATCTTCCCTGCAAGGCTTTCTTCAGCTTGTCCCAGGTAACGGATCCCTTTGCGATCCCTTGATCCCTGCACCATTGCTTCCACCAAAGTTTGGCTTCGCTGGTGAGTTTTAATTTGGCGAGCATAGCCTGATGGGCGGGTGCAGTACCAGCTGCTTCGAAGTAATCCTCCATGGATTCAGTCCATATTTCAGCATCAGCCTGAACGAATCTGCCTCTCTCGTCAAACTCGGGTGGCTTAATCTGCTTGAGAAGGAACTTCTTCTCCTGGATCACAGTAGTACTTGATGTAGGAGGGGAATTAGGAACCTGTACCTGGGTTTGTGCTTGAATAAAGGTTTTCTTAACATTATTATATGATAATCAACGTTAGCTTATCTTTAATTCAATTATCTCGTAAACAATGTGGCTACTTAACTTTTTATCAACTCTTATGCACAGCCAGACATTGATAAAAAGAAGTCTTTATTTGTATTTACATGGACATAGCCCTTTCGAATACAACGTTCCATGTGATGATAAGTCAATTGTTACATTTAGTTTGGGGAGAACAACGTTGTATTGCATTTATCTACAGGAACTGTGCAATAGTAGGGTTTTGGGTCATGGAACTTCAGGAATCGGTAAGTCATTGGAAGTTTAGGATATCCTTTCCATTGGAATTCATACTTCTCATGGCGGCCCAACACTTTAATCCTGTCGGCGGGGATCACACGAGTTACTTCCTCATATACATATGAGTTCATCTCAACCCTCCGACCTTGAATATGTAAAGTCGAATTTACATGAGCTTCCACAAAAAGAACAGCTTCACGACTTTCAAATCTTCCAACCACTTGATCCTTTTTAGGTTGGTCTGTAGATAAGCAAACTGGTGGGCGGCTATATAGTAGATTCCTAAAGCACCCGTCCATCTTCGTTCTATGTACAAAGGTGATGGATTATAGATCTGCTCCAGGATGTTCATCATCCCAATTCTTTGTCTATAAAGCGGAGAATGCATTGCAGTCATAAACATGACTCGAAATACCAAAAACTTGTTCCACGCTTCGTAATTCTGCAAGACAGCATTGAAGGTAAGGAAATGTTAAGACATCAACAATTTCTTTACTTCATTTTATTGAGATCTCATAAAAACAATTATGTTGTTAGTCCGCTTTGATACCAACTGTAACGTGTCCACTAGCATCATCCAGGACACGTCTTAGCACTCCATTGGGAAGGATGTCTAGAAAGCTCCGCCCGGAACTCCCATAGAATGTTACAGGATTTGCGATCTAAGGCTTCCCGCGTCTGCCACGTAGCGAAAGTATTCTAGCCGTTCCCACTTAGGATCGATCGAAATTAGGGTTTTCCTGATTGGTCATTACCTAACAGCAACTAGCGTCGAACCCAAGCGAACTACTTTACGCAAAAATGCCAGGTCTGAAGTGGAGTCACGCTGCACTTGGTTCAAAGAGAATGGGAAACGAGAGGGATGCAAAGCTCAACCTCTTTGCATAAGGCATAGTCCCATTCCGTTCCCCTAAAACAACGTAAATCGGGTAAGACATAACTCTAGGTCATCGCTTTCTTATTCGTATCATTTAACGATCATCCCACTGTTCTTCGAGATTTGAGAAAAGTTCCTTGCTAACCGGGACCACCCAACCGTAGGACGGACCCATGGTCCATCCTCCGCACTTTCCTCGGTTTGTTTTAGTTAGGTAATTATATAACACGTTAGTTGAACATGTAACAATCAGCTTCTTTAATTAAACCATTAAGCACTTGTTCCTTCACGTAATCTTATCACGTGACATAGAAAAACAATATCAAACAAGTTCTTTATTAACATATCATCATATTTATCTTTGAAATACGAGGAGTTCCGCCTGTAGGCTTGTCTATAATCCGCCCGAAGGCTATCCGGCAATCCACAGGGATCACTATTCCACGTTTTCGCTTGTAGACTAGTATGCGGGCCTCGAGATACAATCCCGAGTCATGTTAGCCTCTTGTGCAGGACCCGAAAGGCGAGGGATTTACGGCCAGAGCCCCCCTGGCACCCAAGCATCCTCTTGCTCCAAGTAGAGCTCAACGGAGAGACCCCTTGCGGCGGGTTCGGTCCACATTCATGGTGCAGTCAACAACCCCCTTGGTTAGGGTCAGGCAGGCAGTCGGGGGTAACTGAAGCTGCCTCTCCCTTTAGGCCTTCAACCTGAAGTATAGATATTTATTTAATTTGTAATTCATAAATTAAACAGTGCTCTAAAATCTCTAGCAAGCACAAACATTTCCATTAACCGATCTTGTTATTGGCAAACTGCTAAGGAATGATCCTTTCCTTTTGAATGCATCAGTGCTCGTTCCAGGGTGTCTTGCAACTTGGCAAGATCCCTTATATTGTGGGTTAGGGCGTACCCTATTAACCCAACTTGGTCAACCCTAAAGTTCATTGGATACTTTAGTTTCTGGTTTTTAACCTTCCTTATTTAGAAGGATATCAAAGAATACATCCTTTTGCAAGATAACTTGTGTAAGGATCCGCCATCCTTGTTGAGGGTATTTAACTTTACACTCCTTTTCGAAATTCCACGGCCGCTCCAATACTCTTCTTTTTTCTTTCGAAGCAAGGAGCTGTTACGGGATTAACCACGAGGAAGGGGTAACAAGACCTTTAAGGTCTTAACTTCTTCGGAGAGGGAAAGGTTTATAAAGCCTAAAAGAAAAGGCCGTGGCACTTGCGAGGGAATGGGTGCTTAAATCTCGGGTGGGGGTATAAACCCACTTGGAGAGGGCTTGTGGAAGCCCACAAGGAAGGATTAAGAGGCTTGCAATATGAAAGGGCTTATTGGACCCTAAGGCATTTCATGGGGAAATACCACGGGGAGGATTTTTAGAGAGGTTTTACGACACGGAGTAGTAAAGGCTTTAGGGATTTAAACCGGGGTGAAAGGGAAAGGTGAAGGGTGAAGGCTTATAGCATAGGGGAGGGAAAGGGTATGTAGGGAAAAGGGGACATGGGGGTAAGGGGCTTAGGGGGTTGTGTTTAAAAAAAAGGAATATGAGGGGGGTGCAACACGGGTTTCAAAGAAAACACAATAAGGGACTTTACAAATTTAGGCACGAGGGAGGGAAAAGGGTCTATGAGGCCAAGGGAAGTGGGGTTTAATGGCCCCACGGGAAGGGCTAAGGGTTTAATACAAAGGGGGGGGGGGTGAAAGGATTCTAAGGGGATAAAACCGGGAAGGGGGTGAAAGGATTCTAAGGGAAGGGTATAGGAAGGGGGACTTAAGGAGCCCTCCCCCTTAGAAGCTTCTGTGGGGGTCGGTAAGGAGCCACGTGGGGAGGGGGATCTTCCTACGGCATCCACACGGGGGTGAAACGCTGCAAGCGACAACGAAGTGGCTATCCCTCCGTCCTTCTATAGATTTGCAGGGCGGCAGCGCAACGTTCGGCAGTGGTCCTTCCTCCTCCCTCGGCAGCAACACGAACAGGGCGATGGCTTTGTCCTCCTCTCTCACGGCCTACTCCCTCGATTTATAGGGGAGGGGAGGGAATCCTCCCCCTCCTATGTGTCAATCAGCATGCCAGTGGAGCCGAGCAAGCTCTAGCGAGGGGCTTGCTGGCTCCTCTATCGCCTTCCCTCCTTCCAGCACGACCCGCTGCTGGAGAAAAACAAATATAATATCTGAAATATTACAAGAATGAAGTCTATTAGGAAACTTGAGACAAGAGAAGTTACCACCACTACAATTCCTACATGTAAATCATGGAAAGGGACACTTTCGAGCAAGTAAAGCTTGGTCTCTTGGTTCTGATTGTGTATCCTCTTGTGAGATCATAACTATTTCTTGGTTCTGTGTCGTTGTTCATGTCATTGTTAATATTCAATCAAAGATATACAAGCTTGATCAAAATTGATCCCATCTTTGTTAGATAATATGGTAACAATATTATTATAAGCAGGATCCTTTATAGTGTCAAGAAGCTATGTTACCAATTGCTTTTGTGGAATGGCATCACCAGCACAACAAGGAAGCTGATTGATAATGTTCTTGAATGATTCGATAAGTGTTGTCATAGAAGTTTTGATATTGTATTGTAACTCAGTGAGTTGACTACGAAGATAAAGTATTTTTGTAATAGATTTCTTCTTAAAATTTTCTATCAAATACTCCCATATAGCTCCTGAGGTTGAAAGATTCCATACATCAAGCATAAGAGATTCTTAAAGAATAGAAAGAATATTCTATGAGGTGTTAAAAATTCTGTGTTGGGTTGAATCCACCCATAAACACTCGATTGGAATCAATGCGCCCAAGGGACTTGCAAGACGCATTACTCCGAGCGAATCCAATCGGCCAAGAACATAAATTGGGAAATTGTAGCAAAGATGACTATGGAGATCAGGATAAGAGATGCCATACGTGCGGAGAGATAGGGCACATCCGTAGGAGATGTCCCTACCGTCAATGCTTCCATTGTAATGAGCTAGGACATGTCTAAGCAGACTGCCCTGATCTAAGTCCATAAGACATTGAGTCTCCAAGAAAACAAAGCTACACAGGTGCAGACTATGGATATATAGATGAATCAGATGAAGACAAAGATCTAAAGCCCACTAAACATTATTAGGAGGACTCAAATTCCTAGAAGCTTAATCCACATGTAGCACAATTGAGAATAGGTGATCCAATTTTTCTAATGAAGAGACATATCATTTGCACTAGCATCATCTGAATTTCATCAAGTCCTCGAGTCTTCTTCATGTGATCTTTTTTTCCATGAATTGTGCCCTATCAAGAACATGCTTTAAAAAAAAAAACTTCGTTCCCAATCATTCATGCAATTTGCAATTTTAAGTGCATGCTTTGCAATCAGTTGAGAAATGCTTCATGCAAAAATGTATGAATGCATTGAGAAATTTGTGCCTCGCCTAACTACATGTGCTCATGCATATCATGCAAATGCAAACACAAAAGAAACACACAACAGAAAATAAACTCATAATGATGCTAACTTAAGAGTCCAAAATCTTGGCAGAAAACTTTGCCTTCAGGTTTGCAATGGTAGACACGCAGTGTCACGACAGCCGGATGTGCAAAACTTAGACCAAACTTCTGAATAATATCTTCAATGGACTTTGTTTGACATAGTAATAAAACACACTTCTCTTGATATTTTTGAATCTAAATACCAAGACATGAGTGTATGTCTCCAAGATCCACCATGTCAAATGCAGAAGGAAAAACCTTCTTTACTCGTTGAAGGAAGTTGAGATTGTTAGAAACAAGTATGGTATCATCCACATATAGAGCAAGATCAATAAAACTATCATTGTAGTGCTTGACATATAAGTATGGATCCAAAGAACAAGAGATAAAACCTTGTTTTGTCAGGAATAGATCAAAATATGTTGATTTGAATAATGCCTATTAGGAAACTTGAGATGAGAGAAGTTACCACCATGATGACTCCTACGTGTAAATCATGGAAAGGGACACCTTCGAGCAAGTAAAGCTTGGTTGATTAGTTCTGATTGTGTATCCTCTTGTGAGATCATAACTGTTTCTTGATTTCTATATTGTCATTCATGTTGTTGTGAATATTCAATGAAAGATATACAAGCTTGATGAAAATTAATCCCATCTTTGTAAGACAATATGGTAACAATATTATCATAAACAGGATCCTTTACAGTGTCAAGAAGTTGTGTTACCAATTACTTTCGTGAAATGGCATCACCAGAGCAGAGCAGCAAGCTGATTGGTAATGCTCTTGAATGATTTGATATGTGTTATCATAGAAGTTTCGATATTGTATTGTAAGTCAGTGAGCTGACTATGAAGATAAAGTATTTTTGTAATAGATTTCTTCTTAAAATTTTCTATCAAATACTCGCATATAGCTTGTGAGGTTGAAAGATTACATACATCAAGCATAAGAGATTCTAAAAGATTAGAAAGAATATATCAACAAGTTGCATTGTCACATATTACCCACTCATTATAAAGAGTTTTCCATTCTTTAAAGATAGGTCCTTCAGTTACAAGCGTATTATCATGAACTTGATCAATTCGTTGAGGCGTACATTGATAATTACGAAGAACAATATCATGCAAGTCATCGCCTTCAAGAATTAGCAGTATATTTATTGTCCATCCAAGGAATCCTTGTCCTTGAAACTGAGGGACGGAAAGTTGTCGAGAAGGAAATCCGTTGACAATTATAGAATATGACATAGTTGGATGAGAGAATACGTACAATATGAGATCACAGAATCTGCACGCCATATACGAAATGGTGATGAAAGTGCAACACAAAAAGTTTTATGTAAAAGCTATGCTATAAAAAAAGACGCTTATTTCAAAAGGTATACTCCAAAGGAAAAAGAGCCAAGATAGATGAAATGTGGGGAAGAATAAAGCAACCCAAAATAGATAAAATGTATATGAGAATAAATCGTCCCAACATAGACGAGAACGATGAACAATGATCAAAACATTATCCCTTTACTTTTTGGCCAAGAAACTCAAGAGTGAGTAATCATGACGAAAATTTTGTCATAGAAGTCTACAGAAAAGCTATTTTCTTGTTCGTTTTCCTATTTCAAGTCTAGTTTATCTAAAGTGACATAAGTTTTGACATAGAACTTCAAATGAAGCAAGATTCGCTAGGAAGAAAGCTTGTGAGTCCTAACACATCACAAAAACAGGTTTTCTTGAGAAATGCATTTTCTTAAGCGTTTTTCAAATAGAAACTTTTAGGGTGTCCAAGCAAGGCATATCTAGAATTCAACATATCTACAATCTAAATGATGATTGAGTGAAGTTCTTTTATGCTTAAAATTCATAACATAAGATGCTCATCACATACACAATACATCAAATTTACGCATGAAAAGAACATGAATCAAGAATTGAAGAGATACTATATAGATATACTTTCTGATTTTCTTCTTGAAGGAATTGGTTGTAGTCCATCGTGATAGCTCTGATACCATGTTGAGATATAGAGAGAGAAGATATGTAGAGATGCAAGAGAGAGAAGAGACAACCATGTACACTCCCAAAGACCATTTCATATTGATCACAATCTACATATATATATTTGAGACCTAGTCTAGATAGGGTGAGCTATATATAGCTTTAACTATGACCACCCATTTATGTTAGATCTACCTTCTCATTTGTAAGTTGATAATATATTTCTTGTTAGGTCTTTATGACATCTTAAGGACATTCCACCTTTTCATGTTGCCTTTGACCAACCCCTCTTATTATATATAGATCATGACATTTTAAAATTAAACACTATTCCAGAGGCTTGACGAAGCCACTAGAAAGTTTGTGCTTCCATTCTCCACATCCTAGCCCATAAGAGTTGAGGTGAGTTGTTATTTCACCTTCACTGAATGTTGGTTGGAGGAACCTATGTAAGGAGATGAGTATGGTAAATGGCTCTCCCTTGTGTGTGCGGTTATGTAATGAGCACCTAAATGATTCTCCTTTGATACCATGGCACAATCTTCAAGGTGATGAGAGTCTTGGATAGTTCTCAATTGAGCAAAAGGTTTAATGTGTATGCTTGCATTTTTGAGATGTGATCTAGCCTCATTAGCATGTAAGATGGATGTTTTCAGTTAATGGGTAATCTCCATAAAGGGCATGTCACAATGAGTTGATATTAAGCTTATTTGAAGTGTAGGCTGTGGACTATTGTTTAGCTCTATAATTGTAGCTAGTTGGTTGCTAGTCAACATTATTCCTCTAGTTTATTGTAATGTGTCCACTAGTATCATCTAGGACACGTCTTATCAGTCCATCGGAAAGGATGTCTAGAAAGCTCCGCTCGGCACTCCCATGGAATGTTACGGGGTTTGCGATCTAGGGCTTTTCGTGTCTGCCACGTAGCAGAAGTATTCTGGCCATTCCCACTTAGGATCGACCAGAATTAGGATTTTCCTAATTGGTCATTTCCTAACAGCAACTAGCGTCGGACCCAAGCGAACTACTTTACGCAGAAACGCCAGGTCCGAAGCGGATTCATGCTGCACCTGGTTCAAGGAGAATGGGAAATGAGAGGGATGCAAAGCTCAACCTCTCTGCCATAAGGCATAGTCCCATTCCGTTCCCCTAAAATAGCGTAAATCGGGTAAGACACAACTCTAGGTCAACGCTTTGTTCGTATCCTTTGACAATCATCCTGCTGTTCTTCGAGATTTGAGAAAAGTTCTCGGCCAACCGGGACCATCCAACTGTAGGACGGACCCATGGCCCATCCTCCACACTTTCCTCGGTTAGTTTTAGTTGAGTAATTATCTAACACATTAGTTAGACATGTAACAACCAGCTTCTTTAATTAATCCGTTAAGCACTGGTTCCTTCACGTAATCTTATCACGTGACATAGAAAATAATAGTAGACAAGTTCTTTATTAACATATCATCATATTTATCTTTGAAATACAAGGAGATCCCCCCGTAGGCTTGTCCATAATCCACCCGAAGGCTATCCAGCAATCCACAGGAATCACTATTCCAAGCTTCCACCCATAGACTAGTATGCGGGCCTCGAGATCCAATCCCAAGTCACGTTAGCCTCTTGTGCAGGACCTGAAAGGCGAGGGATTTACAACCAGAGCCCCCCTTGGCACCCAAGCATCCTCCTGCTCCAAGAGGTGCTCAACGGAGAGACCTCTCGCGGCGGGTTCGGTCCACGTTCCCAGTGCGGTCAACAACCCCCTTGGTTAGGGTCAAGCAGGCAGTCGGGGGTAACTGAAGCTGCCTCTCAGGCCTTCAAATTGAAGTATAGATATTTATTTAATTTGTAATTCCTAAATCAAATAGTGCTTTAAAATCTCTAGCACAAGAAGAAAGGTTAAATACCCTCAACAAGGATGGCGGATCCTGACACAAGTTATCTTGCAAAAGGATGTATTCTTTGATATCCTTCTAAGTAAGGAAGGTTAAAAACCAGAAACAAAAGTATCCAATGAACTTTAGGGTTGACCAAGTTGGGTTAATAGGGTACGCCCTAACCCAGAATATAAAGGATCTTGCCAAGTTGCAAGGTACCTCGGATCGAGTACTAGATGCATTCAAAAGGAAAGATTCCTTCCTTAGCAGTTTGCCAACAACAAGATCGATTAATGAATCAATCACAAGACTGTATGACTTCGTACTTGCTGTGCAAGTCCTATATCGTAACATGCGATGAAACAATTCGTTTCAGTTTCTTTAAGCTGACAATTATCAGACCAAGGGTCTCCTTTTATTATTTTCTTTAAGAACCTCAGGGACAAACCCTAGTTCTTTTACATTTACAATTTATTGACCCTACAATCAGGGAAGGTGGGCAAGTATTTAAGGTATAAATGTTTCTTGGATTTTTAAATCATTCCCAATGCATATTTCGCAACATAGGTATTTCTAAGTTTATTTTAATTCGGTTAACTTTTAGAAGGTAATATCGAGATCACCTCGGCACGATTTGTTATCTATGTGACAATTGATTTTTCAGTCCTAAACTTTATTGCTTTGAGATTAGGTAATTCAATTAATCTTCCTTTTTCCTTGCGAACAAAACTCATGCCAAATAAACAATCTTTTCCTTGCTAAGATATATAGTTAGCAATGATAACTTCCTAGAGTTTAAGCAACGTAAGAAACCTTTCATGAATTTCACCTTCTATGATGATTAGTTGTCAAAAGAATAGGGGTTAATGGTGCAAGATGCAGAATTATACCTTCTAAACTTAACCGAAGTATACTACTTTAGTGGGTAAATAATCTTGCTCATAATTCGTTTCAATGCATAATACTTTTTGAAGGAAAACTATGTTTATACTTTATTTATTTTGCATGTTTTAATTAAACTAAATTCCTTTATCGTAAATAACTAGGACAAAATATATATCTTATCCCTAACAATTCATCTTGCATGATTGAATTAAAACCGATATAAAATTAAGAAGGAAAAACCTGGTTTTGGGGTGAGATATCCACATGGATACCGGGAGATGACCCTCCCGCAGCTACTCCTTGGACTTTCTTAGGCGGCATCACAGCTGTAGTCCTTCGAGGTGGAAGCAGCTTTACACTTCTTTTCGGAATTCCACTGTCGCTTCAATACTCTTCTTCTCTTTATCGAGGCAAGGAATCGTTAAGGGATTAACCATGAGAAGGGGGTAGTAAGACGTTTAAGGCCTTAATTCATTTGAGAGGGAAAGGCTTACAAGGCCTAAAGAAAAGGGTCTATAGGGTATATTCACAGTGAAAAGGGTGTGTGTGAGTGTGGTTTCACAAATATATCTAAAGGGACCTTGGGAGATCTTTGGGCACGGCAATGAAAGGGGTATGGGAAGGGGGATCTTGAAGGGATTTTTGGACACAGGGGTAAGTTCCAAACCAAGGGGAAAGGTGAAGGGTGAAAGGGCTTATGGCACGGGGGAAAAAGGTGATAATGGTTCCAAGGGAATGGGAACGGGGTTTAAGCACGGGTATAAAAGGGGCTTTTTAAAGGTCAAACATGAGGGTGAGAGGGGGAAATTTTTAACACGAGGGGATAAAAGGTGTGTAAAAAGAAAAGGGCACGAGGGGGGGTGAAACACGGGGTTTCAAAAAAACACAAGAAGGGGCTTATAATTTTAAGCACCGGGGGAGGGGGGGAGGGAAAGGTAATAAGGCTTTTCAAGCCTTAGTTCTTTTTAGGGGGGTCCATCCATGGGAAGGGGGCTTAAGGGTTTAAAACCGGGGGGGGGGGGGGGGGGTTTAGTGGTTTTTGAGGCCACGGGGAGTGGGGGCTAAGGTGGCTTAAGCACGGGATGGGGGGGTTTAGTGGCTCCACGGGAAGGGGGGCTTAGAGGAGCCCCCCCTTAGAAGCTTCAAGAAGCTTCTGTGGCTCGAAGGGCCACGTCGGGAGAGACGATGGAGGCGGCAGATGATGGCGGGAGTGGCAGCAGCGGCGTTGCAGGTGGTGGCGCACTCAGCCTAGCGGCGACTCCACGACGGCTCCCTCTCCTCCTCTTTGTCAGTTCGCCGGTAGTATGGCGGCTTCCACGGTCACCTCCCCTTCAGCCTTCCCCCTCACGGAAGCTTGGCAACGTTGCCTCACGGCAACCCTTCCACAGACGTTCTCACCTTCCTCTGAGTAGCCTGCGGCCCTCCCTAGTTATATAGGGGAGGGGAGGGAATCCTCCCCCTCAAACATGTCCATTCGCATGGCCATGAAGCCGAGAAAGCTTTAGCGAGGAGCTTGCTGGCTCTTCTATTCCCTTCCCCCCTTCAAGCTCGACCGTCGCGGATAGGAGGATAGGAGAAAAAGAATTCCCCTTTAACCTTAATCGGAGCGAATTTGATATATTACATTCTCTCCCCCTTAGAGGAATGGAGATGTCCTCATCTCGAGATAAACTGGGGATATTGATGGTTGAGAGTGCCTTCATCTACCCAAGTGGCATACTCTTTGGGATAATCTTTCCATTGGATGAGGCATTCTCTCAAGGTTCTGGATCTTAACTATCTCTCCCTAAGATCTAAGATCCTGTCAGGCCTTAGTTCAAGGACTCCTTGACTAGGCATTACAACTTGTTGGTCATTAAGTACATGGTTGGGATTAGGTACATACTTTTTCAATAGGCTGATATGGAATACATTATGAACTTTTAGGTTCTCAGGGAGTTGCAGTTTATAAGCATTAGGTCCTAGGCACTTGAGGATTTTGTATGGCCCACAATACCTTGGACTTAGCTTCTTGCAATCTCTTACGGATAGAGAACTCTTATTAGGGCGTACGTGAATGAAGATCATGTCTCCTTCTTCGAAGACTCTTTCTTGACGCTTCAAATCCGCGTATGCCTTCTGTCTATCCTTGGCTGCTTGTATGTCTTGTCTTATTGTCTTTATTTGATCATCCATCTCTTCCAACATCTGCCTTGACGCTTCAACCCTTAGGGTTGGATCAGAAAAGTTTAGGGGACTTCAACAGTCATGACCATACAATGCTTGGAAAGGGGTCATCTGAATGCTTTGCTGGTAAGAAGCAATGTAGGCAAATTCAACCAATGGCAAGTATTGAATCCACCTCTTCGGCTCTCAATAGCAGTATACCCTAAGCATATCCTCGATGACTTGATTTACTCGCTCTGTTTGGCCATCCGTTTGGGGATGATAGGCGGTGCTAAAACAGAGTGGAGTCCCAATAGCTTCATAGCTCTCCAGAAGTGTGATGTGAAGAGAGAATCACGGTCACTAATGATTCTTCTGGGTAAACCATGTAGCTTGAATATCTCCTTGATAAACAATCTTGCAATGTCAGAGGCTTTATAGTTTGTATTTACTAGAATAAGGTGTGCAACTTTAGTAAGCAGGTCAACTACAACCATGATGAAGTTGTATCCTCCCTGGATTTGGGGTAAGCCTACAACAAAATCCATACTGATGAATTCCCATTTCATTTGGGGGATGTCAAGTGGTTTCAGTTTCCCTGGCATCATGACACGTTCGGCTTTGATACGTTGGCAAGACAAACACTCAGTGACATATTTGAGAACGTCACATTTGAGCCTCTCCCAATGGTAGCTCTTCCTAACTGCATTAAGAGTCTTAGCATAGCCAGGATGTCCTGCGAAAGGGGAATCATGAGCTTCCCACATTATCTTCTGCTTAAGTGACTGGCTTGCTAGTATACATAGCCTTGTTCTGTAGTAGACAAGTCCATTATCAATGGAAAATTCCTGATACTTAGCTTGCAACTTTTGATTCTGCTCCTTGGTAGAGATCTCCTTTAGCATTGTTTGGTAGGCCAAATCATGGTATGCTTCCTCTCTAGCTAACTCAAGTATAGGGTTGTTTGGCATAGATACTTTTGTAGCTAGAGATCTCGCCGTTGATGGATTCTGCAAGATTAGGGAATTTAGGAATGCCTTGCGACGAAGTGCATCAGCAACTACATTCTCTTTCCCTGGTCGGTACTTGATTTCAAAGTCATATTCCTCCAACACTTCAATCCACCGACGTTGCCTCATGTTGAGCTCGTTCTAGGTAAAGATCCATTTGAGGCTCTTATGGTCAGTTACTAGAGTAAACTTGTTACCCAACTAGTAGTGTTTCCAAAGCTTTAGAGCATGGATGACAGCTAGTAATTCCAGATCATGCGTAGCATAATTCTTTTCATGGTTCTTCAGTTTTGTTTAAGAGTATGCTACTGGATGACCTTCCTGCATAAGTACACACCCCAAGGCAAGAATGCTAGCATGAGTTACTACCTCAAACTCCTTATTGAGGTCTGGAAGTTTTAGAATAGGTGTTGATACCAAACTTTGCTTCAATCTATGGAAGCTATTTTGTTTGGGAGTTGACCATGTAATGGAAGTCTGCTTCTTTAGTAAATCCGTCAGAGGTGCTGCAATCAAAGCATAGTTTTTTATGAAGACCCTATACCATCCTTTCAATCCAAGAAAGCTGTGTATTTCTTTGATAGATATTGGTGTTGGCCATTCAAGCACATCTCTGACCTTGGCTGGGTCCACTGATATTCATTCTGATGATACTATGAATCCCAGATATTTAATCTGACGCTTGATGAATGCACACTTCTTCATTTTTGCATACAACTTATGTGACCTCATTGTCTCAAGGACAATCTGAAGTTGAGGTTCATGATCTTCTTCCTGTTTAGAATAGACTAAAGTGTCATCGAAGAAGACAAGCACGAAATCATCAAGATATGTCCTAAAGATATCATGCATTAATCTGTTGATGGTAGCAGGTGCATTTGTAAGCTCGAATGACATAACTAGGAACTCAAAGTGCCCATATCTTGTATTGAAGGCCGTCTTTGGGTTATCTTCTTCCTTGATCCTTATCTGATAGTAACCTGACCTGAGATCAATCTTGGAGAAGATCTTTGCACCCTAAAGACGATCAAGAAGCTCATCTATTCTAGGAATAGGATACTTGTTCTTGATTGTTGATTGATTCAACCCTCGGTAATCAATACATAGTCGAAGTGTCCCATCTTTCGTTTTCTGGAATAGTACTGGAGCTCCCAACGGTGAACTGCTAGGCCAGATGTAGCCCTAATCTAAGAGTTGCTTGAGTTGTTCCTTCAACTCAATTGCTTTTGGTATGGAGATTCTATAAGGTCTCTTTGCAATTGGCGCAACTCCAGGTACTAACCTAATCTCATGATCTACTTCTCTTTGAGACGGAAGTTCGGTCAACTCTTCAGGGAATACATTCGCGTGTTCCCTTAGCCAAGAAGGTCCTTCATGAGACTCTTGCTTTTGATCTAACTTGTTGAGTTTGATCAAGTAAACAGGTAATCCTTTTCTGGCTCCTTTTATGATCCGAGATACTTTGGCCAATTGGATTCTTGGCACTCATGCCTCACCTTGAGTTGTGAATAATTCCCTTTCAGAGGTTCGAAAGGAAACTTGACCCTTTCCACAGTGAATGTGGGCGTTGTTGGGCTTAAGCCAATCCATTCCAAGTAGACACTCATGGATACCTAAATTCATGACTCTGAATTTAACCAAAGTCTTCTTTCCTCCCAGAAAGAATTCCACCTTAGCAGTTTGCCTGGTAGAAGTTACCTCACGACCATTTGCAAATTCCGCAAGCACGGTAGATGCTTCTACTATGGCTATTCCTAATCTTTTTACACATGCTGGTGATCTAAAGGAATGTTACTGCCACAATCAATCAAGGTTTTGAAACCTTTACCTTGATAGTTCGAGGGTGTCTGAATCACCGAGAACTAGCGATTCGGCCCTTTCTTCTGTAAAGTGGCATGGACTATCGCTCTTTCGAATTCTGCTTCCATGGTCGGATCTTCTTCTTCCCCTCCTTCGCACAGTTGCCTATTGGAAATGCAAGTGGTTCTTCCTCTTCCTCGCGTAGCGGCTCCTTGACCATGGCCGGTTCCTTGGAAAGGCGCTTGGCGATGTTCTCCACCGAGCTTGGGACATCACCTCTTGAAGTGACCAGGTTCGTTGCAGTGGAAACAACGGAGGTTTTGGCCATTACTTTGAGTAGGAACAAAGTTGTTGACGTTATTCATCCTTGCTTTCTTTCTTTGTCCCTGATTATGACCTTGAACTCTCTTCATTTTAGGTCTGAATGCTCCTCTGTTCGGGTCATTATAAGACCAAGTTTGTTAGTCCTTGGTCTAGCTTGTACCTCCTGAATTATAGGCGCCGCTCGAATGAGTGCATCTTGAAGATCTGATGGATGCATAGATTCGAGACGAGTATTTACTGGTGGATTTAAACCCACACAAAATTTGGACACCTGCTGTGTCATGTCCATCTGTAGCGCATACTTTAAAAGTGAGACGAATTTAGAGTACTACGCGTCAAGAGTGAGTCCTAGCTGTTTTAGCTCGTAGAACTCGTTCATTTTCTGCGTGCGATATGCAGGCGGTAAGTATCTTCCCTGCACGGCTTTCTTCAGCTTCTCCCAAGTAACGGATCCCTCTGCGATCCCTTGATCCCTGCACCATTACTTCCACCAAAGTCTGGCTTTGCCGGTGAGTTTTAACTTAGCGAGCATAGCCTGATTGGCAGGTGCAGTACCGGCTTCTTTGAAGTAATCCTCCATGCATTCAATCCAAATTTTAGCATCAGCCTGAACGAATCTGCCTCTCCCGTTAAACTTGGGTGGCTTAATCTGCTTGAGAAGGAACTTCTTCTCCTGGATCACAGCAGTACTTGATGTAGGAGGGGAATTAGGAACTTGTACCTGGGGTTGTGCCTGAATAAAGGTTTTCTTAACGTTATTATACGATAATCGACGTTAGCTTATCTTTAATTGAGCTATCTCGTAAACAATGTAGCTACTTAACTTTTTATCAACTCTTATGCACATCCAGACATTGATAAAAAGAAGTCTTTATTTGTATTTACATGGACATTGATAAAAAGAAGTCTTTAATCCTGTCGGCGGGGATCACACGAGTTACTTTCTCATATACATATGAGCTCATCTCAACCCTCCGACCTCGAATATGTAAAGTCGAATTTACGTGAGCTTCCACAAAAACGAACAGCTTCACGACTTTCAGGTCTTCCAACCACTTGATCCTCTTTAGGTTGGTCTGTAGATAAGCAAACTAGTGGGCGGCTATATAGTAGATTCCTGAAGCACCTGTCTATCTTCGTTCCATGTACAAAGGTGATGGATTATAAATCTTCTCTAGGATGTTCATCATCTCAACCCTTTGTCGATAAAGCGGAGGATGCATTGCACTCATAAACATGACTCGAAATACCAGAAACTTGTTCCATGCTTCATAATTTTGCAAGACAGCATTGAAGGTAAGGAAATGTTTGGATAGCAACAACTACTTTACTTCATTTCTTTGAGATTTCATAAAAACAATTCCGTTATTGGTCGGCTCTGATACCAACTGTAACGTGTCCACTAGTATCATCCAGGACACATCTTAGTAGTCCATCCAAAAGGATGTCTAGAAAGCTCCGCTCGGCACTCCCATGGAATGTTACGCGGTTTGCGATCTAGGGCTTTTTGCGTCTGCCACATAATAGAAGTATTCTGGCCGTTCCCACTTATGATCGACCGGAATTAGGGTTTTCTTGATTGGTCTTTTCCTAATGGTAACTAGCGTCGGACCCAAGCGAACTACGTTACGTAGAAACTCCAGGTCCGAAGTGGATTCACGCTGCACTTGGTTCAAGGAGAATGGGAAACGAGAGGGATGCAAAGCTCAACCTCTCTGCCATAAGGCATAGTCCCATTCCGTTCCCCTAAAACAGTGTAAATCAGGTAAGACACAACTCTAGGTCAACGCTTTGTTTGTATCCTTTGACGATCATCCTGCTGTTCTTCAAGATTTGAGAAAAGTTCTCCGCCAAGCGGAACCACCCAACCTTAGGACGGACCCATGGCCCATCCTCCACACTTTCCTCGGTTTGTTTTAGTTGAGTAATTATCTAACACATTAGTTAGACATGAAACAACCAGCTTCTTTAATTAATCCGTTAAGCACTGGTTCCTTCACGTAATCTTATCACGTGACATAGAAAACAATAGGCAAACAAGTTCTTTATTAACATATCATAATATTTATCTTTGAAATATAAGGAGATCCGCCCGTAGGCTTGTCCATAATCCGCCCGAAGGCTATCTAGCAATCCACAGGGATCACTATTCCAAGCTTCCGTCCGTAGACTAGTATGCGGGTCTCGAGATCCAATCCCGAGTCACATTAGCCTCTTGTGCAAGACCCGGAAGGCCAGGGATATACGGCCAGAGCCCCCCCTGGCACCTAAGCATCCTCTTGCTCCAAGTAGTGCTCAATGGAGAGACCTCTCATGGCGGGTTCGATCCACGTTCCCGGCGCAATCAACAACCCCCTTGGTTAGGGTCAGGCAGGTAGTCGGGGGTAACTGAAGCTGCCTCTCCCTTCAAGCCTTTAACCTGAAGTATAGAAATTCATTTAATTTGTAATTCCTAAATCAAACAGTGCTCTAAAATCTCTAGCAAGCACAAACATTTCCATTAATCGATCTTGTTGTTGGCAAACTGCTAAGGAAGGAATCTTTCCTTTTGAATGCATCTAGTACTCGATCCGAGGTACCTTGGAACTTGGCAAGATCCTTTATATTCTGGGTTAGGGCGTACCCTATTAACCCAACTTGGTCAACCCTAAAGTTCATTGGATACTTTCGTTTCCGGTTTCTAATCTTCCTTAATTAGAAGGATATCAAAGAATACATCCTTTTGTAAGATAACTTGCGTAAGGATCTACCATCCTTGTTGAGGGTATTTAACCTTTCTTCTTGTGAATCAATCACAAGACCATATGACTTCGTACTTGCTGTGCAAGTCCTGCATTGTAACATGCGATGAAACAATCTGTTTCAGTTTCTTTAAGCTGACGTTTGTCATACCAAGGGTCTCCTTTTAGCGTCGGACCCAAGCGAACTACTTTATGCAGAAACACCAGGTCCGAAGCGGATGCACGCTGCACCCGGTTCAAGGAGAATGGGAAATGAGAGGGATACAAAGCTCAACCTATTTGCCATAAGGCATAGTCCCATTCCGTTCCCCTAAAACAGCATAAATCGGGTAAGACACAACTCTAGGTCAATGCTTTGTTCGTATCCTTTGATGATCATCCTGCTGTTCTTCGGGATTTGAGAAAAGTTCTCGGCCAACCGGAACCACCCAACTGTAGGACGGACCCATGGCCCATCCTCCACACTTTCCTTGGTTTGTTTAAGTTGAGTAATTATCTAACACATTAGTTAGACATGTAACAACCAGCTTCTTTAATTAATCCGTTAAGCACTGGTTCCTTCACGTAATCTTATCACGTGACATAGAAAACAATAGCAGACAAGCTCTTTATTAACATATCATCATATTTATCTTTGAAATACAAGGAGATCCCCCCCGTAGGCTTGTCCATAATCCACCCGAAGGCTATCTAACAATCCACAGGATTCACTATTCCAAGGTTTTGCCCGTAGACTAGTATGCGGGCCTCGAGATCCAATCCCAAGTCACGTTAGCCTCTTGTGCAGGACCCAGAAGGCGAGGGATTTACAGCCAGAGCCCCCCGGCACCCAAGCATCCTCCTGCTCCAAGTAGTGCTCAGCGGAGAGACCTCTCGCGGCGGGTTCGATCCACATTCCTGGCGCGGTCAAAAACCCCCTTGGTTAGGGTCAGGCAGGCAGGCGGGGGTAACTGAAGCTGCCTCTCCCTTCAGGCCTTTATTTTGAAGTATAGAAATTCATTTAATTTGTAATTCCTAAATCAAACAGTGCTCTAAAATCTCTAGCAAGCACAAACATTTCCATTCATCGATCTTGTTGTTGGCAAACTACTAAGGAAGGAATCTTTCCTTTTGAATGCATCTAGTCCTCGATCCAGGGTACCTTGGAACTTGGCAAGATGCTTTATATTTTGGGTTAGGGTGTACCCTATTAACCCAACTTGGTCAACCCTAAAGATCATTGGATACTTTCGTTTCCGGTTTTTAACCTTCCTTACTTAGAAGGATATCAAAGAATACATCCTTTTGTAAGATAACTTGCGTAAGGATCCACCATCCTTGTTGAGGGTATTTAACCTTTCTTCTTGTGAATCAATCACAAGACCATATGACTTCGTACTTGCTGTGCAAGTCCTGCATCGTAACATGCGATGAAAAAATCCGTTTCAGTTTCTTTAAGCTGACGTTTGTCATACCAAGGGTCTCCTTTTATTATTTTCTTTAAGAACCTCAGGGACAAACCCTAGTTCTTTTACGTTTACGATTTATTGACCCTACAATCATGGAAGGCGGGCAAGTATTTAAGGTATAAACGTTTCTTGGATTTTTAAATCTTTCCCAATGCATATTTCGCAACATAGGTATTACTAAGTTTATATTAATTTGGTTAACTTTTAGAAGGTAATATCGAAATAACATCGGCATGATTTGTTATCTATGTGACAATTGCTTTTTCAGTCCTAAACTTTATTGCTTTGAGGCTAGGTAAATGCAATTAATCTTCCTTTTTCCTTGTGAACAAAACTCATGCCAAATAAACAATCTTTTCCTTGCTAAGATATACAGTTAGCAATGATAACTTCCTAGAGTTTAAGCAACGTAAGAAACCTTTCATGAATTTCACCTTCTATGATGAGTCGTTGTAAAAAGAATAGGGGTTAATGGTGCAAGATGCAAAATTATACCTTCTAAATTGAACCGAAGTATACTACTTTAGTGGGTAAATAATCTTGCTCATAATTCGTTTCAATGCATAATACTTTTTGAAGGAAAACTATGTTTATACTTTATTTATTTTGCATGTTTTAATTAAACTAAATTCCTTTATCGTAAATAACTAGGACAAAATATATATCTTATCCCTAACAATTCATCTTGCATGATTGAATTAAAACCGATATAAAATTAAGAAGGAAAAACCTGGTTTTGGGGTGAGATATCCACATGGATACCGGGAGATGACCCTCCCGCAGCTACTCCTTGAACTTTCTTAGGCAGCATCACAGCTGTAGTCCTTTGACGTGGAAGGAGCTTTACACTTCTTTTCAGAATTCCACCGTCGCTTCAATATTCTTCTTCTCTTTATCGAGGCAAGGAATCGTTAAGGGATTAACCACGAGAAGGGGGTAGTAAGACGTTTAAGGCCTTAATTCATTTGAGAGGGAAAGGCTTACAAGGCCTAAAGAAAAGGGTCTATAGGGTATATTCACGGTGAAAAGGGTGTGTGTGAGTGTGGTTTCACAAACATATATGAAGGGACCTTGGGAGATCTTTGGGCACAGGAGTGAAAGGGGTATGGGAAGGGGCATCTTGAAGGGATTTTTGGACACGGGGGTAAGTTCCAAACCAAGGGGAAAGGTGAAGGGTGAAAGGGCTTATGGCACGGGGGAAAAAGGTGATAATGGTTCCAAGGGAATGGGAACGGGGTTTAAGCACGAGTATAAAAGGGGCTTTTTAAAGGTCAAACACGGGGGTGAGAGGGGGAAATTTTTAACACAAGGGGGTAAAAGGTGTGTAAAAAGAAAAGGGCACGAGGGGGGGTGAAACACGGGGTTTCAAAAAAACACAAGAAGGGGCTTATAAATTTAAGCACGGGGGGGGGGGGGAGGTAATAAGGCTTTTCAAGCCTTAGTTCTTTTCAGGGGGGGTCCGTCCATGGGAAGGGGGCTTAAGCGTTTAAAAACGGGGGGGAGATAGTGGTTTTTGAGCTCGACCGCCGCGGACAGGAGGATAGGAGAAAGAAAAAATTCCTTTAACCTTAATAGGAGTGAATTTGATATATTACATTTATTAAGATGAGCGCTTATCGATTTGCATGTTGATCTCTATTTTGAGAGACACAATAGACATATAGAGGCATGATGGATGTCGATTAGATTGTAGCTAATTTGTCACGGTTTCAATTGGCGTTCGATCGAAAGTATTTTAGCTTAGCTTAATCTCTACACGAAGGGTAGAGGTGGGATTGTCACATCACCATGTCCTGCTAACAAAATTGAAAGAAAATCAGGAGCAATCAACACCTTAACGGATTTTTCTAGAGGTGTTAGTATTTTTTTTGGAGGTTTTCCAAACAAGGAGCAATTCATGGGGGAGATGACTAGTTATCTTGGTCGCCCTCCCACTGCAGAGGAGGTTTTTAGTGTCATGTCTGGGATACCTATCACATCTTTGCCTAGCATTGCCACACAAACACCAAACCTTGGTACACCTCTACTAATAGGTGCTCCATGCACTATGCATACAAACAAATCAGTTGATGCACAGGGATTAGCTAAAGTACATGGATCGACCGAAGCATGTGCATCTATAGAAGCACGTGCATCGAGTGAGGTAGAGGGTAGTGCCCATCAAGGGAGGGGAAATGAGAGAGGTGAGCCTCCACAAATGCACTACTCTATCACAGATGGTGGTGGTATCTTGCATAACCCTCAGGGGAGGGAAGTGATAGTCTACTTGAGGAGTGTAGTGCATGCCACATACAAAGATTATATGATTCCCTTCAAGCACAAAAAAAGTGGTTTGTGGCAAGAGGTGCTAGAAGGGCAGTATATATAAGGTATCCTAATCCCTAGAATTCACGATTATTAGATGATTGGGGACGGTCAAAGGTGAGAGACATGCTTCATAACAAGAGGTCTCACCTTATGACGTGCGCCAAGGAGTCACTGCAGAGACAAGAGCACGGGCGTCCTAGATATGGCCAACCACCCAATTGCCACCTCATGGAGTGGAAAGAGGCCAAGAAGAGAGCATAGAGAGAAGGACAAGTCGCCAGCATGCAGAGGCACGACGTATCCAGATGGCAACCACGGGATCGTCGCATTATGGATCGGGTGGTAGGGAGTCATGGGAGGCTGAGTTTGTAAGTATTATTTGTTTTTTAAAAAAAATTTAAAATTTTGTAATTTTTTTCAATTCATTATGTAGTGTGTTCTAATACATTGTATGTTAAAATTGTTTTCTAGTATCATATCGTTGGTAGGATGCCTACTCCAGCTAGAGAGATAGGCTACCATCAAGGTCATAATTGGGCATCCACTTGGCAACATTTCTACGAGGAGGGAATGATCACGGAGGAGCAATAGAATCATGCAATGAGGATTCCACAGCGAGAAGAGGTATGTTTTATTTTTTACATGAAAAGTATATGTAACTCTAATTTATTATTTGTAATGGTATTTATATACCTTAATCCTTTGTGTAGGAAAATCCTAATGCAGTCAAGGATAGCGAAGGGGGGACAAGCAGTAGCGGTGGCGGCACCGGCACCGGCACCGACAGCAGTGGTGGTAGCGATGATGATGCCTCTTTTGAGTAGATGTAGAGGAGCCTCGTGCATGCATGCCTCCCCTTGGCCTTGTAGTTTTCATTTTTGATATGTATTACTTTCAGCTAGTGCTTGCGACCATGACCATGCTTGAGGTCACAAGTACTAGAACTCGTCATGTAAAAACGTTTCATCTTTATATATGAAATTTTCTATTCTACATTGTTTTGTTTTCAGTACAAAAATCTTCAAAATATGTACAAATATTTCAGCACAGTACGCTCATCATGTATTATTATCAATATATGGACTTTGGCTCTCCACATTCTTTTGTTTTCAGTATAATAATCTTTCTTTGTTTTCCCTAAGCATATAATTTGATGGGGGGAACTCTGTTTTGCGCGTCTATCCACGCGTCTAAATTGTAGGAAAAATGTGTGTCTATAATTGTCAAAAAATTGGACAACACGCATTTTTAGACGTGCAATTACACGCCTCTATAGACGCAGAATATGAATATATCTACTTTTTTATAAATATGATTATATATTTACAGAGCGTGTCAAAGGGCGAGTCTATATTTGGGTCTATTTTTGCCTCTATATGCGCTTGTAGTTTTCACTATAAGTGCGGTTGTAGATGCGAAATTTTAGACGCGCTAGTAGACACGGTAATAAATGTACCCAACTTTTTTAAACACAATTAAAATATTGCATCTACAAGCGCCTGTATGGAGCCTCTTTGTTGTAGTGAGTGTCAAAACATCCAAGGTGTCAAAGGCAAATTAATCCACAATCATAAACCTCTGCAATGAGAGTATATACATAAAGCAATTTCAACAAATCGTAAGAGAGTCTCCCACTGACTCAAATGAACCACCATTTGCAAATAAAATGCAAATTACTCCTAATTTGAGTAGATCCATAGTATCCAAAGTAGCAAAGGAAGCTCAAGGCATAGAGTTCATAGCATATAGGTGGCCAAAATATATCATCATGTATATATAATATGTCTTCAAGCCGACAAGTGGAAAACCCCGAAGCAAATAGCCACTACCCAAATGCAACCACCTAAGCTCAAGTAGAATACGTAGATCTCAACATAAGGATGTTGAAGCATATACATCAATGTCAATCATCAACATGACCATGTACGATACTCAAATAGCATGTACGAGTTTCAGACATAAACATTCACTGTAAATGCTTGCTATCCAAACTTAGCTACAGCAAGAAACCCTTCAAATGATGACCTATTTGAGCTCTAATCAGTCTAAGAAGGCTCCCAAGCATCAAACCAATATCCACATTTTATAAAGTTTCCCCATAAGCATTACATAAGCCATAAGCATTTTCAAATGAGAAATATCTGGTTTCCTACCAGTATACCTCTCCTCTAGAGTCATCCCATGTATTGCTGCAGTGGGAGTCCCTCTCCCTCTCCCTCTCTCATTTTCCTATTATGTTTAATGTCTCCCTCCCTCCATATCGAACATACCCTATATTTACAGTGAATGTCTAATCTCAAGGGATCCAAATAGCACTCAAGACTACCTTGCAAATGTTAGAACAATTCTTAAATGGTTACTAAAGATTTGCATAACCACTAGATAAGGAGTGATCAGCACCAATTGATATAGAAGAGGCAAGACATGGGATGGAATCGACATGCGTAAATAGCATGAGTTATTCCTGTTGGACTAGGAGTTATTGCTACTATGTTGGCCACTTAAAGATGCTCCATGGATCCTCTAGATTGAACCTGGATTAAGTTGAAGTAAAGGAAAGACCACTCAAAAGCTTGGGCGTATAGGGTTGGGACAACCATGAAAGTTTCAAGAAAGCTCTTCTTCTCGGGTTGAATGTAATGTTAAAGAAGCTCTTGAATGCCCCATTTGATACCACTTGAAAGAAAAAGTAGGACTAGAAGCATGAGCAAAAGCAAGAGAGACTAAGATGGTATGTGGGAACTTCAATAGTCACAATGTGTGACATGCCTTCCCTTAATTCTATTGGCATGTAAAGAATACAAAACAAAGTAACTTGAATATGTAGCTACCACTTGCAATGTACAAATGTTTGGGTGGTAAGTACAAGTCAATGTAGATGGCTAGGGACATGTGGCCTTTAACGCCCAACACAATCTATCATTGAGGAGGGTAGAGTACATGTGAGATGGATCTAGTGCTATATCATAGACTTGTGCAAAGATTAGAGGATCCTGTGGTCCTTTTTAAGGTGTAGTAGTGGATTTTGGAACACCATGAGTTGGTAACTGAATAAGTCTGAGTTACAGAAGGGATTTCAAAGAGAATAAGCATTATTTGATTGAATATTGTTGCTCACTTTGATCTAATTTCCTTTAGCTATATGTTAATGAGATGTCTAAGTAAATAGATTAGGGAAAGATGGATATGGCCTTGGGGGAGTATTGGTATCTTCACTATTGTATGCATAATATTTTTCTTATCTCACATAGCTAGAGAGGTTGCAACACCACTTGGATACATTGCATATCTTTTATTAGGAAAGAAACATCATTATGAGTCTTGGAAATACTATAATTTTTATGGTATTTAAGGCCACCCAGTGGATTAAATGCACATTGTCGTGATGCTACGTGTACACCTGATTGGGCATGAAGTTCTTTTCCAAGGCATGTTTTTCATAGGGCACAATGCATGGGAAAATGGTTCATATGAAGGTTTCCGTTTTGAAGACTCGAGGACTTGAGGAAAAGGTTGTAATTCGGATGTTGCCAGTGCAGATGATATGACTCTTCATAAGAAAAGTTGAATCAATATTTAGCAGTCCATGAAAGCTAAAAGTTAT
Source organism: Lygodium microphyllum (assembly GCF_053477565.2). NCBI lineage: Eukaryota > Viridiplantae > Streptophyta > Polypodiopsida > Schizaeales > Lygodiaceae > Lygodium > Lygodium microphyllum. The sequence continues at coordinate 139,916,069 of NC_141151.1, read as the reverse complement.
CCACGTGGATTATTGCTAAATCCGAGATGGTGGAGACTAGCTAAGATGTGATCATTGTCCCTCTACCTAGTACTCATCCTGCTTATAGATACAAGACATCTTGAAAGAAGATTGGTTTTGACCAAAGGGATAATGTGAGCATCGATATAATATAATCAACTTGCCACATTGTAAAAAGATATATTTAGTTTTGACAAAACTTATTGGTATTATACATACCTTGGACAATGGCCTCTGTTGGTATCAAATGAGATATGAAGAGAGAGACCGGTCTTTCTGAGGTTATGGATTACCAGTGCAATCTTGTTATTCTACTTCATGAAATGGAAGAGTGTCTTATACCCATAGATGAACCTTGCACAAACATGGACATAATTACAGACACTTTGCCGTTGAAACCACTTCACCACCTTGACTAAGAGAGGAGGTGCTAGCAACATTGTATCAGTTACATATGTTGTGAAAAATGATCCTCAGCACTCAAACAAGAACAGACAAACCTTTCTCAGATAAACATGAAGAAGAAAAGAAACAACCTGTTCAGAGTAGGAATGTCTCAATAATGTTATCATTGACATTATCATTGACGTCAATGAACAATGCTTTCGTGCTAAGAGAAAGAAAAGTGTCATCATTGACAATGATATCTAAAGCTTTCTGAAGTTTTTTTCTGAGGCCACGAGCTTTCAGGATGGCACTGATTATAAAAGGACAAGAGGGAGAAAGAAGGAAACGAGGAGGGGAACAAAGTGAAGCAACAATGTCTTCGTCGTCATCGGCTTGATGAAGGTGTAGGAGTCTGAAGATGAAGAAAGAAGTGGAGGAAAACGAGAAGAAGATTAGCGAGCTATTGCGACGACAAAGTATTAGTGATGAAGTTGCGACAACACAAATTGGTGAGGTTGGACAAAACAACAACGAAGCTTCAAAATTGAGATGTAGATGAAGGTGGCGTAGAGCCATAGAGAGCTAAAGGGAGCATCAACTTGTAGTGCAAGGGGGGGGGGGGGGCATTGACAACATGCCCCAAAGAGACGAAAAAAACGCCGACGAGAAAATCGAAGGTGATCGAGAAGCACGCAGAAAGTGACCGCGACCAAAGAAGACGACGTGGAAGGTGCCAAAGTAGTCGATGCATGACACAAAGAAGAAAACAGTGAAAGCGACAAAGACCGAGTGTGCGACATCGACATGCGAACGAGAAGGTGAATATGATGTAGCTGAAGGGAGAAGTTTGAATTCTTGCATGCTTTATTCCTGCGCAATATACAATGTCTTGAGTACGAAAATTTATGCAGGGCTAACTCATATTGTAGAAAGCTTTACTCTACAACAGGGGCATTAGGATCGCATGAAGAGGAAGAAGATTACAAGATTATTGAAGTTCATGCAGAACAAGGAAACAAATGGGCTTGAACTGCTAGACTTCTTTCTTGCTCAAACTGTCAACGCAATTAAAAACCATTGGAATTAAACACTCCACTGGAAGCTTCTTAATGATGAGAAAGCAAGGAGAGAACTACATGAGTTCACTCAGTTAAAGCAAAGGAAGAAATTAGTGACTCTTATATGACTCGGCCAATTGCTGATAAAAGTCATTCTGATTGTGGGACAAAACGACATCAGAGTTGACACCTAAATTTTGAAATACTGGGATCACGGAAGGACAAACTTCTATCTCCACTGTTTCCCTCTGCTATTACACAACCACCTCGTTCAAGTGCCATCACTAATTATAGTCCTTTAATTGTAAAGAAACTGAAAGTTACTATCCCCAGAGTCAAAAACACTGCCCATAGCTCAAATGTGCAATTGTATACTGTCATTGATGAGAAAGCAAGGGGAGAACTATCATGAGTTCACTCAGTTAAAGAAAAGGAAGAAATCAGTGACTCTTATATGACTCGGCCAACCGCTGATGAAACTCATTCTGATTGTGGGACAAAATGACATCAAAGTTGGAATCCTTTGGTTTATTCAGCATTTCTTTCTTTAGTTTCACCACACAATGCGATCTAATAGATAGAACCACATTGGCTTTATCATGGTGATATATATCTTTCATTGATGCATTTGAACTAAAAATATTGAGGGTGTGTCTATTATCATGCTAATATCCACATCTCAAGAGCACTATAAGACATTGAGCCTAGCTAAGCAGCATCATGTATACTGTCATAGAGTATCTACATAATTTAAGATTTTGCAATGGCTAACAAACAATGGATTTGGAGGGACAAGAAGTATGTTCATTATAAAGAATCGAAAAATGTCACCTAAAGATCATGTATGGTTAGATAAGTTTGCAGCCCATGGTTCATCATGCTATGTATATTGTACAAAGATTGGGTTTTTGCTTGTTGGCAAGTCTATGTAGAACCAATGTTTCTTGCAAGTAATGTTTGGAGTATGGATAATGTAGGTTGCACATGACAAGTTTGTAAGCTATAGTTTGATGTCCTGAAGTAGTTACAATGTATAATGAGAATGAGGTAGGTTGCCACATCTTTCATCAAATGTGTATCACTTCATCATGCTCAAATAAATAAAGCATGGTTTGTTGGAAATTGTGGCACAAAGCATTTTGAGGATTTAATGATGCTAGGAGGCATATTTCACGGTGGATTCCGTGCCACGGTGGATTCCGTGAGGTTTTACGGTGGATTCCGTAAACTTTGATGACCGGGGCTCATACACAAAGTGGATTCTTTGTGCGAGAAGTTGATGGGAATGCCTGTCCTTTTCGGGCATTTCATTAATTTAGTGTGTACATGGGTGATTCCATAGCGGGTGATTCCGCAAAATGCATATTAAATTAATAAACGTTTATGAGTTTAGAGTGCGCACTCGTAATAAATTAAGGTTAGGATTTATTTCTAACCAGTTGATTTATTTATGTAGCTGAAGACTGCTAGGTATTCACTTTTTTCGATTTAATCGTATTATTTTACTAACGATTGTGAATGCTTCAGTTGATGTGTAGAGATAGCAGCAGTGGCGGAGGAAAGCATTGGAGGATAGCGAGTATTCGATTTATGGATTATATTTTGATGGGCGCATACCTTAGGCATGGCACCTATATTTTGTCACGCCTATTTATTAAGGCGTCGGATATTTATTATTATTTTGTATGCGCATGGGCGCACGATTATGTTATTTCTATTTGGACATTGTATTGGGCATGCCAGACTCTTTGGGCACCGTCCATTAGCTTTATTCCTCTTTTGTGTTAAAGCAAACTCAAAAGCTAAAAGCTTGCTATTTTGTAATTTGGGCTATTATTTGAGCTTAAAGATGAATAATATATAAAATACATGCTTTGTGGAGCGCTCACACAAGGCATGGGGGGAGATTGCACCCAATTGGTCTCTGGCTTTTGTCGTTCATGCTTTTTACCTTGTAATTTGTGCAAAAAGTAGAGTTCTACTGTTCTTGGGGACCTTCCGACATTCACTATGCGAGCGTATAGCATCCGATGTGCGCACTAGTGGTATCAAAGCGAAGCTGAGATCAAGAGCTTCCATTCGCTACCCATCTCGTGCGAAGGCGGAGCTCTTGGAACGATCGGGCTCTGCAGTCAATCTCGTCGTGAATCGTCGATACAGGCAGATTTCTGGCGATCAAGAACCCCTATTTCCATCATCGGATCGCGAAGGACCGGTCTGTAGAGGTGGAGGACCACTCCTACATCTCCTTCATCAAGTCGTGGTTACACAGAGATAAGCTCCATACTTTCAAAAGCTTAAAAGCTTTCATGAGTATTAAGCTTAATAATAAAGCTTATAAGCCACAAAATTTCGACGTCTGGTAACTCGATATGTTTCAGCGTGAATTTCGGCGGGGAAATAAACTGCCCCCCCTCAAAAATCGTCGACTGTTACTATCAAGCTTAGTTATCTAAGCTATAAGTCATAAATCCTCCCAATCAGTCAAGTCATCCCAAACTTCAAGTCACACACAACCAGTCAAGTTCAGCAAGTTCTAACAAGTCAAAGTTCTGCAAGTCCGACAAAGCAAGCAAGTTTTGCAAGTCTAAAACTCTGCAAGTCACATTAGTCTGGTACTCTGCAAGTCAGACAAGTCCACAGGAGTCAAAACTGACATCTGTCTAAAACTCATAGAAGAGCTGTTCCTGCGCAGAAACTCCGAACTGCAAAGTTGTTCATTGGAAGGTACTCTACCCATACCCAGGTTTGCTAAAGTATTTTCAGCATACGAAGAAGGATAAAACACAGATTTTTCGAAGATTGTGAAAGCCATACCCAAAAATACATAAGCCTTGTATTCCCGAACTTGAGCTACGCTCATCCCGCTAACTTGATTTTGAGTGAGAAAGGTCTTTTGAGTTTTGCAGGATGACGAAACCACATATGGATGATCTTATGGCTGAAGGCGACCTACCTGAACCTACGATGGAGCAAAAGCTGGATTTAATTATGATGCAATTGGATGAAGAACGAAGGGCTAGGCAAGCATTGCAAGTTCAACTGGCAAATTTACAAAGATCATCTACCGACAAAGAAGAACCTCAATTTGAAGATCTTATTCGACGTACCATCGACGCGACTCTCGAAGCTCAAACCATCCGCAAGGAATCAAAGATAAGTAAAAGAAGTTTCAAATTCCGTACTTTCAATGGCATACGAGAAGGAAAAACTGTTCTAGCATTCATGAGTCAGTTTGACGACTATTTCCATGAGGAAACCTATGCAGAAAAAGATAAAATCAGGTGTGTCACTAATCATTTAGTGGACAGAGCATCTCTTTGGTGGACTGTTGTACGCAAGAGTATAGATTGTCCCGCTACCTGGGAGAATTTCAAGAAGAAGTTCATGTAGAATTTCCTTCCTCCACAATTTCATGAGAAAGCCATTAAGCAATGGGATCTTTTTCAGCAACGGGATCGTGAGCCTATTCCTCAGTATATAGAGCAGTTTTGGAATGCACTACTCCAGCTACACATGCTTGAAGACGTACCTGAAGCGACACACAAGCGCAAGTATATGTCTGGACTCCTTGGGCATTACTACACTGAAGTTAACATGTTCAAGCCTGCTACTCTTGAAGACACCATTTCACTAGCTCACGACACTGAAGACAAGCTACGAGGTAGAGACAAACGTCCACAGCAATTCCAAGCCAATGGTAACTATGGATCTAAACAATTCAATTCCAATTTTAGAAGATTTAATCCAGGTCGTTTCTCTTCATCATCTTTCTGTAAAAATTGGGCAAAACCACCTGCTTTACCATCTAATGTCCATCAAAATTCCAAGCCTATTCCACAGCCAAATCCTAATGTCCCTAGACTTCCTACTATTGCAAACAATGTAACCAAAGCCAAGCCAATAGTATGCTATAAATGCCACCAGCCTGGACATCTAGCAGCAAATTGCCATTCAAAGAAGCCACCTGCCCATATCAACTACCTTGGAGCAATGGACGAAGACAAACATGAAGATATGCCCGATTTCACAGAAGATGAGGATGACACTACTACTCCTTCGGATACTTTACCAGGTATGCCAACTCCAAATTCTTTATTGACTATGAAATGTTTGGTGCATGGAAAGGAAAATATTATTTTGCATGATGACGGTAGCACTCACGATTTTATTTCAGCAAAATTAGTAAAAGAATTGAAATTACAGACTCTACCTACGTATTATCATATTAAAGCAGCATTCTTAGGCACTAGGTATAATGGTACATAGGAAGTGCATGACTTAGAGATTCAAATTGGTCAATACACTGAAAGAAGAAAATTTCTAGTTGTTCCATTACAGTTGAGTGACATTATTTTAGGTATGCCTTGGCATCACCAGCATAACCCAGATATAGACTATTCCACACATTCAATGAATATTAATTTTCAAGAAAAACATATTACATTATATGGTATGCATGCATCTAATGTTTTTCCACTGCTTTCGCATACTCAAGCTAAATGTGCATTACGCAAGAGTAGTAAATCTTATCTCATTTGGGTGAATGAACTGCAAGTAAAAGAAAATCATATGCACCCTAGGCATAAAGAATTTCTTGCACATTTTAAAGATTATTTTGCCGAAGACCTACCACCTGGTTTACCTCCTTCACGTCCAGAAGACCATAAGATAGATTTGATTCCTGGCACACAACCACCTTGCAAAGCACCATATAGGCATAACTAGATAGAGAAAAAAGAAATTTAGAGTCATGTTGAGGAATTACTAAATAGAGGATTGATTAGACCTAGTAGTTCTCCATTTGGTGCACCTGTTCTGTTAGTCAAGAAAAAGAATAATACCTATCATATGTGCATTGACTATTGAGCTTTAAATAAGTTCACTGTAAAGAATAGGTATCCCATTCCTAGAGTTGATGACCTTATGGACAAACTACAAGGATTTGCTATATTTAGTAAAATAGACCTTAAGTCTGGTCATCATCAGGTGAGACTAGATAAGTCTGACATATTCAAGACTGCATTTAGGACATAGTTTGGTCATTACGAATTTTTAGTGATGTCATTTGGATTGACTAATGCACCTGCTACGTTTAGTAGAATGATGAACCGTATATTTCTTAAATATTAGTATTGTGTAATTGTCTTCTTTGATGATATTTTGGTGTTTAGTCAAAATGAGAAAGAACATTATGAGCATTTGTCATTGGTTTTCCAGTTATTAAAAGATAATCAACTGTATGCAAATCCTGAAAAGAGTGAATCCTTTAAAACAAAAATTGAGTATTTAGGTCATATTGTATCATCTGATGGAATTAAAGTTGATCCTAAGAAAATAGATGCAATATTGAATTGGCCTATACCTAAAAATGTGCATGAGTTACACTCATTCCTTGGTCTTGCTAGTTTCTATAGGAAGTTTGTACGTAATTTTTCATTACTAGCTTTACCTCTGACCAAACTTCTCAAGAAAGGAATTGTCTATCATTGGTCCGAAAATCAACAGAAATCCTTTGATTTATTGAAACATGCATTAACCCATGCCCCTGTCCTACAGTTGCCTGATTTTAATAGACCATTCTTCCTAGTAGTGACCGATGCTAGTGGATCAGGAATAGGAGTTGTACTTATGCAAGACAATCATCCTATAGCCTATTCTAGTTGTAAGCTAAAACCCTCTGAACTGAAATGTTCCACATATGACAAAGAACTATTAGCAGTTGTACAAGCATTAAGACAGTGAAAACACTACTTAATGGGTTCAGAATTCATGATTAAGACTGCTTAGCAAAGTATTAGACATTTACTTAGCCAACCCCAAATCTCTGACTGACATATCAAATGGGTATCCTTTATTCAAAGTTTTCATCCTATCATTCAATATCAACCCGGTAAAGAAAATGCAGTGGCTGATGCATTAAGTAGAAGACCTGCCATTCATAATATTTCTATTATATCTTTTGATTCTTTGATTGCTATGAAATATACTTATCATCAGGATATTACTTTTCATGCTGATTGGAATAAATTAGTTCAAAATAACTTGATTCCTATTGATTCATTGTCATATAATGATGGATTTATATTTTATGAAAAGAGATTGTGTGTTACAATTCCATTTCGATCTTTTGTTTTGAATGAGATTCATTGTCCCCCATATCAAGGTCATAGAGGTATCATATCTACTTTACGTATATTAACTGAAGATTTTTATTGGCCGCATATGGACATTGATGTATCTAACTTTGTTTCTGAATGTTTGATCTATCAAAGAGTTAAGAGACATCATGGTAAATAGTATGGATTACTTATGCCTTTGTCTATTCCATCTAAACCATGGGAACAAATTTCTATGGATTTTATTACTGGCTTACCTAATACTAAATCTAACCATGATATGATTTGGACAGTCGTAGATAGATTTAGTAAACAAGCATATTTCATACCATGTAAGAAAACTTTAAAAGCATCACAAGCAGCACAATTGTTTTTGAAAACTGTTTTTACTAACCATGGATTGCCAAAAGTTATTATTTCAGATCGTGATTCTAGATTTTGTTACAACTTTTGGATTACTCTGTTTGCTAACCTAGGCACAAAGATTGATTTCTCATCTGCATTTCATCCTGAAACTAATGGACAAACAGAAGCCACTAATAGCACTATTCTAGATCTCTTACGTGCATATACTATTTCTAAACCTCAGACATGGGACACACATTTGCATTTATTACAGTTTGCATATAACAATACACCACACACATCTACAAAGAAAGCACCATTTGAAGTGATTTATGGTTATAGATTATCTACACCTGTAACATCTTTGTCAAATAGAACTCAGAGTGCTGATGATATTGCTAGTATGAAAAATACTATTTTTGATGAGGTTAAAGATATGATTGCCAAAGCCCAGCAATCATATACCAAACAAGCCAACAAGAAAAGACAAGAAATGAATTTCAAAGTTGATGACTATGTTTGATTGAGAATAGAAAAACGTAGACTACAAAGTGTAGATAGACACCCAGTTGTGAAATTAGCCCCTAGATTCTATGGACCATTTAGGATCATTCACAAAATTAATGACAATGCATTCAAGTTAGAATTACCACCTCATTGGAAAATTCACAACACATTTCACATTAGTTTACTAAGACCATTTAGAGACCAACTACTTGTACACCCTATTTATGAAAACCCATCTTTATTAGAGGAAGAAACTGAAATACTTGAACCAAAAGCTATCATAGACACTGACTTTATGACCACTAGAACTGACCGAAGATATTCTAGATATCTAGTTAAATTTAAGAACCATCCTGTAGAGGAAGCACAATGGATGCATGCTAGACACTTAAATGCTTTCCCCACTTTGTTAGCTCCGCAGTGAGCTAAGAGCAATTGAGGTCAATTGCTATCCCACCCTGGGGGTATGATGCCAGGAGGCATATTTCACGGTGGATTCCGTAAACTTTGATGATCGGGGCTCATACACAAAGTGGATTCTTTGTGCGAGAAGTTGATGGGGACACCTATCCTTTTCGGGCGTTTCATTAATTTAGTGTGTACATGGGTGATTCCATAGCGGGTGATTCCGCAAAATGCATATTAAATTAATAAACGTTTATGAGTTTAGAGTGCGCACTCGTAATAAATTAAGGTTAGGATTTATTTCTAACCATTTGATTTATTTATGTAGCTAAAGACTGCTAGGTATTCACTTTTGTCGGTTTAATTGTATTATTTTACTAACAATTGTGAATGCTTCAATTGATGTGTAGAGATAGCAGTAGTGGCGGAGGAAAGCATTGGAGGATAGCGAGTATTCAATTTATGGATTATATTTTGATGGGTGCATGCCTTAGGCATGGTGCCTATATTTTGTCACGCCTATTTATTAAGGCATCGGATATTTATTATTATTTTGTATGCGCATGGGCGCACGATTATGTTATTTCTATTTGGACATTGTATTGGGTGTGCCAGACTCTTTGGGCACCGTCCATTAGCTTTATTCCTATTTTGTGTTAAAGCAAACTCAAAAGCTAAAAGCTTGCCATTTTGTAATTTGGGCTATTATTTGAGCTTGAAGATGAATAATACATAAAATACATGCTTTGTGGAGCGCTCACACAAGGCATGGGGGGAGATTGCACCCAATTGGTCTCTGGATCTTGTCGTTCATGCTTTTTACATTGTAATTTGTGCAAAAAGTAGAGTTCTATTGTTCTTGGGGACCTTCCGGCATTCACTACGCGAGCGTACAACATCCGATCTGCGCACTATTTAATGATGCAGTCTATACTAATGCGTACATCATGTTCAAAGAGAGGGGAAGTGACAGGCAAAGATTGCCACCATAAATAGAGAGCATTGTACTCTCTCTTCCATTATTGATTCATTGCAATGCTCAAAGGTTCTAAATCTAAGTCACACATATAGAGTATTAAAGTAGGTCACTAACTCACTAGACACCTCTAGCCTCAGTTAAGTTTGATTGACTCATCATTATGCCACACATGACTAGTAACAACTAGCTACAACTGTACTAAGTAGAGTCAGTGTCAATAGCATTGAGCTTTACTCTCAACACTCCCCCTCAAGCTCAACTCAAGTGTTCTACTCCAAGTAGCTCCCTGAAGTAAAAAACTTATCTCTAGGAAGTGATTTGGTAAAGATGCTAGCTACATAGTCTTCATCCTTCACATAAAGTAGATATATCCTTCCAGCAAGTACCATTTCCTTGGTGAAGTGACAATGGAATTCTATGTGCTTTGATTTTTCATGGTGAATTAGGTTGCTCCCAACACACTACTCATGTTGTCACAATGCAATGTGACATTCTTGTCCATCCGTATATCCAAGTCATGGAATAGATTCAATAGACAAACTGCTTTACATGTAGCTAAGGTTGCACCTCTACACTCTCTCTCTATGCTACAGATAGCAAGTGTAGGCTTATTTTTACTACTCTAATTGACCATACTACTTCCAAGATTGAAATCATAAGCCCACTGGTTGATCGTTTGTCATATGCACAGACAACCCAACAGCATTTGTATATCGTATCAACTCAAGTGGCTTTCCAAACTCATAAAACAACCCATGATCAGAAGTACACTTCACATACTGCATTAGCCTCCTAAATGCATCCAAGTGAGGCTAGCATGGCTTTTACATAAATTGACTAATCTAACCTACTGAATAACTAAGATCAAAACAACGTGATAAGATAGATCAGATTGCCCACCATGTGCCTGTACATTGTAACATTCTCTATCTCACTGTCAACATCAGCTCCATGCTTTGCATTCTAATCTAGCGGTATTTCCATGGGCTTACAATTACTCATTCCATACTTGATTAGCATATTCTATGCATATTATTTCTCTAGTAGTCGAATCCCTTGAGATGTGGTCGCTACCTCATTGCTAGGAAAATATTTTAGCTCTCCCAATTCTTTTACTTTAAACTCTATGTGTGTAGCATGGACTTAATTTCAACAATACCATGGTCATCATCTCTAGTAATGATCAACTCATCTACATCAGTAACTAAGAATACATCACCAATCTTTGTTTTCTTAGTGAATGAACTATGATTTGCATTTCCTATCTAAAATCCATGTTATTGTAAATTAGAGTTGATGCGAGCATTTCATGCTCTTGGTGCATGTTTTAACCCATAAAGTGTCTTTTTTAGCATACACATATTTCATGTAATCAAGGTGTACATAACCCTTGGGTTGTTCCATATACACTTCCTAAATTAAATCTCCATTCAGAAATGCAATTTCACATCCATCTGCCAAAGCTCCCATCCCTTAATAAATGCTACCAAAGTAGTGATCATTCTCATGGTTTCCATTTTTGAAACCAAACTGAAAGTCTCCTCATAATCAAGACGTTACTCCTATGCATAACCTTTAGTGATCAACCATGCTTTGTATCTCTCTAGAGATCCATCTTCTTTGTATTTCACTTTGTAAACCCATTTACAGCCAATGGGTGTTCTGCATTCAAGCAATTTAACCAAATGCCAAGTGTCATTTTTACGCAATGTTGCATATTCTTCATCCATGGCTGCACACCAATTCTCGTCAGTCCAATTGGCACACCAAAGGCATCCATCGCTTCTATCACTTGAGTGCAATCATGTATATATTGGCTCTATGTGTATGGAAGCACCCTCTCTGCAACATACATTCAATGTGTGAGCATAACAACTCAATGTGGAGCTCCCAACATAGATGCCAATGCCTAGAGAGTGATCAATGCTACCTTTGAGATGTTTACTAGAGTGTATCAAATGTCAATAGGCATGAAATACTTGCTTTTCATCAATTTTTGAAGCTTAAAAAAATAGGCACACCTAGTGTGAACAATATTGTAGTGTCTGGTGCCAATGTTTAGCTCTAATGGTTACTTAGGGAGCTCGAATACATACTAACAAAACCCCTCCTGAAGCCTTGATAGGCTCTAACAACTCTAGAGGAGAGAGCTTTCAAGTACATCCCTTGTAGACTAAGTCTGTGGCTATTAATGCTTCAGTATATTTCTTTCACATATTGAGGGTTAAATCTAGCTTCTAGCTTCACACTCCAATTTCTACAAAACCTTGATCTGAAAACATATTCAAAGAGAGGCGAAGAGACAAGGACAAAGATTAGAGCCATGAACAGAGAGTAGTGTAGTTTCTCTTCCATTATTCATTCACTATAACACTCAAAGGTTCTAAATCGAAGTCAAACATATAGTTTATGAAAGTAGGTCACAAATTGACTAGACACCTCTGACCTCAGTTGAGTCTGATTGACTCATTATTATGCCACACATGACAAGAAACAACTAGCTACAATTATACTAAGTAAAGTGTGTGTCAATGCCGCTGAGCTCGATTCTCAACACACCATTCATAAGCACTAGCATCCAATAGTTTTGCACCAATTCGTTGTGAGCTTACTAGAAAGCTTGGTTGACAATATGTATGGCACAACATAGTAGATAGCAAGAGTTGTAACTCACAATGGCACGATGAATGAAAAAAAGAATGGAAATGGGAATATTTTGCTAATGCATAATCATGTGCTTGTAAAGTGTGAGGGGAGTAGTAATAAATGTGTTGTATGTGCACAAAAAAGGAGGGAAGAAAAGAAAAATCAAGAAGATTCTTGCAATATTGTTGAGAAGAAATGGCATAGCGAATGCAGTATGTAGAAATGTATAGCATGTGATAAGCAAATATATGCACATGATTGCTTTATGCAAGATCACAAAGACCTTTTGTGCACACTTCAATAGGTGAATCAATCACATTCAATATGTGGAGTTCACGTAAGTATCCTTTTACCTAACAATCTTTGGTGAAATTTATGAGCCAATACACTTTGTGTATCTACTCACCTGTTTTAATTTTTTATAGGTTCAAAGTTTGCTATCATCTCCCTAAGTTGATAAACACGTGCAATTCTTCAAGATTTCTTGTACTTTCATACCTTACATATGACCATGGATTCTATTTATTTCTTTTTGGGATTTCAAATATTATGAGATTTTATTTTATGGGTATTGTCAACAAACCATGTCTTATTGTAGTATCAATGTTAGAATCAAGAATCTTTACATCAAAATGACAAGCTTTCCACAACATTTTTGTGCAAGATATATTTTTTCAACTTTAGTGATGTATGAGAAACTTGCTAAATGAGTTTCCTAGCTAGATTGATACTATCTAACTAGTAATGTCACGATCAAAAGTAGGAAAAATAGCCACAAAAGTGGCTTCGGTAATTTTAAAAAATCCATCACTTTTGAGAACCTTAGTATGTCTTTTTTTTTGTATCAAGGTATTGATTGGAGGTTTGGTCACATATAAAATATTTTATTAAGTGTGAAAATTATTGTGCTTAAAAATTTTATGGATATGGAAAAATTCAAAATGTAGTAGAAAATAGAAAATATGTCTCAATAAGTATGAGTGATTTACATATCATTATATATCAAAACATCTAACCTTATTTTTTTCAACTACTTATGGATGTCTATATTATCATACTAAGAGGTCTCTTCATGCAAAATTCTAGTTTTGGTCATGTAGTCTCTATGCATTTACTATGTACCCATTAGATATTTAGAGAAGAGGCTTTAGGATTTATGATTTATGATTTGGTTTTTAGGGTTTAGGACTTCGTTTAGGATTTTGATTTTGGGGTATATAATTTGGTGCTTAGGGTTTAAGATTTACTGTTCTCATGTCCTCTGATGGACTATCCATCACAAAGTGTATACATTGCTTATCAATGTAACATGTGAGTGTCTTTAGGGTTTAGTGTATCGAGAAGAGGGTTTAGGTTATTACAATATTCATGATTTAGGATTTATGGTTTAGGATCAAGGGTTAAGGGTTTAGGGTGTAAGGTATACGGCCATTTTGGATTAGGCTAGGAATACCAACACATTTAAAAGCTCATGTAAATAATTGTTTAACTCGTTTACATACCATTCTATTTGTTCTAGAAATGTTTTTTGTTCAATGGATTACATATGCATATATTTGTGACCAGTTTTTAAAAACCCACAAGCATGCTATTATTGTCTTTTTATTCCTAGTCACTAGAGGTTAAATAAATAAAGAGAAGTAAAGAAACTCATATACACACATAAAGGAGGGGAGAGAGAGAGAGAGAGGAAAAGGCCTTCAAGTTGTTGATTCGTGGAGCACCCAAAGAACAAGAAATAGTCAATTTCTTCCATCTCAAAGGTATGGAGTCTTCTTACTTTAGTGCTATGAATCTTTGTTTCTTTATTGATGGTCTAAGAAACGAGCTTATTGTCACTAGGATTTATATGGAAATGGTTGTCTTTTGCATAGTGAACGAAGCATTTCACACAATTTTGAAAGCTCTAGGGTTCCTTCCTAACACATTTTAGAGATGAGAGTCAATGCAACTACTTTGTAGACATGCATATGCTATTTTTAAGGTGTAATCTCTCTTGTCAAGAGTGTGTATCATAGGCTCTATAGTGGAGAAGAGGGTAGGAGAAAGAAGTAGCAAAGTTAGGAAAAAATAAAAGGTATGTGTGCCTATATTTTTTTATGCTTGGTTAGATTTTTGGTATCCATTGTTTCTAATTTGTTATTGCATTGATCCAGTGGATAAGGCTGTCCATCTAAGCCATTGCTTGGCATCATTAGGATATTTTAGGGACTCTTTTGAGAATGTGGTTAGGGTATGCATTGCTTATGTGTAAGGCTATGCATGGGAAAATGCATAGCCTATACATGGGTTATAATATATGCATTGGCCATGTGTATAACCTATATGTATTTGGGACATATGCATATACATTATGTCTATAACATATGTCTGTGTGCATTTTTGGGGCGTCTCCCTTTCGTAGCTTAGTTATATGACTTTATGACCACTCCTTTGCCTTCTCAGTAGTAGGGCAAACGGCTTCACAATTGCTAGCAAGAGTTGCATCATGTGTTCATCATGTGAGTAATCCCGGTAGAGTAGAAGTAGCCATCGATGCAAGTGTAAAGCAAATGATCATGGTAGGAGATGTCTAGCAATCTATTTTGGTGGGAGTGATCATAGCACCTCTCCACCATCACAAACCCAGCCACATGAAAGAAGGCCAATTGAAGCCAAGTAGGAAGATCTTAAATCACACATGTACTACACATTGACTAGCACAAGTGAAGTCTTCCAAGACCATAAGGGAAAGGAACTCATGAGCTTCATGCAAAGCATAGTATAATCTTGCCATAGAGATAGCTTTAAGAACTTCTTTGACCTGGACCCTACTAAGCTCCAAGTTGTGATTTCTCTACTCTTGTATGAAAATTTTCCTAATCCCATGCATTTAAGGTTTATAGACCACTATAGGCACAAGAAAAGGTCACGGAAATCATTCCTAATAACAAGGCCTTGTTAAATCTAGAGCAGTACAAAAAAAGAAGAGGGCTATAAAAAGGATTTTGTGCTATATCTATGCCAATTTTTGCACATGGCCAATATGGGTTGAAGTATGAAGCAAGGTGGAGTGTGGAATTTTGAGCTTAGAATAGAGGTAGGAGTGATGAATCCAAATGGAGCAATGTCGATCATCACATTTTGGGGACTATGAGGTGCGGATATCTCAAAGGCGGATGCGAAGGTTTTAAGTATTTACATTTCATCTTATGTTTGCCAGTGCAGATGATATGACACTTCATAAGAAAAGTTGAATCAATATTTAGCAGTCCATGAAAGCTAAAAGTTATCCACGTGGATTATTGCTAAATCCGAGATGGTGGAGACTAGCTAAGATGTGATCATTGTCCCTCTACCTAGTACTCAACCTGCTTATAGATACAAGACACCTTGAAAGAAGACTAGTTTTGACCAAAGGGATAATGTGAGCATCGATATAATATAATCAACTTGCCACATTGTAAAAAGATATATTTAGTTTTGACAAAACTTATTGGTATTATACATACCTTGGACAATGGCCTCTCTTGGTATCAAATGAGATATGAAGAGAGAGACCGGTCTTTCTGAGGTTATGGATTACCAGTGCAATCTTGTTGTTCTACTTCATGAAATGGAAGAGTGTCTTATACCCATAGATGAACCTTGGACGAACATGGACATAATTACACATACTTTGCCGTTGAAACCACTTCACCACCTTGACTAAGAGAGGAGGTGCTAGCAACATTGTATCAGTTACATATATTGTGAAAAATGATCCTCATCACTCAAACAAGAACAAAAAAACCTTTCTTCGATAAACAAGAAGAAGAAAAGAAACAGCCTGTTCAGAGCAGGAATGTCTCAATAACGTTATCATTGACATTATCATTGATGTCAATGAACAATGCTTTCGTGCTAAGAGAAAGAAAAGTGTCATCATTGACAATGATATCTAAAGCTTTCTAAAGTTTTTTTTTCTGAAGCCACGAGCTTTCAGGATGGCACTGATTATAAAAGGACAAGAGGGAGAAAGAAGGAAACGAGGAGGGGAACAAAGTGAAGCAACAATGTCTTCATCGTGATCGACTTGATGAAGGTATAGGAGTCTGAAGATGAACAAAGAAGTGGAGGACAACGAGAAGAAGATTAGCGAGATGCTACGACGACAAAGTGTCAGTGATGAAGTTGCGACAACACAAATTGGTGAGGTTGGAGAAAATGACAAAGAAGCTTCAAAATTGAGATGTAGATGAAGGTGGCATAGAGCCATAGAGAGCTAAAGGGAGCGTCAACTTGTAGTGCAAGGGGGGGGGGATTGACAATATGCCCCAAAGAGCTGAAAAAAACGCCGACGAGAAAATCGAAGGTGATCGAGAAGCATGTAGAAAGTGACCGCGACCAAAGAAGACGACGTGGAAGGTGCCAAAGTAGTCGATGCATGACACAAAGAAGAAAACTGTCAAAGTGACAAATGCCGAGTGTGCGAGATCGACATGCGAACGAGAAGGTGAAGATGATGTAGCTAAAAGGAGAAGTTTGAATTCTTGCATGCTTTCGTCCTACGCAATATACAATGTCTTGAGTACGAAAATTTATGCAGGGCTAACTCATATTGTAGAAAGCTTTACTCTACAACAGGGGCTTTAGGATTGCATGAAGAGGAAGAAGATCGCAAGATTATTGAAGTTCATGCAGAACAAGGAAACAAATGGGCTTGAATTGCTAGACTTCTTTCTTGCTCAAACTGTCAACGCAATTAAAAACCATTGGAATTAAACACTCTGTTGGAAGCTTCTTAATGATGAGAAATCAAGGAGAGAACTACCATGAGTTCACTCAGTTAAAGCAAAGGAAGAAATTAGTGACTCTTATATGACTCGGTCAATTGCTGATGAAACTCATTTTGATTGTGGGACAAAACGACATCAGAGTTGACACCTGAAGTTCAAAATACTGGGATCACGGAAGGACAAACTTCTATCTCGACTGTTTCCCTCTGCTATTAGACAACCACCTCGTTCAAGTGCCTTCACTAGTTATAGTTCTTTAATTGTAAACAAAGTGAAAGTTACTATCCCCAGAGTCAAAAATACTGCCCATAGCTCAAATGTCCAATTGTATACTATCATTGATGAGAAAGCAAGGAGAGAACTATCATGAGTTCACTCAGTTCAAGCAAAGGAATAAATCAGTGAGTCTTATATGACTCAGCCAATTGATGAAACTCATTCTGATTGTGGGACAAAACGACATCAAAGTTGGAATCCTTTGGTTTATTCAGCATTTCTTGCTTTAGTTTCACCAGACAATGCGATCTAATAGATAGAACCACATTAGCTTTATCATGGTGATATATATCTTTCATTGATGCATTTGAACTAAAAATATTGAGGGTGTGTCTATTATCATGCTAATACCCACATCTCAAGAGCACTGTAAGACATTGAGCCCAGCTAAGCAGCATCATGTATACTGTCATAGAGTATTTACATAATTTAAGATTTTGCAATGGCTAACAAAAAATGGATTTGGATGGACAAGAAATATGTTCGTTACAAAGAACTCAAAAATGTGGCCTAAGGATCATGTATGGTTAGATAAGTTTGCAGCCCATGGTTCATCACTCTATGTATATTGTACAAAGATTGGGTTTTTTCTTGTTGGCAAGTCTTTGTAAAACCAATGTTTCTTGCAAGTAATGTTTGGAGTATAGGTAATGTAGGTTGCACATGACAAGTTTGTAAGCTATAGTTTTATGTCCTGAAGTAGTTACGATGTATAATGAGAATGAGGTAGGTTGCCACATCTTTCATCAAATGTGTATCACTTCATCATACTCAAATAAAGAAAGCATGGTTTGTTGAAAATTGTGGCACAAAGCATTTTGGGGATTTAATGATGCAGTCTATACTAATGCGTACATCATGTTCAAAGAGAGGGGAAGAGACAGGGAAAGATTGCCACCATAAATAGAGAGCATTGTACTCTCTCTTCCATTATTGATTCATTGCAATGCTCAAAGGTTCTAAATCTAAGTCACACATATAGAGTATGAAAGTAGGTCACTAACTCACTAGACACCTCTAGCCTGAGTTAAGTTTGATTAACTCATCATTATGCCACACATGACTAGTAATAACTAGCTACAACAGTACTAAGTAGAGTCAGTGTCAATAGCATTGAGCTTTACTCTCAACACTCCCCCTAAAGCTCAACTCAAGTATTGTACTCCAAGTAGCTCCCTGAAGTAAGAAAACTTATCTCTAGGAAGTGACCCTTCACTCTCCTCTCTCAAAAAATATAGTTGTAATCAAGGGGGAAGGCTCTTAACTCTTCATTCTCCTCTCCTTATATAGTTTTCTATCCACACTCACACACATTAGGCTTTTTGCTTTCAGCTTTTGGCTTTTGCTTTTCTACTGCTTTTCACTATTTTCGTTTTTTCTGCTCTATGCATGTTTGCAACTTGTTTGGATCATAACTTCGTCATTTGAACTCCGAATATAGTTTTCTTGGGTACTCAAAACAATTGGAACACATCTGGTCGATGAGCTTGCGTGGGCAAAAATACGAAAATCCATCATAATCGGGCAAAAATACTGATTTTAATAAATCACATCATTTGTTCTCCATCTTTTATCTTGGATGACTTATTCCCTTCCTTGGCCTATTGTTCTTGTAATTGCATATACTTTCAGCACATATGTCCTCTTTTTCTTTAAGAAATACTCGCTGACGATGTAAAACGTACAATCTTTTCCTTTGATCCTTGAGTCTTCAAAATAAATATTCTCTGGATATGAACCTGTTTTTTTATGCAGTGTGCCCTAGCAGGAATATAGTTTTTGGAAATGAACTCCATGCCCAATCATTTATGATTTGAAAAAATATGCAATGTTGGATCCATGATATGCAATCAATCAATCCATGCTACACACAAAAATAATGTATGCATTGAAGAGATTGTGCCTAGTTTATCTATATGTGATCATGCATCATGCAAAATGCAAACAAAAATTCTTGATTAATTTTAAATTCTTTATCCTCACCTCTCAACTCTCATAAAAAAGATATGATATACTCCGCTCCACCCATCCAAAAGCTCACAATCACTCTAGAAAATGATGGTCCTCAAGATGTTGACCAGATAAGAACAACACTTCTCACAATTGGTGGCGTCCTTCACGACCCTCGAACTCACCCAACCACCTTACACTCTCAACCAGATGTTCCTAACTTTGTGATGAGCATCCCAAATATCGTGCGTGCAAGAAATGTGCGTGTTCAATGACAAGTGCTTTCTCATGTGCGTGTGCATCTAAAATTTACTGCATATAGTTGGAGCGGACCTCATGCCGTGCAAGTGATCAATGATGGTGCAAAACGTGCATAATCCCAATCCATGGCATGGAAGTATTTGATAAGAACAGGAGACGACCCTCGAGTGTAGTGCATCAACAAGTACAACGTCAAGTGCTCGTGAACCCATTATCCCCATGACGTGCAAAAGTCTCGACTAGAAAACATACCTAGCTCCTCAATGTTCAGTAGCTATTGACAAACACAAGCTTCATCCTGTTCAAAAAAATACCAAGCTCGACCAAGGCTATCAAGTTTCACACAAATCAAACAAAATGACAGAAACCAATCCTAAGCTAGACAAACACAAGAAATCTAATTACAAAATAACAAAAAAAACTGTCATGCAAACAACTAAGCTAGCAAAGATCAAACCTAACTATAGTTTGACTAGGGCTTTTCAGTTTTCAGAAAAACACTTGACAACGTGATTCCTTGAGACCAACCTTGTGATTATTCATTGAAAGCTATGAGATGAAGGAGATTCGAGCAAAGCTTGGTGCTCAAAGTCTCTTGATATGGATGAATTTTACATTACAAAGTGTGGATTCTTATGTGTTATGACATGTGTGGTTATTCTTGGTACAAGTTGTTCATATTAGCCCCATTGAGATGGTAGTAGATTGATCCTCAATTGATCAAGATGATAACCCCCAAATATGACACTAAACAAGATTGGTGATCTTGAGATGCTCAATGACTCTGACCCTTAATATCATGCTTGTTCTTCTATATGATTCTTACTTGTTGAGCCTTATCTAGGACTGCAAAGAAGGGGTTCCATGCAAAGTTTCATTTATTATTTCCATATCAATCAATAGATCCACTTTTAGTGCAACATGTAATTAGATAAATTCTTTAATTAAAAATTTTTGGGAAGCCTAAAGACTACTTTTGATATTTATTTTCCATGCAATATAGTGGCTTTTTAAATGATAGATGATTGCAAGAAGGATGCACTGAGAATAAGCATAGCTTAGTAACATTTGAATAAGAAAGTTTACATTGCAGTTATTAGAATTTCAAAGTAGCTTTTGATTTTGAATAAATTTAATAGCTCCACTTAGATTCACTCACTAACCAAAGCTCTCGTGAAGTTATAGATTATGCTACATTGAGAGTGAAGAAATTTTCACCTAGAGTGAGTAAATGTCACCTTGATTTTCGATTCTTTCATATAGAAGTGCACAAGTTTAACCTTGAGGTGCCCTACTTCATCCTGAGGGCATGAATTTGCATAGTATGGCTCCATAATTTCTATCAAAGGTCCTCAATGCTCATCCAAAATCCTTGACATTTTGCTTGAGATCTTGCTCTATATGTGGATGATAGTTTTGTTAATCTTGCTCTATATGTGGATGATACCATACTTGTTTCTAACAATCTCAACTTCCTTCAACAAGTAAATAAGGTTTTATCTTTTGCATTTGACATGGTGGATCTTGGAGACAGACACTCATGTATTGGTATTTAGATTCAACGATATCGAGAGAAGGATGTTTTATTACTATGTCAAACAAAGTTCATTGAAGATATTATTCAGAAGTTTGGTTTGGGTTTTGCACATCCCGCTAGTACTTCTTGTCATGTAAGCTCTACCAAAAACTCTCACTTTCTGTAGAATGATGGGAAATTAGCATTATATCAACCTTTTGCTTATCTTGTTGGATGTCTTCAATTTGTTGGCTTAAATTCTGGCCCTAACATTCTTTTTTCCATAAATTTTATTGGACAACATCTTAGTTCTCCATGTCTTAAACATTGGATCGCAGCTAAACAAGTTTTGAAATATTTAAAAGGCAGTAGGCCTTTGATATGAAACCCACACTAACGAAGGGTTAAGGAGGGAATAAAGTATGGAAATGTGTGTGCGTGTGTGTGTACGCACATGTGTGCACTTGCACATGTGTGTGTATGTGTATATATGCATGTATATATTTCATAAGAATTATAAGATAATAAAGAAAAAGATGATGGACAAGGAGACAATAGGTTGCACTACCATCATCAAGAGAAACAATATAAGAGAGGGAGATCAACTACAACTCATCTACATGAGAGCATGAGAGAGAGAGAGAGAGAGAGAGAGAGAGAGAGAGAGAGAGAGAGAGAGAGAGAGAGAGAGAGAGAGAGAGAGAGAGAGAGGGAGTAGTAGAGAGAAAGAGGGAGAGGAGGGCCAAGACCTTTGGTCTAGCACAAGTAGAAGGAAAAGAGGATACTAATTTCTCCCTCACCATCACTAATATTCCACAAGCTTCAACCTCCATGATTTCCTCCTTCTTTAACCCATTCTCATTAACAAAAACTAAAAATGATTCTACATTTCCCTTCTTTATATATAGCCATTATCTTTTGCCCACTTTCAATGTCCTTTTGAGGCCATCCTAGTGCACATGTTTTTCCTACTCCCGTTGTCTTTTTCTCCATATCCATCGCTCATAATTTCTATCTATTCGCCTGATAATTGAACCCCCATTAAGCTTTATAATACCTTTTGCTATTCTCTTAAAATTTGTATATTTTTAGACCTCAATATTCATCATGGAATAGAACATTTGATATTAGAATGGGCTTCATTCTCTTACACAAAGTCATCAACACCAGTTACTAGATCTCATTATGTTGGGATGAGATTTGAGAAGTGTTTGCAGATTCACAAATACTGGGAAATATCTGTAAAATCTTAGCATTGTCAAAAAAGAAAAGGAGTTTAGTTTGGCCTCTTTTTGCACTATTTTTAGTATTCCTTGAGCTACTTTGTCCTTTTGTAAAAAGAATTGGACATCAATCTATTGTGAAAATAATAGTTGTTAGTCCTTCTATGTGAAATTTTTGAGATTAATCTATTCTATAGATAAGAGTCCTCACAATCTCCTTTGTCCTATGCTATATAGTAAATGCTAGTTTTGTGCATAGTTTTATATATAGAGATAACTTTTGCATCAAGTACAATCAATGGTTATGGCTGGCAAGAATGATATATTCTACATGTTGGCTATTGAGGACAAGTTGGATGGACTATCCAATATAGGCTTATATGATACATCTTGTATTGATTAGAAATGGTCTTTGGAAGATCCTACATGCAATTGAAAGATGTCCTAGTGGTGTTTTTAAAGCTATAAATGCATATAATAGAGACATATGCTATTGAGGATGCTACACGTTCTAGTTTTGCTCCATTTAACACTAGAGCACTACCACACCTATACCTGAGCAGATTTGTTAGAATGGTGAATATATAGAGGGTCATACTTTAATGATTTCATTATTGTTATTCATACCATGATCCCACATATTTAGTCACGTAAGATAGCTAATAATGCTTGGGATACACTTGCATGTTTGTATCAAGGAAAAAATGAGGCCCATATTGTTACCTATATAAGTAGTTAGATAGCAAGCATATGGATGAAGATAACTCCATGGATAGTTTTGTAACAAAAAACAAAGATCTCAGGGAGCAATTTATTGTGCCAAATGAGATTTTGCCAGATAGTTCACTTGTGAAAACCATTCTCAATGGAGTTCTTGGTTCTTATTTTTTTTTTCATCTAGTCATCATTTGATAATAAAAGGTCATAAGAATGCTTTTTCATTTGATGACTTGGTTTCTAGTTTTCTTTGAAAATAATAGTCTTGGTAAAACAAGTCCATTATATGTGTTGTAGACCAAGCTTTTCTAGCTAGTTAGAAAGGTGAAGGAAAAACTTTATTTTCTACTAGTAAGTGGAAATCAAAAAATGTTTTTCAATAAAAGAAGGCTAATAAGGATGAGAAGAAAAAAGAGAGTCTAATGTTTTGCAGGTACTACAAGGCAAAATAGGCCAAGAAGAAAGATCCTACTATAGCTACTATAGATACCTCTCCTTCCAAGTTAGAACTTGCAAATATTGTGTAGATATAGATTTTATATTTAGCATTCAATATACATGTCGTGCTGCTATGGGACAGGGTAAGAAAAACCCTAGAGTGCATAATCATCTGGCTTTCGTATTAACTGAGAGAGTCAATGTCATATTAGTCATTAGTGTTAGTGTCCATAGTATGGATGGCTCAAAAATATGAAATTCTTGGATAATTTTAGCCCTTTTTTATATTTGGGATATTGTTTCTTGTAAATATCCTAAAAAGGTGTAGAAAACTTCTAGAATAGGGTGACAAGCAAAAAGCAAGTTTCTTTTCAGCAAGTTTTGAAATATCTCATTAAAAAAAAGAATAGCTCCCAAATTTGCATTGCACGCGATCGCAGTTTTCTGGTAGCAAACAACACTTTGGACGGGAAGAGGGGAGAAAGAGAGATCGATGAGATAATTGATCAGGTGTCCTAGGGTTTTATCCCCTTTTGGAGCCAACAAAAGCATTAGTCTTGTCGTGCGAGCAACATAGTAGCATCTAAGTGTTTGGTGTGAGTTTTTTGGGTATAATAGGGTGGTCCAAGAGATCTAATGCTTGGAGATTGAAGAGTCAATATTATCCCATGAAGGAGGTTCATCATTGTATAGAAAAGGAAAAGCAATGAGTAATGACTTTGTATCATCAACGTCCTCTAGTGACCAGGTCCTTGTAGCATCCTCTTGAGACCATGTGCTATCCATAAGTTATTCATTACAAATAGCATCCCGACTTATGATTACCTTCTTGGAGGATGGATCATAAAACATGTATCCCTTTAGAAAAAAATTAATATCCAATGAAAATAAGTTTCAAATTGCGAGGATCAAGTTTTCTGGGAGTCTCTTTGGGTACATAAATATAAGCAATACATCCAAAAGTTCAGAAATATGAAACAGAAGGAGTCTCACATGTCCAAGTAGTGATTGGTATTTTACAAAAAGCAATCGTATGAAGATGATTTTGCACAAATATTGTTGTTAAGATTGCTTCAGTCTAGAAACATCGAGATAAGTGAGAATGAATGAGCATACATCGCATGGCATTGAGGATAGTCATGCTTTTATGTTTGGCAATACCATTTTGTTGAGGAGAGTAGGAAACCATATCTTCATAATGAATATAGTGATTATTACAATAATCATCAAAATCATTTGAAATGTATTCTCCATCATTATCACTGTGGAGTTTTCTTATGCCAGGACCAGTATGAAGTTCTACAGCTTTTTAGTATTTCTTAAAAGATAATAAAGCTTCTTATTTGCATTACAAGAGGAAAAAAATGGTGTATCGTAAGAAGTCATCAATAAAAGTCATGAGATACTGATATTGAGATTTCGATGGAGAAAAAGATCCACATACATCAATGTGAATAAGACCAAGAAAATCTCTAGAATGAGTTGTGGTAGAAATGGAAAAGGGTTTGTGAAAATTCTTTTGAAGTGTAGAATATTTACAAATACCCATGTGAGGATGAACTTTGAATTTCATACCTTGAACAAGGTCATGCCAATAAAGATCGACAAGCTTAGAAATATCAGAGTCAACAAAGCAATGATGCCATATTCTGTAGCAATATATGGTCTATTACGATCTGAATCAAAATGACTCTTGAAACATAGATGGGTTGGATGATCACTCTTTTTGTAGTAGTCACAAGGACAATAATCTCTAAATAAAAATGGTTGTTTATTTGTAATAATATGTTTTTCATCACATTGTTTTGCCTAGCAATCATCTATAGTATGACTATTTCTATTACAATAAGAATAATATCTATTAGGAAACTTGAGACAAGAGAAGTTACGACCACTACAACTCCTACATGTAAATCATGGAAAGGGATTCCTTCGAGCAAGTAAAGCTTGGTCTCTTGGTTCTGACTGTGTATCCTCTTGTGAAGTCATAACTGTTTCTGGATTTGTGTGTCGTTGTTCATGTCGTTGTGAATATTCAATCAAAGATATACGAGCTTGATCAAAATTGATCCCATCTTTGTTAGATAATATGGTAAAAATATTATTATAGCATAGTATCAAGAAGCTATGTTACCAATTTCTTTCGTGGAATGGCATCACTAGCACCAGCAAGCAATATGTGTTGTCATAGAAGTTATGATATTGTATTGTAACTCAGTGAGCTAACTACAAAGATAAAGTATTTTTGTACTATATTTATTCTTAAAATTTTCTATCAAATACTCCCATATAGCTTGTAAGGTTGAAAGATTACATACAACAAGCATAAGAGATTTTTAAAGACTAGAAAGAATATATGAACAAGTTGCATTGTCACATCTTACCCACTCATCGACATAAACAATTTGCCATTCCTTAAAGAAGATAGGTCCTTCAGTTACAAGGGTATTATCATGAGCGTGATCACTTGGTTGAGGCGTATATTCATAAGTACCAAGAATAATATCATCTACTTTTTTATAAATATGATTATATATTTATAGAGCACGTCAATAGGCGAGTCTATATTTGTGTATATTTTCTCATCTATATGCGCTTGTAGTTTTCACTATAAGCGTGGTTGTAGACGCGAAATTTTAGACGCGCTAGTAGGCACGGTAATCAATGCGCCCGACATTTTTAAACACAATTCGAATATTACGTCTAGAAGCGTGTCTATGGAGCCTTTTTGTTGTAGTGAGTGTCAAAACATCCAAGGTGTCAAAGGCAAATTAATCCACAATCATAAACCTCTGCAATGAGAGTATATACATAAAGCAAGAAATCGTAAGAGAGTCTCCCACTGACTCAAATGGACCACCATTTGCAAATAAAATGCAAATTACTCATAATTTGAGTAGATCCAGAGTATCCAAAGTAGCAAAGGAAGCTCAAGGCATAGAGTTCATAGCATCTAGGTGGCCAAAATATATCAACATGTATACATTTGAGAGCATATACTTTCAATATGTCTTCAAGCCCACAAGTGGAAAACATCAAAGTAAATAGCCACTGCCCAAATGCAACCACCTAAGCTCAAATAGAATATGTAGACCTCAACATAAGGATATTGAAGCATATACATCAATGTCAATCATCAACATGACCATTTACGATACTCAAATAGCATGTACGATTTTCATACATAAACATTCACTGTAAGTGCTTGCTATCCAAACTTAGCTACAGCAAGAAACCTTCAAACGATGACCTATTTGAGCTCTAGTCAGTCTAAGAAGGCTTCCCAAGCATCAAACCAATATCCACATTTTGTAAACTTGCCCCATAAGCATTACATAAGCCATAAGCATTCAAATACATACTATGCAAGTAGTATATATCGAACATACCCTATATTTATAGTGAATGTCTAATCTCAAGGGATCCAAATAGCACTCAAGACTACCTTGCAAATGTTAGAACAATTCCTAAATGGTTACTAAAGATTTTCATAACCACTAGATAAGGAGTGATCAGCACCAAGTGATATAGAAGAGGCAAGACATGGGATGGAATCGACATGCGTAAATAGCATGAGTTATTCTTGTTGGGCTAGGAGTTTTGCTACTATGTTGGCCACTTAAAGATGCTGGTGCGCAGATCGGTTGCAGATAGCTCACGTGGTGAATCTCGGAAGGTCCCCAAGAACAAAGTACTCTACCTTTTTGCACAAAAAACCATGTAAAAGCATGCACGACAAGAGGCAAGAGACAAATTGGGTTCAATCTCCCCCATGCCTTGTGTGAGTGCTTCACAAAGCATGTATTTTATGTATATTTCCAATCTTCATGCTCAATAATAGCCCAATTACAAAAATATGATAAGCTTTTTTAGCTTTTGAGTTTGCTTTCTACAAAAATAGAAAAATAAAGCTAGTGGACGGTGCCCATAGAGTCTAGCACGCCCAATCTCAATGTCCAAATAGAAATAACATATCCGGGCGCATAAGCGCATACAAAATAATAATCAATAATCAATGTCTCTATAGACATAACAAAATATAGGCGTGGCGCCTATCAAAATATAGTCCAAAAGTCGAAAACCCGCTAGACTCCAATGCTTTCCTCTGCCAACTGCTGCTATCTCTACACATCAACTGAAGCATTCACAATCGTTAGTAAAATAATACAATTAAACCGACAAAAGTGAATACCTAGCAGTCTTCAGCTACATAAATAAATCAAATGGTTAGAAATAAATCCTAACCTTAATTTATTACGAGTGCGCACTCTAAACTCATAAACGTTTATTAATTTAATATGCATTTTGCGGAATCACCCGCTATGGAATCACCCATGTACACACTAAATTAATGAAACGCCTGAAAAGGACAAGCGTCCCCATCAACTTCTCACACAAAGAATCCTCTTTGTGTATGAGCCCCGGTCATCTAAGTTTACGGAATCCACCGTAAAACCTCACGAAATCCACCGTGGAATATGCCTCCTGGCATCATACCCCCGGGGTGGGATAGCAATTGACCTCAATTGCTATTAGCTCAATGTGGAGCTAACAGAGTGGGGAAAGCATTTAAGTCTCTAGCGTGCATCCATTGTGCTTCCTCTACAGGATGGTTCTTAAATTTTACTAGATATCTAGAATACCTTCGACCAGTTCTAGTGGTCATGTAGTCAGTGTCTATGATGGCTTCTGGTTCAAGTATTTCAGTCTCTTCTTCTAGTAAAGGTGGGTTTTCATAAACAGGGTGGATAGGTAATTGGCCTCTAAATGGTCTCAATAAACTTATGTGAAATGTATTATGAATTTTCCAATGAGATGGCAATTCTAACTTGAAGGCATTGTCATTAATCTTATGAATAATTCTAAATGGTCCATAGAATCTAGGAGCTAATTTAACAACTGGATGTCTATCTACACTTTGCAGTCTACGCTTTTCTATTCTAAGCCAAACATAATCATCAACTTTGAAATTCATAGCTTGTCTTTTCTTGTTGGCTTGTTTGGTATATGATTGTTGGGCTTTAGCAATCATATCCTTAACCTCATCAAAAATACTATTATGCATAGTAGCAATATCATCAGCACTCTGTATTCTATTAGACAAAGATGCAACAGGTGTAGATAATCTATATCCATAAATAACTTCAAAAGGTGCTTGTTTGTAGATGTGTGAGGAGTATTGTTATATGCAAACTGTAATAAATGCAAATGAGTATCCCATGTCTGAGGTTTAGAGATAGTGTATGCACGTAAAAGATCTAGAATGGTACTATTTGTGGCTTCTGTTTGTCCATTTGTTTCTGTATGAAATGCAGATGAGAAATCAATCTTTGTGCCTAGATTTGCAAACAGTGTTATCCAAAAATTATTACAAAATCTAGAATCACGATCTGAAATAATCACTTTTGACAATCCATGGTTAGTAAAAACAGTTTTCAAAAATAACTGTGCTGCTTGTGATGCTGTTAAAGTTTTCTTACATGCAATGAAATATGCTTGCTTCCTAAATCTATCTACAATTGTCCAAATCATGTCATGGTTAGATTTAGTATTTGGTAAACCAGTAATGAAATCCATAGATATATGTTCCCAAGGTTTAGATGGAATAGACAAAGGCATTAATAATCCATACTGTTTACCATGATGTCTCTTTATTCGTTGACAAATCAAACATTCAGAAACAAAATTAGATACATCTGCGTCCATATGCGGCCAATAAAAATCTTCAGTTAACATGCGTAATGTAGAAATGATACCTCTATGACCTTGATATGGGGGACAATGAATTTCATTCAAAACAAAAGATCGGAATGGAATAGTAACACACAGTCTCTTTTCAAAAAACATAAATCCATCATTATATGACAATGAATCAACAGGAATGAAATTATTTTGAACTAATTTTTGCCAATCAGAATGAAAAGTAATATCCTGGTGATATGTGTCTTTCATAGCAATCAAAGAATTAAAAGATATGATAGAAATATTATGAATTGCAAGTCTTCTACTCAATGCATCAGCAACTACATTTTCTTTTCTAGGTTGGTATTGAATGATAGGATGAAAACTTTGAATGAAGGAAGCCCATTTGATATGACGGTCAGAAATTTGGGGTTGGCTAAGTAGATGTCTAATGCTGATGCCAGGAGGCATATTCCACGGTGGATTCCGTGAGGTTTTACGGTGGATTCTGTAAACTTAGATGACCGGGGCTCATACGCAAAGAGGATTCTTTGTGCGAGAAGTTGATGGGGACGCCTGTCCTTTTCGGGCGTTTCATTAATTAAGTGTGTACATGGGTGATTCCATAGCGGGTGATTCCGCAAAATGCATATTAAATTAATAAACGTTTATGAGTTTAGAGTGCGCACTCGTAATAAATTAAGGTTAGGATTTATTTCTAACCAGTTGATTTATTTATGTAGCTGAAGACTGCTAGGTATTCACTTTTGTCGGTTTAATTGTATTATTTTACTAACGATTGTGAATGCTTCAGTTGATGTGTAGAGATAGCAGCAGTGGCGGAGGAAAGCATTGGAGTCTAGCGGATTTTCGACTCTTGGACTAGATTTTGATAGGCGCCACGCCTATATTTTGTTATGTCTATTGAGACATCGATTATCTATTATTATTTTGTATGCGCTTATGCGCCTGGATATGTTATTTCTATTTAGACATTGAGATTGGGCGTGGCAGACTCTATGGGCACCGTCCATTAGCTTTATTTTCCTATTTTTGTTTGTCATATTTTTGTAATTGGGCTATTATTGAGCATGAAGATTGGAAATATACATTAAATACATGCTTTGTGAAGTGCTCACACAAGGCATGGGGGAGATTGAACCCAATTTGTCTCTTGCCTCTTGTCGTGCATGCTTTTACATGGGTTTTTGTGCAAAAAGGTAGAGTACTTTGTTCTTGGGGACCTTCCGGGATTCACCACGTGAGCTATTTGCGTCCGATCTGCGCACCAGTGGTATCAGAGCGGAGCAGAGATCAAGAGCTTCCAATCGCTACCAATCTCGGGCAAAGGCGGAGCTCCAAGGACAAACGGGCTCTACAGTCAATCTCATCGCGAACCGTCGATACAGGCAGACTTCTGGCGATCAAGAACCCGTGTTTCCACTGTCAGATCGCGAAGGACCAGGCTCTGCAGGTGGAGGACCACGCAAACATCTCCATCAACAAGTCGTTGAAAACCAGTGAGAAAGCTCTTAATCTTCTTTACTCAAAGCTTAATTACAAAGCTTAAAAAGCTTAAAAGAAGCTTAAGCTTCTTCAAAATCACCTCGACGTCTCAGGAGAGTGGCCCGAAATTTTCGCATGGAGAAAAAATGGCCCCCCCCCCTCACGAAAAAAAACGGCGGCCTGCTAGTCCACCATTAAGCTACTAAGCTTAATTACTAAGTCAAACTAAGCTAAGTCACACAACTCTCTGCAAGTTACACAGATCTGACAAGTTCGCAAACTCTGGGTCTCGCACTTCTGAAGTCAAGTTCCGCAAGTCGACTCTAATCAAGTTCTGCAAGTTCTGCAAGTCGGCCTAAGTCCAGCAAGTCAACAACTCTGCAAGTCTGCTAAGTCTGCAACTCTGCAAGTCAGACTAAATCAGAACTGACTAGTGCTTAAAACTCATAGAAGACTTGTTCGTATGCAAAAACTCTGAACTGGAAAGTTGTTCGCAGCAAGCTGTTCTACCTATCTACAAGTTCGTTGAAGCACTTTCAGCAAACGGAGATAGAAATATTGCAGAATTTCTGAAAATTGAAGAAGAAATATCCAAGAATACATAGCCTTGTAATCCCAAATTTGAGCTACGCTCATCCCGCTAACTGATTTTGAGTGAGAAAGGTTTGTTGAGTTTTACAGGATGACTACCCCACATATGGATGATCCTATGACTGAAGACGACCTACCCGAGCCTACCATGGAACAAAAGCTGGATCTTATCATGCTGCAATTGGAAGAAGAGCGAAGAGCTAGGCAAGCCTTGCAAGCGCAATTGACAAAGCTACAAGGAGCGTCCACCGATAAAGAATAACCTCAAGCAGAAGATTTGATTCGCCGTACCATCGACGCCACTCTTGAAGCACAAACCATTCGCAAGGAATCCAAGATAAGTAAACGAAGTTTCAAGTTTCGCACTTTCAATGGCATAAGAGAAGGAAAGACTGTCTTATCATTCATTAGCCAGTTTGATGACTATTTCCATGAGGAAACTTATCCCGAAAAAGATAAAATCAAGTGTGTTACTAATCATCTGATAGACAGAGCATCACTTTGGTGGACTGTAGTCCGCAAGAGTATAGAATGTCATGCTACATGGGAAGATTTCAAGAAGAAGTTCATGCAGAATTTCCTTCCACTGCAATTTCATGAGAAGGCTATCAAGCAATGGGATTTACTTCAACAACGGGATCGTGAGCCTATTCCACAGTACACAGAGCGTTTTTGGAATGCACTCCTACAACTACGCATGCTTGAAGACGTACCAGAGATGACACATAAGCGGAAGTACATGTCTGGACTTCTTGGACATTACTATGCTGAAGTGAACATGTTCAAGCCTGCTACCCTTGAAGACGCCATATCCTTAGCTCACGACACTGAAGATAAGTTACGCGGAAGAGATCGACGACCACAACAATTCCAAGCAAACGGTAATTATGGATCTAAACAATTCAATTCCAATTTCAGAAGGTTTAATCCAGGTCGTTTCTCATCACCATCTTTCCACAAGAATTGGCCTAAACCACCTGCATTACCATCCACTGCCAATCCAAATCCTAAGCCTATTCCACAAGCAAATCCAAATGTACCTAGACTCCCAGCCATTGCAAATAATGTGACCAAAGCCAAGCCCATCGTATGCTACAAGTGTCACCAGCCAGGGCATCTCGCAGCAAATTGTCATTCAAAGAAGCCACCAGCACATATCAACTACCTTGGAGCTATGGATGAAGAAGAGCATGAGGATATGCCAGATTTCACTGAAGAAGAAGATGATATTACTACTACTTCCGACACTTTACCAGGTATGCCTACTTCACATTCATTGTTGACTATGAAATGTATGGTGCATGGAAAAGAAAGAACTATATTGCATGATGACGGTAGTACCCATGACTTTATTTCAGCAAAATTGGTAAAGGAATTAAAATTGCATACTGTACCTACGCATTATCGCATAAAAGCTACATTTTTAGGCACTAGGTACAATGGCACACAAGAAGTTCAAGATTTAGAAATTCAAATTGGTCCATATATTGAAAGAAGAAATTTCTTAGTTGTCCCATTACAGTCAAGCGACATTATTCTAGGAATGCCATGGAGACACTAACATAATCCCAATATAGATTATTCTACACACACAATGAATATTAATTTTCAAGGAAAATCTATTACACTATTTGGTATGCATGCATCTCATATTTTTCCACTGCTTTTGCATACTCAAGCAAAACGTGCACTACGCAAGAATACTAAATCATATCTCATTTGGGTGAATGAATTGCATGCAAAGGAAAATCATATGCACCCTAGGCATAAGGAATTTCTTGCATATTTTAAGGACTGTTTTGCAGAAGACCTACCACCAGGTTTACCTCCATCACGTCCAGAAGACCATAAGATTGATCTAATACCTGGCACACAACCACCTTGCAAAGCCCCATATAGGCACAATCAAATAGAGCAAAAAGAAATCCAGAATCAAGTTGAAGAATTACTAAATAGAGGCTTAATTCGACCTAGCAGTTCTCCATTCGGTGCACCTGTGCTCTTAGTCAAGAAAAAGAATAATACTTATCGGATGTGTATTGACTACCGAGCATTAAATAAGATCACTGTAAAGAATAGGTATCCTATACCTAGAGTTGATGACCTTATGGACAAACTGCAAGGATCTTCTATATTTAGTAAAATTAACCTTAAGTCTGGATATCATCAAGTGAGGCTAGATAGATCCGAAATATTTAAGACTGCATTCAGGACACAATTTGGCCATTACGAATTCTTAGTCATGCCATTCGGATTAACTAATGCACCTGCTACTTTCAGTAGAATGATGAACCGTATTTTTCTGAAATATCAGTATTGTGTGATTGTTTTCTTTGATGATATTTTAGTGTTCAGTCAAAGTGAAAAAGAGCATTATGAGCATTTATCATTAGTTTTTCAATTACTGAAAGAAAATCAATTGTTTGCAAATCCTGACAAGAGTGAATTCTTTAAGACAGAAATAGAATATCTAGGTCATATTGTATCAAAAGAAGGAATAAAAGTTGATCCTAAGAAAATTGATGCAATATTGCATTGGCCTGTTCCTAAAAATATACATGAATTACGCTCATTCCTTGGTCTTGCTAGTTTCTATAGGAAGTTTGTACGTAATTTCTCATTACTTGCTTTACCATTGACCAAACTTCTTAAGAAAGGCATTGTTTACCAATGGACTGAAAATCAGCAGAAATCCTTTGACTTACTTAAACGTGCATTAACTAATGCCCCTGTTTTACAATTGCCTGACTTTAATAGACCATTCTTTCTAGTTGTGACCGATGCTAGCGGATCAGGAATAGGAGCCGTATTAATGCAAGACAACCATCCAATAGCATATTCTAGTTCTAAGTTGAAATCCTCTGAGCTTAAATATTCCACTTATGACAAGGAACTCTTAGCAATTGTACAAGCATTAAAACAATGGAAGCATTATTTAATGGGTTCAGAATTCATGATAAAGACCGACCAGCAAAGCATTAGACATCTACTTAGCCAACCCCAAATTTCTGACCGTCATATCAAATGGGCTTCATTCATTCAAAGTTTCCATCCTATCATTCAAAACCAACCTGGAAAAGAAAATGTAGTTGCCGATGCATTGAGTAGAAGACCTGCAATTCATAACATTTCTATCATATCTTTTGATTCTTTGATTGCTATGAAAGACACATATCACCAGGATATTACTTTTCATTCTGATTGGCAAAAATTAGTTCAAAATAATTTCATTCCTGTTGATTTCATTGTCATATAATGATGGATTCATGTTTTTTGAAAAGAGACTGTGTGTTACTATTCCATTCCGATCTTTTGTTTTGAATGAAATTCATTGTCCTCCATATCAAGGTCATAGAGGTATCATCTCTACATTACGCATGTTAACTGAAGATTTTTATTGGCCGCATATGGATGCAGATGTATCTAATTTCGTTTCTGAATGTTTGATTTGTCAAAGAATAAAGAGACATCATGGTAAACAGTATGGATTATTAATGCCTTTGTCTATCCCATCTAAACCTTGGTAACATATTTCTATGGATTTCATTACTGGTTTACCAAATACTAAATCTAACCATGACATGATTTGGACAATTGTAGATAGATTTAGTAAGCAAGCATATTTCATTGCATGTAAGAAAACTTTAACAGCATCACAAGCAGCACAGTTATTTTTTAAAACTGTTTTTATTAACCATGGATTGCCAAAAGTGATTATTTCCGATAGAGATTCTAGATTTTGTAATAATTTTTGGATTACACTGTTTGCAAATCTAGGCACAAAGATTGATTTCTCATCTGCATTTCATCCAGACACAAATGGACAAACAGAAGCCACAAATAGTACCATTCTAGATCTTTTACGTGCATACACTATCTCTAAACCTCAGACATGGGATACTCATTTGCATTTATTACAGTTTGCATATAACAATACACCGCACACATCTACAAAGAAAGCACCTTTTGAAGTTATTTATGGATATAGATTATCTACACCTGTTGCATCTTTGTCTAATAGAATAGAGACTGCTGATGATCTTACTGTTATGCATAACACTATTTTTGATGAAGTAAAGGATATGATTGCTAAAGCCCAACAATCATATACCAAACAAGCCAACAAGAAAAGACAAGCCATGAATTTCAAAGTTGATGATTATGTTTGGCTTAGAATAGAAAATCGTAGACTGCAAAGTGTAGATAGACATCCAGTTGTCAAATTAGCTCCTAGATTCTACGGACCATTTAGAATCATTCATAAGATTAATGATAATGCATTCAAGTTAGAATTACCATATCATTGGAAAATTCATAATACATTTCATATTAGTTTATTGAGACCATTTAGAGGCCAAGTACCTATCCACCCTGTTTATGAAAACCCACCTTTACTAGAAGAAGAGACTGGAATACTTGAACCCGAAGCCATCATAGACACTGACTACATGACCACTAGAACTGGCCGAATGTATTCTAGATATCTAATAAAATTCAAGAACCATCCTGTAGAGGAAGCACAATGGATGCACGCTAGAGACTTAAATGCTTTCCCCACTCTGTTAGCTCCACATTGAGCTAATAGCAATTGAGGTCAATTGCTATCCCACCCCGGGGGTATGATGCCAGGAGGCATATTCCACAGTGGATTCCGTGAGGTTTTACGGTGGATTCCGTAAACTTAGATGACCGGGGCTCATACGCAAAGAGGATTCTTTGTGCGAGAAGTTGATGGGGACGCCTGTCCTTTTCGGGCATTTCATTAATTTAGTGTGTACATGGGTGATTCCATAGCGGGTGATTCCGCAAAATGCATATTAAATTAATAAACGTTTATGAGTTTAGAGTGCGCACTCGTAATAAATTAAGGTTAGGATTTATTTCTAACCAGTTGATTTATTTATGTAGCTGAAGACTGCTAGGTATTCACTTTTGTCGGTTTAATTGTATTATTTTACTAACGATTGTGAATGCTTCAGTTGATGTGTAGAGATAGCAGCAGTGGCGGAGGAAAGCATTGGAGTCTAGCGGATTTTCGACTCTTGGACTAGATTTTGATAGGCGCCACGCCTATATTTTGTTATGTCTATTGAGACATCGATTATCTATTATTATTTTGTATGCGCTTATGCGCCCGGATATGTTATTTCTATTTGGACATTGAGATTGGGCGTGCCAGACTCTATGGGCACCGTCCATTAGCTTTATTTTCCTATTTTTGTAGAAAGCAAACTCAAAAGCTAAAAGCTTGTCATATTTTTGTAATTGGGCTATTATTGAGCATGAAGATTGGAAATATACATTAAATACATGCTTTGTGAAGCGCTCACACAAGGCATGGGGGAGATTGAACCCAATTTGTCTCTTGCCTCTTGTCGTGCATGCTTTTACATGGGTTTTTGTGCAAAAAGGTAGAGTACTTTGTTCTTGGGGACCTTCCGGGATTCACCACGTGAGCTATCTGCGTCCGATCTGCGCACCAAATGCTTTGCTAGTCAGTCTTTATCATGAATTCTGAACCCATTAAATAATGCTTCCATTGTTTTAATGCTTGTACAACTGCTAATAGTTCTTTGTCATAAGTGGAATATTTTAGCTCAGAGGGTTTCAGCTTAGAACTAGAATATGCTATTGGATGATTGTCTTGCATTAGTACGGCTCCTATTCCTGATCCGCTAGCATCGGTCACAACTAGAAAGAATGGTCTGTTAAAGTCAGGCAATTGTAGAACAGGGGCATTGGTTAATGCACGTTTCAGTAAGTCAAAGGATTTTTGCTGAGTTTCAGTCCATTGATAAACAATTCCTTTCTTAAGAAGTTTTGTTAAGGGTAAAGCAAGTAATGAGATATTACGTACAAACTTCCTATAGAAACTAGCAAGACCAAGGAATGAGCGTAATTCATGTACATTTTTAGGAACAGACCAATGCAATATTGCATCAATTTTCTTAGGATCAACTTTAATTCCTTCTTTTGATACAATATGACCTAGATATTCTATTTCTGTCTTAAAGAATTCACTCTTTTCAGGATTTGGAAACAATTGATTTTCTTTCAGTAATTGAAAAACTAATGATAAATGCTCATAATGCTCTTTTTCACTTTGACTGAACACCAAAATATCATCAAAGAAAACAATCACACAATATTGATATTTCAGAAAGATACGGTTCATCATTCTACTGAAAGTAGCAGGTGCATTAGTTAATCCGAATGGCATGACTAAGAATTCGTAATGGCCAAACTGTGTCCTGAATGCAGTTTTAAATATGTCAGATCTATCTAACCTCACCTGATGATATCCAGACTTAAGGTCAATTTTACTAAATATAGAAGATCCTTGCAGTTTGTCCATAAGGTCATCAACTCTAGGTATAGGATACCTATTCTTTAAAGTGATCTTATTTAATGCTCGGTAGTCAATACACATACGATAGGTATTATTCTTTTTCTTGACTAAGAGCACAGGTGCACCGAATGGAGAACTGCTAGGTCGAATTAGGCCTCTATTTAGTAATTCTTCAACTTGACTCTGGATTTCTTTTTGCTCTATTTGATTGTGCCTATATGGTGCTTTGCAAGGTGGTTGTGTGCCAGGAATTAGATCAATCTTATGGTCTTCTGGACGTGATGGTGGTAAACCTGGTGGTAGGTCTTCTACAAAACAGTCCTTAAAATATGCAAGAAATTCCTTATGCCTAGGGTGCAGATGATTTCCCTTTGCGTGCAATTCATTCACCCAAATGAGATATGATTTAGTATTCTTGCGTAGTGCACGTTTTGCTTGAGTATGCGAAAGCAGTGGAAAAATATGAGATGCATGCATACCAAATAATGTAATAGATTTTCCTTGAAAATTAATATTCATTGTGTGCGTAGAATAATCTATATTTGGATTATGCTGGTGTCTCCATGGCATTCCTAGAATAATGTCACTTAACTGTAATGGGACAACTAAGAAATTTATTCTTTCAATATATGGACCAATTTGAATTTCTAAATCTTGTACTTCTTGTGTGCCATTGTACCTAGTGCCCAAAAATGCAGCTTTTATGCGATAATGCGTAGGTACAGTATGCAATTTTAATTCCTTTACCAATTTTGCTGAAATAAAGTCATGGGTACTACCGTCATCATGCAATATAGTTCTTTCTTTTCCATGCACCATACATTTCATAGTCAACAATGAATGTGGAGTAGGCATACCTGGTAAAGTGTCGGAAGTAGTAGTGATATCATCCTCTTCTTCAGTGAAATCTGGCATATCCTCATGCTCGTCTTCGTCCATAGCTCCAAGGTAGTTGATATGTGCTGATGGCTTCTTTGAATGACAATTTGCTGCGAGATGCCCTGGCTGGTGACACTTGTAGCATACTATTGGCTTGGCTTTGGTCACATTATTTGCAATGGCTGGGAGTCTGGGTACATTTGGATTTGCTTGTGGAATAGGCTTAGGATTTGGATTGACAGCGGATGGTAATGCAGGTGGTTTAGGCCAATTCTTGCGGAAAGATGGTGATGAGAAACGACCTGGATTAAACCTTCTAAAATTGGAATTGAATTGTTTAGATTCATAATTACCGGTTGCTTGGAATTGCTGTGGTCGTCGATCTCTTCCGCGTAACTTATCTTCAGTGTCATGAGCTAAGGAGATGGCGTCTTCAAGGGTAGCAGGCTTGAACATGTTCACTTCAGCGTAGTAATGTCCAAGAAGTCCAGACATATACTTCCGCTTATGTGTCGTCTCTGGTACGTCTTCAAGCATGCGTAGCTGTAGGAGTGCATTCCAAAAATGCTCTATATACTGTGGAATAGGCTCACGATCTCGCTGTTGAAGTAAATCCCATTGCTTGATAGCCTTCTCATGGAATTGCGGTGGAAGGAAATTTTGCATGAACTTCTTCTTGAAATCTTCCCATGTAGCAGGATATTCTATGCTCTTGCGGACTACAGTCCACCAAAGTGATGCTCTGTCTATCAGATGATTAGTAACACACTTGATTTTATCTTTTTCGGGATAAGTTTCCTCATGGAAATAGTCATCAAACTGGCTAATGAATGATAAAACAGTCTTTCCTTCTCTTATGCCATTGAAAGTGCGAAACTTGAAACTTCGTTTACTTATCTTGGATTCCTTGCGAATGGTTTGTGCTTCAAGAGTGGCGTCGATGGTATGGCGAATCAAATCTTCAGCTTGTGGTTCTTCTTTATCAGTGGACGCTCTTTGTAGCTTTGTCAATTGCGCTTGCAAGGCTTGCCTAGCTCTTCGCTCTTCTTCCAATTGTAGCATGATTAGATCCAGCTTTTGTTCCATGGTAGGCTCGGGTAGGTCATCTTTAGCCATAGGATCATCCATATGTGGGGTAGTCATCTTGTAAAACTCAACAAACCTTTCTCACTCAAAATCAGTTAGCGGGATGAGCGTAGCTCAAATTTGGGGTTACAAGGCTATGTATTTTTGGGTATTTCTTCTTCAATTTTCAGAAATTCTGCAATATTTCTGTCTCCGTTTGCTGAAAGTACTTCAACAAACTTGTAGATAGGTAGAACAGCTTGCTGCGAACAACTTTCCAGTTCAGAGTTTTTGCATACGAACAAGTCTTCTATGAGTTTTAAGCACTAGTCAGTTCTGATTTAGTCTGACTTGCAGAGTTGCAGACTTAGCAGACTTGCAGAGTTGTTGACTTGCTGAACTTAGGCCGACTTGCAGAACTTGCAGAACTTGATTACCGTCGACTTGCGGAACTTAACTTCAGAAGTGCGAGACCCGGAGTTTGTGAACTTATCTGCCCTGTATGACTTGCAGTGGTTTAAGCTTAAGTGATTAAGCTTAAGCTTAATAAGCTTAAATGAAGGACTAGCAGGGGACGTAATTTTTCGTGGGAGGAGGGGCCTTTTTTTGGCCGCGCGATAATTTCGGGGGGGGTCTTCTGATACTTCGAGGTGATTTGGAGAAGCTTAAGCTTCCTTTCAGCTTTTAAAGCTTTGTAATTAAGCTTTTAGTGAAGAGGATTAAGAGTTTGCTCACTGTTTTTCAACGACTTGTTGATGGAGATGATTGCGTGGTCCTCCGCCTGCAGAGCTTGGTCCTTCGCGATCTGACAGTGGAAACAGGGGTTCTTGATCGCCAGAAGTCTGCCTCTATCGACGGTTCGCGATGAGATTGACTGTAGAGCCCGTTTGTTCCTGGAGCTTCGCCTTCGCCCGAGATTGGTAGTGATTGGAAGCTCTTGATCTCTGCTCCGCTCTGATACCACTGGTGCGCAGATCGGTCACAGATAGCTCACGTGGTGAATCTCGGAAGGTCCCCAAGAACAAAGTACTCTACCTTTTTGCACAAAAAACCATGTAAAAGCATGCACGACAAGAGGCAAGAGACAAATTGGGTTCAATCTCCCCCATGCCTTGTGTGAGCGCTTCACAAAGCATGTATTTTATGTATATTTCCAATCTTCATGCTCAATAATAGCCCAATTACAAAAATATGATAAGCTTTTTAGCTTTTGAGTTTGCTTTCTACAAAAATAGAAAAATAAAGCTAGTGGACGGTGCCCATAGAGTCTGGCACGCCCAATCTCAATGTCCAAATAGAAATAACATATCCGGGCGCATAAGCGCATACAAAATAATAATCAATAATCAATGTCTCTATAGACATAATAAAATATAGGCGTGGCGCCTATCAAAATATAGTCTAAAAGTCGAAAACCCGCTAGACTCCAATGCTTTCCTCCGCCACTGCTGCTATCTCTACACATCAACTGAAGCATTCACAATCGTTAGTAAAATAATACAATTAAACCGACAAAAGTGAATACCTAGCAGTCTTCAGCTACATAAATAAATCAAATGGTTAGAAATAAATCCTAACCTTAATTTATTACGAGTGCGCACTCTAAACTCATAAACGTTTATTAATTTAATATGCATCTTGCGGAATCACCCGCTATGGAATCACCCATGTACACACTAAATTAATGAAACACCCGAAAAGGACAGGCGTCCCCATCAACTTCTCGCACAAAGAATCCTCTTTGTGTATGAGCCCCGGTCATCTAAGTTTACGGAATCCACTGTAAAACCTCACGGAATCCACCGTGGAATATGCCTCCTGGCATCAGATGCTCCATGGATCCTCTAGATTGAACCTAGATTAAGTTGAAGTAAAGGAAAGACCACTCAAAAGCTTGGGCATATAGGGTTGGGGCAACCATGAAAGTTTCAAGCAAGCTCTTCTTCTCGGGTTGAATGTAATGTTAAAGAAGCTCTTGGAATGCCCCATTTGATACCACTTGAAAGAAAAAGTAGGACTAGAAGCATGAGCAAAAGCAAGAGAGCCTAAGATGGTATGTGGGAACTTCAATAGTCACAATGTGTGACATGCCTTCCCTTAATTCTATTGGCATGTAAAGAATACAAAACAAAGTAACTTGAATATGTAGCTACCACTTGCAATGTACAAATGTTTGGGTGATAAGTACAAGTCAATGTAGATTGCTAGGGACATGTGGCCTTTAACCCCAAACACAATCTATCATTGAGGAGGGTATAGTACATGTGAGATGGATCTAGTGCTATGTCATAGACTTGTGCAAAGATTAGAGGATCTTGGGATCCTTCTTAAGGTGTAGTAGTGGGTTTTGGAACAGCATGAGTTGGTAATTGAATAAGTCCGAGTTGAAGAAGGGATTTCAAAGAGAATAAGCATTATTTGATTGAATATTGTTGCTCACTTTGATCTACTTTCCTTTAGCTATATGTTAATGAGATGTCCAAGTAAATAGATTAGGGAAAGATGGATATGGCCTTGGGAGAGTATTGGTATCTTCACTATTGTATGCATAATATTTGTCTTATCTCACATACCAAGAGAGGTTGCAATACCACTTGGATACATTGCATATCTTTTAATAGGAAAGAAACATCATTATGAGCCTTGGAAATACTATAATTTTTATGGTATTTAAGGCCACCTAGTGGATTAAATGAACATTGTCACGACGCTACGTGTACACCAGTACTACAAATCTGAGGGCCGAGTTTTTTGCCATGAAATTGATCACATTAGTCATCCTCATTAGGAATTTATTTTCTGGTGTGTGTCTCTTTATGTAGTTAGGCTAGGCACAATTTCTTCAATGCATTCATAATTTTTTGTGTGGAATGGATTCTAATTTGCAATCTGCATAAGTGATTGGGCATGAAGTTCTTTTCCAAGGCATGTTCTTCATATGGCACAATGCATGGAAAAATGGTTCATATGAAGGTTTCCGTTTTGAAGACTCGAGGACTTGAGGAAAAGGTTATAATTCGGATGTTGCCAGTGCTGATGATATGACTCTTCATAAGAAAAGTTGAATCATTATTTAGCAGTCCATGAAAGCTAAAAGTTATCCACGTGGATTATTACTAAATCCAAGATGGTGGAGACTAGCTAAGTTGTGATCATTGTCCCTCTACCTAGTACTCATCTTGCTTATAGATAGAAGACATCTTGAAAGAAGACTGGTTTTGACCAAAGGGATAATGTGAGCATCGATATAATATAATCAACTTGCCACATTGTAAAAAGATATGTTTAGTTTTGACAAAACTTATTGGTATTATACATACCTTGGACAATGGCCTCTCTTGGTATCAAATGAGATATGAAGAGAGAGACCGG
Organism: Lygodium microphyllum; assembly: GCF_053477565.2. Classification (NCBI taxonomy): domain Eukaryota; kingdom Viridiplantae; phylum Streptophyta; class Polypodiopsida; order Schizaeales; family Lygodiaceae; genus Lygodium; species Lygodium microphyllum. The sequence goes on along the minus strand of NC_141151.1, from coordinate 139,873,041 downwards.
TCTTTCTGAGGTTATGAATTACCAGTGCAATCTTGTTGTTCTACTTCATGAAATGGAAGAGTGTCTTATACCCATAGGTGAACCTTGGACGAACATGGACATGATTACACGAAAAATGATCCTCATCACTCAAACAAGAACAGACAAACCTTTCTCAGATAAACAAGAAGAAGAAACGAAACAGCCTGTTCAGAGCAGGAATGTCTCAATAACATTAACATTGACATTATCATTGACATCAATGAACAATGCTTTCATGCTAAGAGAAAGAAAAGTGTCATCATTGACAATGACATCTAAAGCTTTCTGAAGTTTTTTTTTCTGAAGCCACGAGCTTTCAGGATGGCAGTGATTATAAAAGGATGAGAGAGAAAGAAGGAATCGAGGAGGGGAACAAAGTGAAGCAACAATGTCTTCGTCGTGATCGGCTTGATGAAGGTGTAGGAGTCTGAAGATGAACAAAGAAGTGGAGGACAACGAGAAGAAGATTAGCAAGCTGCTACGACGACAAAGTGTCAGTGATGAAGTTGCGACAACACAAACTGGTGAGGTTGGAGAAAACGATAAGGAAGCTTCAAAATTGAGATGTAGATGAAGGTGGTGTAGAGCCATAGAGAGCTAAAGGGAGCGTCAACTTGTAGTGCAAAGGGGGGGGGGGGGGGGGGGGGGGGGAATTGACAACATGCCCCAAAGAGCCGAAGAAAACGCCGACGAGAAAATCGAAGGTGATCGAGAAGCACGCAGAAAGTGACCACGACCAAAGAAGATGACATGGAAGGTGCCAAATAAGTCGATGCATGACACAAAGAAGAAACTCCTTGATCTAACTACCTCATCCCTTCTTGTATGTGTGCCATGTCTACTTCATAAAGAACATAAGTACCATTTCTTATCTTATGTACTTCTAAACCGGTGTACTTCTGAACCACTTGCCAACGCAAAAGAGACGACGTCCTTAGGCAGCAAACGTACACCATTTACCTCTCGAGCAGGAGGTTTGGGTTTGGTGTTTATGGCTTAGGGCTGCGAATAAGAGTGATTGATATTGTAATTAATAGTTTTTGCTAGAAACAAACGAGGTGTGAGCTGAGGATTTGTGAGATCTTCCGAATGGAACGCAATGGTTATGGACGGTATACCCCCAAGGGATTATTGGATGCATGGCTTTCCGATACATGCAGTTATGGATGCAATGCAATAATTAGACTCCCACCTCTTGCATACGTACATAGTTGAGATTACCGTTTCCCCTTTACTTTGAGACTACCGATACCTCTTTAGTCGCTAATGCTTTCTCCATGGAATTTGTTGACATACCCATTGACAAGCTATGTGAGGAGGCCCCAAGCGTGGCAAGAACGACAAAGCGCAGCACAACCGATCCTGATCTCCCATCAGCACGCACTACGGTTGAATTAGGGGAAAAACCAATGGACAAATTATGAAATGTGGATGGACATCATGAAAGGATATTACATCGTTACGGACAGAAGAAAGATATTTACAAAGCCTCTGGATGATCCCCGACATCGTCCTGACTTGGTGGGCCGTCATGGCTCTGAAACACCTCCTGTGGGCCGTCCCGACTTGGTGGGCCGTCAACTGGAGAGCTACAATGCAACGAGACTACTCAATCCACAAAGCCCAATCCAAGACTTCGACCTTACGGATGGACACATCACTCTCATAGGTCACCATGGTATTGACAATCGTCGCAATCACCTGCTGGGCGGACGTGCAATGGATCATCGCCAGCAGGCCGCATAATAATGTGCTGGTGCTTAAAATAACGCAAAATCCCATGATAATCTCGCCTGCCGCTCTAGAAACGTCTAGAACTCACCCAGCCGTCCCAGCTTCGCATACATACATCCAATGTCATGACGCGGAGCTTGAAACGATGTCGGGGATCATCCAGAGGCTTTGTAAATATCTTTCTTCTGTCCGTAACGATGTAATATCCTTTCATGATGTCCATACACGTTTCATAATTTGTCCATTGGTTTTTCCCCTAATTCAACCGTAGTGCGTGCTGATGGGAGATCAGGATCGGTTGTGCTGCGCTTTGTCGTTCTTGCCACGCTTGGGGCCTCCTCACATAGCTTGTCAATGGGTATGTCAACAAATTCCATGGAGAAAGCATTAGCGACTAAAGAGGTATCGGTAGTCTCAAAGTAAAGGGGAAACGGTAATCTCAACTATGTACGTATGCAAGAGGTGGGAGTCTAATTATTGCATTGCATCCATAACTGCATGTATCGGAAAGCCATGCATCCAATAATCCCTTGGGGGTATACCGTCCATAACCATTGCGTTCCATTCGGAAGATCTCACAAATCCTCAGCTGCACACCTCGTTTGTTTCTAGCAAAAACTATTAATTACAATATCAATCCCTCTTATTCGCAGCCCTAATTAGCCATAAACACCAAACCCAAACCTCCTGCTCGAGAGGTAAATAGTGTACGTTTGCTGTTTGCTGCCTAAGGACGTCGTCTCTTTTGCGTTGGCAAGTGGTTCAGAAGTACACCAGTTTAGAAGTACATAAGATAAGAAATGGTACATAAGAAAGAGAGACACTATAGGGTCACGAATGGATTTAAAGGAGGTAGGTAAGATGGAGGCGCTTTGGCCGCAGTTGAGTGCTGAAGGGGGAGTGCAGCTTCCTCGCGCTCCCTGGGTTTTGTCTACCAAAGAAGAGCGCATTGTGAAGCAAGTAATCAAGTCTATCCGCACTCCGACGGGTATGATGCGTTCTCTCAGGTCCGCATTTTCTAAAGATGACCAAATGTCTGGGCTAAAATCCCATGATTGGCATAAGATATGTCAGGTTTGTGAACAGAATGGATTTTAATTAGCGTGGACATTTTGAAATTTGAAAAGTGACCATTATTCTTAATGCTTTCTCATTTGTGGCAGTTTGTCCTACCGATCGCGATCGCGGGATGCCTAACTCCAGAAATTCGCGGGGCCATTTACAAGCTGTCGATTTTGGTGCAATGGATCTCACAGAAAGAGATTAAGACGTCCTCTATTGAATCCGCAAGGCGGGGAGCAGTTGAGACGGTCTGTCTCTTTGAGAAATACCTGCCCACTAGCATGCTCACGATACAAGTTCACCTTCTTGTGCATCTTGTGGACGAAGTGGAGATTGCCGGACCTGTCCATACGCGATGGATGTTCTTCCTGGAGCGCTTCATGAAAACCCTGAAAGGCTTTGTGCGATAACGAGCTCGTCCGGAAGGTAGCATGGCGGAGGGTTGGTTGGTGTCAGAGGCATTAGTGCATATCTCACAATGGCTACCAACGGTGGAACCAGACAATGAAATGCTATGGACGCTCAAGGACGATGACAGGCTGACTGGAGATGTGGTGGTTGGAAATGGGGTAGAAAAAAGAATGGATGCCTCAATGGAAGAGAAGGTGAATCGCTTTTGTATGTTGCACCATGCCTCCATGGAGACGTGGCTCGCCAAGTACCAGATTGCAAGGCAAGATCGAGAGGAAGCGCGAGCTGAATTCCGGCGCAGTATGTGTCACCGACCGATTCGATATCCCGAAGGCATGGAGGAGATGCCGCGGTTTATGTCAACACGATGGTTGCATGGAGCCTTGATCGCAGCATCCAGCGAAGGGGCAGAGGTCTCAATGGAGGAGTGGGAGTTCTCGAGGGGATGTAGTCCAAAGGTAATGAGGGGTTTAGAATGTGTCGTATCTGAATTTGTTTGCTACATCTAATTTGAGTGTTTCAATGTGCAGTACAAAATATATAGTGCAGCGTGGTCGCGCGGACGGCATTTTCGCGTGGAGCGTATTGACAAAATGCGCTCCACAATGGACTGTGGTGTCATGGCAAGGTTTGAGCAAGAGAGTCGGCGACGAGCAACGGATCCGAACACGGTTGTGGATGAGATGGAGTATTTTGGGAATTTGCAAAGTATTATTACGGTGGATTACCGTAGCTTCTCCATGATAATATTCGATGTGCAGTGGTTCAAAGTGGTACTTGGAGGAGCTGGCGCAACGGTTCGACGAGGTCCATCTAGATTTCTCGAAATAGATTCCGAAAAAAAATAGATGGATTTGCGCGACACCTTTGTGTTGCCGGTACATTGTGAACATGTAATCTTCTAGTCATTTGCTTGCTAATTGTAATACGACATGCTTTATGTCACAATGGTTTGAAGACGGTTTGTAAGTGTTTGTGAACAGGTAATCTTCTATCCAAATCCCCGACAACCTCGATGGTGGTATGTTATACCTTCAACTCCTCGAGGTGCGAGAGTATACGATCAAAGCGATGTTCCAGGCATAGATGAAGAATATATGCAAATAGAGGGATCGAAATTACAAGGGGTGGAGGCCACCGCAAGCTTGGAGCCCGCATCGGCTAACAATGATGGAAATACAGAAGTCGTAGAATTTTTTGAGAACGAGGCAGACTCGTTCTTTTGTGGTGACATGTCTATCGACCTTCCAGTGTATGCAGAGTTATGTCAGGAGATTAACATGGGACCATAGAATACTTCATTCTTGGAGAATTGTATTACTCAATTCGTTGTTTAGATCTTCCATAAAGGTAGATAAGATATGCATTTTAAGATGGATTTTTCAAAAATGATTTATATTAATGCGCTTTGTATAGTTTCAATTGATTATTCTAACATTATTTTTTATCTCTGCAGGTATCGATATTTTCAGGATGAGTCGAGGGATGAGCGATGAGGAGTTTCAGGAGATGATGGCACGTATGTCTCCAGATTAGCTCGCGAGATTCAGAGAGATAGCAGATCAGGAGCTGTCTCGTTCTTCGTCAGGGCGCTCTGCTAGATCAGCTTCAGTGCGATCAGATGCTTCAGCTTCGAGCAGACGATCTCGACGCTCGCGACTTGGGCCAGAGGGAGGGACTGCGACTGCAGGAGGATCAGGGGGGTGCTGCTGTGGAGACACGGACGCGGTGTCTCCGTCTCATCGTTCAGCTAGAGCTCGGTCACCTCCAGGATTTGTCACACCTGTGGGGACGTCCACTCCAGTTACTCCGGCTTTTGCGCAGCCGTCGGCAGATGTCACGCCTTTTGGTGGCACTCCTTTTGGTGGCACCCCCTCTGGTGGCACCCCTTTCAGTGGCACTCCGGGAGAGGGTACCCCCGTCGGTACACCGGATGTTCAGGGGTCTCCTGGATATGCCCAGGAGCGTGGACGGAGATGGGAGAGGGCCCATACGAGGCACACTCCTAGGGATTATGGATACCTAGTGGATGGCAGGTCAGGAGCTATCATCATGAATGATGAGGGGAGGAGGGTGATGGCTCGCATGAGGGAGTTGTGCCAACAAGTTTTTCGGCACAACGTCTTGGATCATTGGAGGAACATACCGGAGGGGAGCAAGGAGTACATAGTAGCATCCTTGCACGAGGAGTTCCCAGTGCCAGCCGCAGTGGATAGATTCTCTACGGGCTGGATGATGGATTGCATGTGTGCATACATGTCACATAGACGATCCGACGCACGCAAGGCAATCAAGAGTGGGGCTCCAAAGCCCGAGTGGTTAGATGCAGAGGACTGGCGCCGACTGAGGGAGGAGGCTACAAATTCGCCAGGACGTTGGAGTCAGCAGCGGGAGGCGGCGAGGGCACGAATCGAGGCCGGATCGGTACATCATCTTGGGAGTGGCGGCCACAGGACATATTTGGAGGACTTTGTAAGTTTCTCTTTTGTTTTGCTTATTTGTTTTTTTGAGATATTATTTGTACTGACAATCATGTTTCTAACAGTTAGCATTTTGTTTTCTTTGCAGCACTCCATTACAAATCGTGATCCGCAAGGCCTTGAGACTCAATATGCAGAGAGGCACGGTCTCAGATCATTGATCGACCGATTGTACAGACGCGGCGGCCCAGTAAGTCTCTCATCTTTTATGTCCGTAGTTACCATGAGATATTTGAATGCATTATTGTATGGTGGATTGATATGTTGTTTCTTTTTCTGCAGAATCCGTTTGATGCTCCTTTGCAGAGGGACGAGCTTTCGGGGGACGACGATTTGTAGCTCGCCCTCGGATCCTTAGCGCTCACATACCTTTAGTTTTTAGTCGCCCGATCTATGTAGACATTTTCTATGTATTAGTGATATTGTTTTATGATTGTACCAATCGCATTTTATGCGATATCATGTATTTATTTCATCTATCAGTTTTATGATTTCAGTATAGATTCTTTTTGTTTGCAAACGCTTTGTATGCAGCAGTGTAGAAACTATTTTGTATGGCTCTCATACAGCACACAGTGCTATACAAGCTGCCCTGCCACAAAATTTTTTTTTTCTCTGTTACCGTCGCTATTTGCGTCGCAAATTTACTGCAGGGGTCGCTATTGTCGTCGCTATAAGCGTCGCAAACTCTCTGTAACTGTCGCTATATGCGTCGCTATTTGCGTCGCTATTTGCGTCGCTATATGCGTCGCATATATGGAATCGTCGCTATTTGCGTCGCTATTTGCGTCGCTATATGCGACGCAAATAGCGACGATTCCATGGCGTCGTCAATAACGACGCTTTTTGCGACGACGGGGGCAAATTTTGTTGTTTGTATTTTCGTCGCTTTAAACGTCGCTATAAGGTCTATATCTGGTAGTGATATTTTGTTGGAGATACCCTTTTCAAACAACCAAGCATAACTTGGGTCAACAATGCATTTAGAGTTAGGTCACCAGCTTCTATTAAGCTAAGAACGTATCCATTTGGGATAGTCTACAACAAGATCGATAAAACAATTCACAGGCAATTATACTTGACCCCTTAACTTCTTTTGAAGCTCTCTTCCCCTTGGGCGTTCCTTGTGGTAACTTAGTCCTAACTCAAAGCATTGACTGTCAACCAAGGCAACGGACAAGCCTTATTCGCAACCCATCCAAGAGCCTTTTATTCTTCCAGTTCTTTACTCATCTCTCTCTAACCAAGTAAAGTTAACACACTTGGCAATGCAAGACTTTTCACCTAGGCCTTTAGGATATAGTCTGGATGCATGCGTGCCTTCCATCTCTCTTAGTGCGGTACTAAGAAGAATTTTCTTGTTAGATTCAACACTCTTCCACATGGAGCACTTAAAGCATTAACACATTCCTTGATATATGCATTCCCCCCTTTCCATATCATGTAGGGTCCTAAGGGTATCATGACCCCTATTCTATGTATGAATTCTAAAAGCCATATTTTATTTAAATTCCCGACATAAATCTATATAACCAATTTTACCTATATCATTCCTATGTTTTTTAATGATATTGCAAACAAGATCTAAGTTTGATGGCAAACATTAAGCCTTTAGAGAACCTCTATGTAATAGGATGCATTACAATGCAACCTCCAACGTGACCCTATCTTTTCTTGCTTTTCAATATATACGATGTGGCTTAAATATAGTTTCATCATGCAACTCTATACATCACAATGCATGCAAATTTCAACATGGAACCTATTACCTTTTGTTAATTATCATGCGACTAAACCTCTAAGATGAAAGCTACTATTTCATGTAGCAAAACCTCACTTCCATTCATCATTCCTTATGAGTAAAATCCATTATTTTATGTGTGCGAAAAACCATGCAAAATCTATCATTTTATGCATGCAAGGTCCTATATTTTCTATTCTCATACGTGTACCATGTAAAGGTCATTCATCATAGTCCAAGGTTTCCTTTCAATGCAAAAAGCTTATTGTGTAAATCCTACTTTTACCTTCTTACAATAACCTTTCCCAAGAAAAAATAATTATTATTAATGACTAGTATTCTGTCATAATTTTATAAAAGAACCTGGTTTAGTGCCATGGGACTGGGGTGTTAATTCCCACTTGAGCTTCTGTCAGCTCTCATAGCTTCCACATCTCTCATGACTTTCAAGCTTCTTCTCTTCATGACGAGATCTTTCGTGGATTTGGGAAGGTGATCAAGAGATTATGGACCTTCTTCTTCACTCCATCCTTCAGATCTTCATCTCTCTTTCTCTCCTCCTTTCTCCTCTCTCTCCCTCTTCTTCTCCTTCTTTCTCTCCCTTCCTCTTCTTCTTCTCCTCTTCTTCTTCTCTCTCTCCCTCTCCTTCTTCTCCTTCTCCTTCTCTTTCTCTCTCTCTCCCTCTTCTTCTTTGTTTCTTCTTCTTCTTCTCTCTCCTTCTTCCCCTCCCTCTTCTTCTTCTTTTCTTCTTCTTCTTCTCTCTCCTTCTTCTCCTTTTCTTCCTCTCCCTCTTCTCTCTCTCTCTCTCTCTCTCTCTCAACGCTGATCATAGGGGCCACTGCGATAGGCTGACGACCACGAAGGGTTTCGGAAAACGTGATGATGACGAGGGAGGAGGGGCTTTGGACTGATGTCAAGGAGGAGGAGAAGGAGGGGGGGCTGTCCACACGAGGGAGGAGAGAGGCATTGTCCCCTTTATAATGGGGGAGCGAGGTGGTAAGGCGGGTGGGGGGAGATGGCCGTTAACGGCCACCACTCCTCCCACCTGGGGGTTGCATACCTCTTCTCTCCTTTACTCACCCTCTCTCTCACTCCCCCTACCATGCAGATGGTTGAGAGAGAGGGAGAGTTAAATTTTTTTAAAAATTTTAAAAATTTGAAGGGGGGTTCGTATGGGCAAGGCATGGGGGCACAGGGGATGTTACAGCGATCCACCAAAATTTTGATTAGGTGTCCTAGGTTTTTATCCCCTTTTGGTGCCAACAGAAGCATCTGACTTGTCGTCTGAGCAGCACAATAGAAGTTAGTATTTGGTGCAAGTTTTTTGGTATAACAGGGTGGTCCAAGAGATCTAATGCTTGGAGATTGCTTCCAAGTAGTGGTAGACATTGTTTAGATAATCTAAGAACCATTTTTCTTGGAGTTCAACCATCAAACAATCAGCTGATGGGGTTGTTGTAATAATGAAGAATACACAGGGTTGAAGTGTATTTGGAGTCACATATAAGTATTTTGTTTACATTCTCAAGTTCCATCAATACATAGTGCTCCTGAGAGAAGTACTTGGGCTTCTCGTACCAAGAAATCATCTAAACATAAAGACATTTGGTTTGCTTGGACTCTTTTTCTTGGATGTATATAGAATTTACATGTAATACATGCAGAGTCTCAATCATTGAGCTTTGTCTTTATCTTGTGTTAAGGCTTTGGCAGACTTGGCAGAAGGTTTTATAATTGATTTATGATATATGCACATGTCTTGAAGAGAATTTGATTTTTAGCATTCTTTGGATTCATTTGAATCTCATACCTATTCTTTTTCTTCTTTTCTATCTCCTATTCTATACTTTCTTTTTTCTTTGATCCTCGGTGGATACCACCTTTTGACTAAAACCCTTGTGACATTGGTTCTATCTCATTAAAACAAAAGGATTCCTGAGTTCGCACCACATGCAATTGCAATTTTCAAGCAGCAAACAACACTTCGGATGAGAAGAGGGGAGAAGGAGCGATCCATGAGAATTTGAAGGTGTCCTAAGGTTTTACCACCCTCATGGAGCCAACTGAATCATCAGATTTGATGTCTGAGCAGTAGAGTTGAAGCTATTATTTGTTGCAAGTTTTTGGATATAATAGGGTGCACCAAGAGATCTAATGCTTGGAGATTACTTCCAAGTAGTAGTATATATTGTTTAGACAATCCAAGAATCATTATTCTTGGAGTTTAGCCATCAAAGGATCATCTTATGATTGTTGTAATAAACATCAATACACAAGGATAAAGTGTATTTGGAGTCCCATATAAGGATTTTGTTGACCTTCTGAGATTTCATCAATACATAGTGCTCCTTGGAGAAGTTCTTGGGCTTCTCCTAACAAGAAATCATCTAAACCTACTGACATTTGGATTTTTTGGACTCTTTCTCTTGGATGTACAATATAATTTATATGTAAGACATGTAGATTTTGAATCATTGAGCTTTATCTTTATCTTATGTAAAGGCTTTGGTAGACTTGACTAAAGGTTTTATAATTGATTCCTGATGTATGTACATGTCTTGAAGAGAACTTCATTTCCAAAATTCTTGAGATGCATTTGAATCTGGTGCCTATTCTTTTTATTTTCTTTTATCTCCTATTCTCTACTTCCTTCTCTCTGTGATTTCCAATGGATATGACCTTTCGTTTTCTTTTATGAGCTTGATGAAATTCAGATGATGCCAGTGCAGATGATATGTCTCTTCATAAGCAAAATTGGATCACCTATTCTCAATTGTGCTACATGTCGATTAGGCTTCTAGGAAATTGAGTCCTCCTACTAAGGTTTAGTGGGCTCTAGATCTTTGTCTTCATCTGATTCGTCTATATATCCATAGACTACACCTGTGTAGCTTCCTTTTCTTGGAGGCCGAATGTCTTATGGACTTAGATCAGGGAAGTCTCCTTGGACATGTCCTAGCTCATTACAATGGAAGCATTGACAGTAGGGACATCTCCTACAGATGTGCCCTATCTCTCCGCAGGTCTCCGCAGGTATGGCATCTCTTATCCTGATATCCATAGTCATCTTTGCAACAATTGCCTGATTTATGTTCTTGGATGATTGGATTCGCTCGGAGTAATGTGTCTTGCAAGTCCGTTGGGTGCATTGATTCCAATCGAGTGTTTATGGGTGGATTCAACCCAACACAGAATTTTGACACCTGTTGTGTCATGTCCATTGGGGGTGCATACTTTAGGAGTGAAACAAACTTCGAATAATATGCTTCAAGGGATAATCCTAGCCACTTCAACTCATAGAATTCATTCATCTTTTGTGTGCGGTAGGCAGGTGGCAGATACCTCCCTCACACAACTTCCTTAAGCTTATCCCAAGTGACTGTCCCCTCCGAGATCACTTGGTCTCTGCACCATTGTTTCCACCAAAGTCTTGCTTCGCCTGTAAGCTTAAGTTTGGCAAGCATGGCTTGGTTAGCAGGTGCAGTTCTTCCTGCCTCAAAATAGTCCTCCATGGACTCAATCCAAATCTTGGCGTCAGCTTGAACAGTCCTTCCCTTTCCATCAAACTCGGGTGGCTTAATTTTTTTGAGAAGGAACTTCTTCTCCTGAACCACAACTGGACTTAGTGCAGGAATCAGACTTGGAACGTGCGCTTGGGGTTGCGTCTGGGCAATATGATTCTTTATGTTAACATCTTATCACGTGTTTCCCATATTACGTTAATACGACTAGCACAGCTTTTAGTCAAGTGATTTTAATCACTTAACACCTTAGCTAACATTTACAATCAAGATAGACAATTGTAAAAAGTCTTATTTATTCATGAGGGCATATCCTTTTGAGTACATTTATTTTGGATAAGTAGGACAAGCTGATTGATACATCAGTTTGGGGAAAATAGGATTGTGTTACAATCGGCTACAAGGATGGAATAATAATATGGAGTGGGGTCATGGCTTTTCACAAAACGGTAAGTCATAGGAAGCTTGGGTTATCCCTTCCTTTGATACCCGTTCTTCTCATAGTGCCCTAACACTTTGATCATGTCGGTAGAGATCACCTGGGTCACCTCTTCACAGACATACTTGTTCTGCTTGACTTGCCGACTGCTAACATGAAAAGTTGCATTTACGTGAGCTTCAACAAAGATGAATAACTTCGTGATCTTTAAATCCTCCATTCACTTGATTCTCTTCAAGTTGGTCTGAAGGTACGCGAGTCAGTGGGCTGCTATGTAGTATATTCCCGAGTCTCCCCTCCATCTCCACTCCGCATACAAAGGCAAAGGAATATAAATACGGTCCAGAATATCCATCATGCCAAGCCTTTGACGATAATTGGAAGCGTGCATTGCAGTCATGAACATGACCTTGAACACCAAGAACTTGCTCCATGCTTCGTGACTCTGCAACCCAGCATCCATCAGTGAGTAAAGAAATGTTTTCAACAGAAAACACTGCTCTATTCCACTCACCTTCCCCTAACTATCCCCTTATTCCCTTTAATTTTCTCCATTAAGTTTCCTTATAATCCTTGAATCTCGTTGGTTCGCTCTGATACCAACTGTAACCTGCCCACCCCTCCAATTGCGGGACACGTCTTAGCAATCCATCAAGAGATCAATCTAGAAGACGTCGCCCAGCACTCCCAAGGAATGACACGGGGTTTGCCAACTAGGGTCTCTCGAGTCTACCTCGCAAACGGAACTTATTCGGCCATTCCCACTAGGATCGACTTGAAGTTCGGGTTCCTCGTAGTCGACATTTTCTAGTAGCCTTCTAGCATTCGGTCTACAACTGATCCACTTTACGCAGATACAAATGGACCAAAGCACACTCATATCACACATGGTTCAAAGAGAATGGGAAATGAGAGGGATGCATCGCTCGTCTAACCAACATTGTCTAAGGTCATCCTCTGACTTTCCTAACATTTCTCGTTAACATTTCCTTTGAGGAAAGCTCTCGGCTAAGCGAGACCACCCTGCCGTAGGATGGACCCGATGGTCACATCCACCACGCTTCCCTCGGGGGTTGTTTTAGTTATCTAATTACCTACTACATTTATGTTTGACAGAATAAAATCATCCTCCTTAATTAACCCGTTAATCACAAGTTCATTTACGTAATTTAGGGCACAGACACTAAGATAATATAAAACAAACACCTCCTTAACTTATCTTCAGATTAATGTTTGTCTCCCGCCCATACAGGAGAATTAAGTGTCCATTTCTGCCTTCGTAGAAATAATCCTTCCGTATCCCGAAAATAAAAACCCGAAGGTTTATCCTACCAAGATTCTTCCCTGTAACTAGTATCCAGAGCCTCAGGATCCCATCCTGAGTCATACAGGGGGTTAGGTAGTGAAAGAGATTTACAGCCTATGTCCCCTGGGGCACCCTTAGCGTTGTGTCTCCTACCCCTAACGTATACCCCTGGGGCACCCTTAGCGTTGTGTCTCCTAACGTATACCCTGCGGAGAATAATGTTGCCCCCTTGGTATAGGGCATCAGTGCTAGTCCTTCTTAATTAATCCTTTTAAGAATTAAGCACAATCAAGGCAACTAGCCTAAATGTCATCTCTTAAGAAAACATCCTTTTTTCCCATGGCAATTTGTCATCATGACAGACCCCGCCATGAAATTATCAATCACAAACAACTTGGATTAGCATCAAAAACCACATCAAGCAATCACCTTGCTTATGATCCACCTATCCTTACTAAGATTCTCTCCTCTTACCAACACAACCAGTCGATATTTTGTTGGAGATACCCTTTTCAAACAACCAAGCATAACTTGGGTCAACAATGCATTTAGAGTTAGGTCACCAGCTTCTATTAAGCTAAGAACGTATCCATTTGGGATAGTCTACAACAAGATCGATAAAACAATTCACATGCAATTATACTTGACCCCTTAACTTCTTTTGAAGCTCTCTTCCCCTTGGGCGTTCCTTGTGGTAACTTAGTCCTAACTCAAAGCATTGACTGTCAACCAAGGCAACGGACAAGCCTTATTCGCAACCCATCCAAGAGCCTTTTATTCTTCCAGTTCTTTACTCATCTCTCTCTAACCAAGTAAAGTTAACACACTTGGCAATGCAAGACTTTTCACCTAGGACTTTAGGATATAGTCTGGATGCATGCGTGCCTTCCATCTCTCTTAGTGCGGTCCTAAGAAGAATTTTCTTGTTAGATTCAACACTCTTCCACATGGAGCACTAATTAAAGCATTAACACATTCGTTGATATATGCATTCCCCCCTTTTCATATCATGTAGGGTCCTAAGGGTATCATGACCCCTATTCTATGTATGAATTTTAAAAGCCATATTTTGTTTAAATTCCCGACATAAATCTATATAACCAATTTTACCTATATCATTCCTATGTTTTTTTATGATATTGCAAACAAGATCCAAGTTTGATGGCAAACATTAAGCCTTTAGAGAACCTCTATGTAATAGGATGCATTACAATGCAACCTCCAACGTGACCCTATCTTTTCTTGCTTTTCAATATATACGATGTGGCTTAAATATAGTTTCATCATGCAACTCTATACATCACAATGCATGCAAATTTCAACATGGAACCTATTACCTTTTGTTAATTATCATGCGACTAAACCTCTAAGATGAAAGCTACTATTTCATGTAGCAAAACCTCACTTCCATTCATCATTCCTTATGAGTAAAATCCATTATTTTATGTGTGCGAAAAACCATGCAAAATCTATCATTTTATGCATGCAAGGTCCTATATTTTCTATTCTCATACGTGTACCATGTAAAGGTCATTCATCATAGTCCAAGGTTTCCTTTCAATGCAAAAAGCTTATTGTGTAAATCCTACTTTTACCTTCTTACAATAACCTTTCCCAAGAAAAAATAATAATTATTAATGACTAGTATTCTGTCATAATTTTATAAAAGAACCTGGTTTAGTGCCATGGGACTGGGGTGTTAATTCCCGCTTGAGCTTCTGTCAGCTCTCATAGCTTCCGCATCTCTCATGACTTTCAAGCTTCTTCTCTTCATGACGAGATCTTTCGTGGATTTGGGAAGGTGATCAAGAGATTATGGACCTTCTTCTTCACTCCATCCTTCAGATCTTCATCTCTCTTTCTCTCCTCCTTTCTCCTCTCTCTCCCTCTTCTTCTCCTTCTTTCTCTCCCTTCCTCTTCTTCTTCTTCTTCTTCTCCTCTTCTTCTTCTCTCTCTCCCTCTCCTTCTTCTCCTTCTTCTTCTCTTTCTCTCTCTCTCCCTCTTCTTCTTTGTTTCTTCTTCTTCTTCTCTCTCCTTCTTCCCCTCCCTCTTCTTCTTCTTTTCTTCTTCTTCTTCTCTCTCCTTCTTCTCCTTCTCTCGCTCTCTCTCTCTCTCTCTCTCTCTCTCTCTCAGCGTTGATCACAGGGGCCACTGCGATAGGCTGACGACCATGAAGGGGGAAAACGTGATGATGACGAGGGAGGAGGGGCTGGGGACTGATGTCAAGGAGGAAGAGAAGGAGGGGGGGTTGCCTGCTGCCAACGGTAAGGGGGGGCACTGCAATCAGAGGGGGGGGTGATGCTAGGAGGCATATTCCACGGTGGATTCCGTGCCACGGTGGATTCTGTGAGGTTTTACGGTGGATTCCGTAAACTTTGATGACCGGGGCTCATACACAAAGTGGATTCTTTGTGCGAGAAGTTGATGGGGACGCCTGTCCTTTTTGGGCATTTCATTAATTTAGTGTGTACATGGGTGATTCCATAGCGGGTGATTCCGCAAAATGCATATTAAATTAATAAACGTTTATGAGTTTAGAGTGCGCACTCGTAATAAATTAAGGTTAGGATTTATTTCTAACCAGTTGATTTATTTATGTAGCTGAAGACTGCTAGGTATTCACTTTTGTCGATTTAATTGTATTTTTTTACTAACGATTGTGAATGCTTTAGTTGATGTGTAGAGATAGCAGCAGTGGCGGAGGAAAGCATTGGAGTGTAGCGAGTATTCGATCTATGGATTATATTTTGATAGGCGCCACGCCTATATTTTGTCATGTCTATTGAGGCATCGATTATTTATTATTATTTTGTATGTGCCCATGCGCACGGTTATGTTATTTCTATTTGGACATTGTATTGGGCGTGCCAGACTCTATGGGCACCGTCCATTAGCTTTATTCCTATTTTTGTAAAAGCAAACTCAAAAGCTAAAAGCTTGTCATATTTTTGTAAATTGGGCTATTATTGAGCATGAAGAAGAAATATACATAAAATACATGCTTTGTGAAGCGCTCACACAAGGCATGGGGGGAGATTGCACCCAATTGGTCTCTTGCTCTTGTTGTTCATGCTTTTTACCTTGTAACTTGTGCAAAAAGTAGAGTTCATTGTTCTCGGGGACCTTCCGGGATTCACTACGTGAGCATACAGTAACCGATCTGCGCACTAGTGGTATCAGAGCGGAGCTGAGATCAAGAGCTTCCAATCGCTACCTATCTCGTGCAAAGGCGGAGCTCCTGGAACGATCGGGCTCTATGGTCAATCTCGTCGCGAATTGTCGATACAAGCAAACTTCTGGCGATCAAGAACCCGTGTTTCTATCATTAGATCGCGAAGGGCCAGGCTATACAGATGGAGGACCACTCCTTCATCTCCTTCATCAAAGCGTGGATAAACAGAGTAACTCCTCTCTCACTAAGCTTCAAAGCTTAAGGTTAAAAGTCAATAAGCTTGGTTAGAGGCTTAATAGATTCACAAAATCGATCCGCGAGGTCTCAGAATATCTCTGTGTTTTTCGCGACGGATCAAAACGGCCCCCCTCCCCCCACGAATCTGCGTCGTTTTTCTTCTATAAGCCCCCCTCTAAGCTTAAACAACTAAGCTTAGTCTACTCAAGCCAAGCAAGTCACAATTACTCCAGGCCACACACCACAGAAGTCAAGTTCTGCAAGTAATCTCTGATCAAGTTCTGCAAGTTCCTTAAGTCGACTAAGTTCTGCAAGTCTGCAACTCTACAAGTCACATAAGTCTACAACTCTGCAAGTCAGACTAGTCAACTGGAGTTAGAACTGACTTGTGCTCAAAACTCCTAGAAGGGTTGTTCCTGCGTAGAAACTCCGAACTGCAAAGTTGTTCGTTGAAAGGTACTCTACCCATACGCAGGTTTGCTGAAGCATTTTCAGCATACGAAGAAGAATAAATCGCAGATTTTTTGAAGATTGAGAAAGCTATACCCAAAAACACATAAGCCTTGTATTTCCGAACTTGAGCTACGGTCATCGCGCTAACCTGATTTTGAGTGAGAAAGGTCTTTTTGAGTTTTACAGGATGACGGAACCACATATGGATGATCTTATGGCTGAAGACGACCTACCTGAGCCTACGATGGAGCAAAAGCTGGACTTAATCATGATGCAATTGGAAGAAGAACGAAGGGCTAGGCAAGCATTGCAAGCGCAACTGGCAAAATTACAAAGAGTGTCTACCAACAAAGAAGAACCTTAAGCTGAAGATCTGATTCGACGTACCATCGACGCCACTCTTGAAGCTCAAACCATTCGCAAGGAATCAAAGATAAGTAAACGAAGTTTCAAATTCCGTACTTTCAATGGCATACGAGAAGGAAAAACTGTTCTAGCATTCAATAGTCAGTTTGATGACTATTTCCATGAGGAAACCTATGCAGAAAAAGATAAAATCAAGTGTGTTACTAATCAGTTAGTAGATAGAGCATCACTTTGGTGGACTGTAGTACGCAAGAGCATAGAATGTCCTGCTACTTGGGAAGATTTCAAGAAGAAGTTCATGCAGAATTTCCTTCCACCGCAATTTCATGAGAAATCTATTAAGCAATGGGATATTCTCCACCAACGGGATCATGAGCCTATACCTCAATATACAGAGCGTTTTTGGAATGCACTCCTCTAGCTACGCATGCTTGAAGACATACCAGAGAGGATACATAAGCGCAAGTATATGTCTGGACTTCTTGGACATTACTACGCTGAGTTTAACATGTTCAAGCGTGCTACTCTTGAAGACGCTATTTCACTAGCTCACGACACTGAAGATAAGCTACGAGATAGAGACAGACGACCACAACAATTCCAAGCCAATGGTAATTATGGATCTAAACAATTCAATTCCAATTTTAGAAGATTTAATCCAGGTCCTTTCTCTTCATCATATTTCCGAAAGAATTGGGTAAAACCACCTGCATTACCATCCAATGTCAATCAAAACCCTAAGCCTATTCCACAGCCAAATCCAAATGTACCTAGACTTCCTGCCATTGCAAACAATGTAACCAAAACCAAGCCAATAGTATGCTATAAATGCCACCAGCCTGGATATCTAGCAGCAAATTGTCATTCAAAGAAGCCACCAGCTCATATCAACTACCTTGGAGCCATGGACGAAGACGAACATGAAGATATGCCTGATTTCACTAAAGATGAGGATGACACTACTACTACTTCCGATACTTTACCAGGTATGCCTACTCCACATTCTTTATTGACTATGAAATGTTTGGTGCATGGAAAGGAAAAGACTATTTTGCATGATGACAGTAGTACTCATGATTTTATTTCAGCAAAATTAGTAAAAGAATTGAAATTACAGACTATACCTACGCATTATCGCATAAAAGCTGCATTTTTAGGCACTAGGTATAATGGTACACAGGAAGTGAAAGACTTAGAGATTCAAATTGGTCAATACACAGAAAGAAGAAATTTCTTAGTTATTCCATTACAGTCGAGTGACATTATTTTAGGTATGCCTTGGCGTCACCAGCATAACCCAGATATAGATTATTCCACACACACAATGAATATTAATTTTCAAGGAAAATCTATTATATTATATGGTATGCATGCATCTAATGTCTTTCCACTGCTTTCGCATACTCAAGCTAAACGTGCATTACGCAAGAGTAGTAAATCTTATCTCATTTGGGTAAATGAATTGCAAGTAAAGGAAAATCATATGTATCCTAGGCATAAAGAATTTCTTGCATATTTTAAGGACTGTTTTGCAGAAGACCTACCACCGGGTTTACCTCCTTCACGTCCAGAAGACCATAAGATAGACTTCATCCCTAGCACACAACCACCTTGCAAAGCACCATATAGGCATAACCAGATAGAGCAAAAAGAAATCCAGAGTCAAGTTGAGGAATTACTGAATAGAGGATTGATTAGACCTAGCAGTTCTCCATTCGGTGCACCTGTTCTGTTAGTCAAGAAAAAGAATAATACCTATCGTATGTGCATTGACTATCGAGCTTTAAATAAAATCATTGTAAAGAATAGGTATCCCATTCCTAGAGTTGATGACCTTATGGACAAACTGCAAGGATCTGCTATATTTAGTAAAATTGACCTTAAGTCTGGTTATCATCAGGTGAGACTAGATAATTCTGACATATTCAAGACTGCATTTAGAACACAGTTTGGTCATTATGAATTTTTAGTCATGCCATTTGGATTGACTAATGCACCTGCTACCTTTAGTAGAATGATGAACCGTATATTTCGAAAATATCAGTATTGTGTAATTGTTTTCTTTGATGATATTTTGGTGTTTAGTTAAAATGAGAAAGAACATTATGAGCATTTGTCATTGGTTTTTCAGTTATTGAAAGAAAATCAACTGTATGCAAATCTTGAAAAGAGTGAATTCTTTAAAACAGAAATTGGGTATTTAGGTCATATTGTATCATCTGATGGAATTAAAGTTGATCCTAAGAAAATTGATGCAATATTGAATTGGCTTGTACCTAAAAACGTGCATGAGTTACGCTCATTCCTTGGTCTTGCTAGTTTCTATAGGAAGTTTGTACATAATTTTTCATTACTTGCTTTACCATTAACCAAACTTCTGAAGAAAGGTATTGTTTATCATTGGACCGAAAATCAACAGAAATCCTTTGACTTACTGAAATATGCATTAACCCATGCCCCTGTTCTACAGTTGCTTGACTTTAATAGACCATTCTTTCTAGTAGTGACCGATGCTAGTGGATTAGGAATAGGAGCTGTACTTATGCAAGACAATCATCCCATAGCCTATTCTAGTTGTAAGCTGAAACCCTCTGAGCTGAAATATTCCACTTATGACAAAGAACTATTAGCAGTTGTACAAGCATTAAGACAGTGGAAACACTACTTAATGGGTTCAGAATTTATGATTAAGACTGATCAACAAAGTATTAGACATTTACTTAGCCAACCTCAAATCTCTGACCGACATATCAAATGGGCATCCTTTATTCAAAGTTTTCATCCTATAATTCAATACCAACCTGGAAAAGAAAATGTAGTGGCTCATGCATTGAGTAGAAGACCTACCATTCATAATATTTCTGTCATATCTTTTGATTCTTTGATTGCTATGAAAGATACATATCATCAGGATATTACTTTTCATACTGATTGGAATAAATTAGCTCAAAATAATTTCATTCCTATTGATTCATTCTCATATAATGATGGATTTATGTTTTATGAAAAGAGATTGTGTGTTACAATTTCATTCCGATCTTTTGTTTTGAATGAAATTCATTGTCCCCCATATCAAGGTCATAGAGGTATCATATCTACCTTACATATGTTAACTGAAGATTTTTATTGGCTGCATATGGATGCTAATGTATTTAACTTCGTTTCTGAATGTTTGATTTGTCAAAGAGTTAAAAGACATCATGGTAAATAGTATGGATTACTTATGCCTTTGTCTATTCCATCTAAACCTTGGGAACAAATTTCTATGGATTTCATTACTGGTTTACCTAATACTAAATCTAACCATGATATGATTTGGACAGTTGTAGATAGATTTAGTAAACAAGCATATTTCATTCCATGTAAGAAAACTTTAACAACATCACAAGCAGCACAATTGTTTTTGAAAACTGTTTTTACTAACCATGGATTGCCAAAAGTTATTATTTCAGATCGTGATTCTAGATTTTGTAACAACTTTTGGATTACCATGTTTGCTAACCTAGGCACAAAGATTGATTTCTCATCTGCATTTCATCCAGAAACTAATGGACAGACAGAAGCCACTAACAACACAATTCTAGATCTTTTACGTGCATATACTATCTCTAAACCACAGACATGGGACACTCATTTGCATTTATTACAGTTTGCATATAACAATACACCACACACATCTACAAAGAAAGCACCGTTTGAAGTGATTTATGGATATAGATTATCTACACATGTTGCATCTTTATCTAATAGAATTCAGAGTGCTGATAATATTGCTAGTCTGCATAACAGTATTTTTGATGAGGTTAAAGATATGATTGCTAAAGCCCAGCAATCATATACCAAACAAGCCAACAAGAAAAGACAAGCAATGAATTTTAAAGTTGATGATTATGTTTGGCTGAGAATAGAAAAACGTAGACTGCAAAGTGTAGATAGACATCCTGTTGTTAAATTAGCCCCTAGATTCTATGGACCATTTAGGATCATTCATAAAATTAATGATAATGCATTCAAGTTAGAATTACCATCTCATTGGAAAATTCACAACACATTTCACATTAGTTTATTGAGACCATTTAGAGGCCAATTACTTGTACACCCTCTTTATGAAAACCCACCTTTATTAGAGGAAGAGACTGAAATACTTGAACCCGAAGCTATCATAGACACTGACTTTATGACCACTAGAACTGGCCGAAGGTATTCTAGATATCTAGTTAAATTTAAGAACCATCCTGTAGAGGAAGCACAATGGATGCACGCTAGAGACTTAAATGCTTTCCCCACTCTGTTAGCTCCACATTGAGCTAATAGAAATTGAGGTCAATTGCTATCCCACCCCGGGGGTATGATGCCATGAGGCATATTCCATGGTGGATTTCGTGCCACGGTGGATTCCGTGAGGTTTTACAGTGGATTCCGTAAACTTTGATGACCGGGGCTCATACACAAAGTGGATTCTTTGTGCGAGAAGTTGATGGGGACGCCTGTCCTGTTCGGGCGTTTCATTAATTTAGTGTGTACATGGGTGATTCCATAGCGGGTGATTCCGCAAAATGCATATTAAATTAATAAACGTTTATGAGTTTAGAGTGCGCACTCGTAATAAATTAAGGTTAGGATTTATTTCTAACCAGTTGATTTATTTATGTAGCTGAAGACTGCTAGGTATTCACTTTTGTCGGTTTAATTGTATTATTTTACTAACGATTGTGAATGCTTCAGTTGATGTGTAGAGATAGCAACAATGGCGGAGGAAAGCATTGGAGTCTAGCGAAGTATTCGATCTATGGATTATATTTTGATAGGCGCCACGCCTATATTTTTTCATGTCTATTGAGGCATCGATTATTTATTATTATTTTGTATGTGCCCATGCGCACGGTTATGTTATTTCTATTTGGACATTGTATTGGGCGTGCCAGACTCTATGGGAACCGCCCATTAGCTTTATTCCGATTTTTGTAAAAGCAAACTCAAAAGCTAAAAGCTTGTCATATTTTTGTAAATTGGGCTATTATTGAGCATGAAGAAGAAATATACATAAAATACATGCTTTGTGAAGCGCTCACACAAGGCATGGGGGGAGATTGCACCCAATTGGTCTCTTGCTCTTGTCGTTCATGCTTTTTACCTTGTAACTTGTGCAAAAAGTAGAGTTCATTGTTCTTGGGGACCTTCCGGGATTCACTACGTGAGCATACAGCCGACCGATCTGCGCACCAGGGGGTGCTATGTCCAGACGGAGGGGGGAGGGCTTGCTGTGCAGACCACGGGCAGGGGGGTTATCCACACAAGGGAGGAGAGAGGCGTTGTCCCCTTTATAATGGGGGAGGGAGGTGGTAGGGGGGTGGGGGGAGACGGCCGTTAACGGCCACCACTCCTCGCACCTGGGGGTTGCATACCCCTTCTCTCCTTTACTCACCCTCTCTCTCACTCCCCCTACCATGCAGATGGTTGAGAGAGAAGGAGAGTTAAATTTTTTTAAAAATTTTAAAAATTTGAAGGGGGGGTTCATATGGGGAAGGCACGGGGGCACAAGGGATGTTACAGCGATCCACCAAAATTTTGATTAGGTGTCCTAGGGTTTTATCCCCTTTTGGTGCCAACAGAAGCATCTGACTTGTCATCTGAGCAGCACAATAGAAGTTAGTATTTGGTGCAAGTTTTTTGGTATAACGAGGTGGTCCAAGAGATCTAATGCTTGGAGATTGCTTCCAAGTAGTGGTAGACATTGTTTAGATAATCTAAGAACCATTTTTCTTGGAGTTCAACCATCAAACAATCAGCTTATGGGGTTGTTGTAATAATGAAGAATACACAGGGTTGAAGTGTATTTGGAGTCACAAACAAGTATTTTGTTTACATTCTCAAGTTCTATCAATACATAGTGCTCCTGAGAGAAGTACTTGGGCTTCTCGTACCAAGAAATCATCTAAACATAAACACATTTGGTTTGTTGGACTCTTTTTCTTGGATGTATATAGAATTTACATGTAATACATGCAGAGTCTCAATCATTGAGCTTTGTCTTTATCCTGTGTTAAGGCTTTGGCAGACTTGACAGAAGGTTTTATAATTGATTTATGATATATGCACATGTCTTGAAGAGAATTTGATTTCTAGCATTCTTTGGATTCATTTGAATCTCATACCTATTCTTTTTCTTCTCTTCTATCTCCTATTCTATACTTTCTTCTTTCTTTGATCCTCGGTGGATACAACCTTTTGACTAAAACCCTTGTGACATTGGTTCTATCTCATTAAAACAAAAGGGTTCCTGAGTTCGCACCACGTGCGATTGCAATTTTCAAGCAGCAAACAACACTTCGGATGAGAAGAGGGGAGAAGGAGCGATCCATGAGAATTCTAAGAAGGTGTCCTAAGGTTTTACCACCCTCATGGAGCCAACTGAATCATCAGATTTGATGTCTGAGCAGTAGAGTTGAAGCTATTATTTGTTGCAAGTTTTTGGATATAATAGGGTGCACCAAGAGATCCAATGCTTGGAGATTACTTCCAAGTAGTAGTATATATTGTTTAGACAATCCAAGAATCATTATTCTTGGAGTTTAGCCATCAAAGGATCATCTTATGATTGCTGTAATAACCATCAATACACAAGGATAAAGTGTATTTGGAGTCCCATATAAGGATTTTGTTGACCTTCTGAGATTTCATCAATACATAGTGCTCCCTGGAGAAGTTCTTGGGCTTCTCCTAACAAGAAATCATCTAAACCTATTGACATTTGGATTGTTTGGACTCTTTCTCTTGGTTGTACAATATAATTTATATGTAAGACATGTAGATTTTGAATCATTGAGCTTTGTCTTTATCTTATGTAAAGGCTTTGGTAGACTTGACTAAAGGTTTTATAATTGATTCCTGATGTATGTACATGTCTTGAAGAGAACTTCATTTCCAATATTCTTTAGATGCATTTGAATCTGGTGCCTATTCTATTTCTTTTCTTTTATCTCCTATTCTCTACTTCCTTCTCTCTGTGATTTCCAATGGATATGACCTTTCGTCTAAAACCCATTCGACAATGTGTACTTTTTCATTTCATGATTCTTGCATGTCTATTGTGGATTTGGATGTATGGTACTTTGATAGTAGTACAATGAAGCATATTACTTCTCTCCATAGTATGCTGACTTTCCTTGAGCCTACGGTAAGGCGCATACTATGGCATGTGCCGATAACTTCTTTTATCATATTAAAGGAGCTATAAATTTATCATTGATTATGATTAATAAAACTTAATTTAAACTTAGAGATACTTTATGAAAGTAAAGATGCTGCTAATTGTTGAAGGCGATGACTTACATGATATTATTCTTGGTACTTATGAATATACGCCTCAACCAAGTGATCACGCTCATGATAATACCCTTGTAACTGAAGGACCTATCTTCTTTAAGGAATGGCAAATTGTTTATGATGAGTGGGTAAGATGTGACAATGCAACTTGTTCATATATTCTTTCGAGTCTTTAAAAATCTCTTATGCTTGTTGTATGTAATCTTTCAACCTTACAAGCTATATGGGAGTATTTGGTAGAAATTTTTAAGAATAAATATATTACAAAAATACTTTATCTTTGCAGTCAGCTCACTGAGTTAGAATACAATATCAGAACTTCTATGACAACACATATCGAACCATTCAAGAACATTATCAATCAACTTGCTTGCTGGTGCTAGTGATGCCATTCCACGAAAGAAATTGGTAACATAGCTTCTTGATACTATACTATAATAATATTTTTACCATATTATCTAACAAAGATGGGATCAATTTTGATCAAGCTCGTATATCTTTGATTGAATATTCACAACGACATGAACAACGACACACAAATCAAGAAACAATTATGATTTCACAAGAGGATACACAGTCAGAACCAAGAGACCAAGCTTTACTTGCTCGAAGGAATCCCTTTCCATGATTTACATGTAGGAGTTGTAGTGGTCGTAACTTCTCTTGTCTCAAGTTTCCTAATAGATATTATTCTTATTGTAATAGAAATAGTCATACTATAGATGATTGCTAGGCAAAACAATGTGATGAAGAACATATTATTAAAAATAAACAACCATTTTTATTTAGAGATTATTGTCCTTGTGACTACTACAAAAAGATTGATCATCCAACCCATCTATGTTTCAAGAGTCATTTCGATTCAGATCGTAATAGAGCATATATTGCTACAGAATATGGCATCATTGCTTTGTTCACTCTGATATTTCTAAGCTTGTCGATCTTTATTGGCATGACCTTGTTCAAGGTATGGAATTCAAAGCTCATCCTCACATGGGTATTTGTAAATATTCTACACTTCAAAAGATTTTTCACAAACCCTTTTCCATTTCTACCACAACTCATTCTAGAGATTTTCTTGATCTTATTCACATTGATGTTTGTGGATCTTTTCCTCCATCGAAATCTCAATATCAGTATTTCATGACTTTTATTGATGATTTCTTAAGATACGCCATTTTTTTTCTCTTGTAATGCAAATAAGAAGCTTTATTATCTTTTAAGAAATATCAAAAAGCTGTAG
The DNA here is from genome assembly GCF_053477565.2 of Lygodium microphyllum. NCBI lineage: Eukaryota > Viridiplantae > Streptophyta > Polypodiopsida > Schizaeales > Lygodiaceae > Lygodium > Lygodium microphyllum. The sequence continues at coordinate 139,847,529 of NC_141151.1, read as the reverse complement.
AACTTCATACTGGTCCTGGCATAAGAAAACTCCACAGTGATAATGATGGAGAATACATTTCAAATGATTTTGATGATTATTGTAATAATCACTATATTCATTATGAAGATATGGTTTCCTACTCTCCTCAACAAAATGGTATTGCCAAACATAAAAGCATGACTATCCTCAATGCCATGCAATGTATGCTCATTCATTCTCACTTATCTCGATGTTTCTAGACTGAAGCAGTCTTAACAACAATATTTGTGCAAAATCATCTTCATACAATTGCTTTTGGTAAAATACCAATCACTACTTGGACATGTGAGACTCCTTCTGTTTCATATTTCTGAACTTTTGGATGTATTGCTTATATTTATGTACCCAAAGAGACTCCCAGAAAACTTGATCCTCGCGATTTGAAACTTATTTTCATTGGATATTCAATTTTTTCTAAAGGGATACATGTTTTATGATCCATCCTCCAAGAAGGTAATCATAAGTCGGGATGCTTTTTTTAATGAATAACTTATGGATAGCACATGGTCTCAAGAGGATGCTGCAAGGACCTGGTCACTAGAGGACGTTGATGATACAAAGTCATTACTCATTGCTTTTCCTTTTCTATACAATGATGAACCTCCTTCATGGGATAATATTGACTCTTCAATCTCCAAGCATTAGATCTCTTGGACCACCCTATTATACCCAAAAAACTCACACCAAACACTTAGATGCTACTATGTTGCTCGCACGACAAGACTAATGCTTTGTTGGCTCCAAAAGGGGATAAAACCCTAGGACACCTGATCAATTATCTTGTCGATCTCTCTTTCTCCCCTCTTCCCGTCCAAAGTGTTGTTTGCTACCAGAAAACTGTGATCGCGTGCAATGCAAATTTGGGAGCTCTTCTTTTTTTTAATGAGATATTCCAAAACTTGCTGAAAAGAAACGTGCTTTTTGCTTGTCACCCTATTCTAGAAGTTTTCTACACCTTTTTAGGATATTTACAAGAAACAATATCCCAAATATAAAAAAGGGCTAAAATTATCCAAGAATTTCATATTTTTGAGCCATCCATACTATGGACACTAACACTAATGACTAATATGACATTGACTCTCTAAGTTAATACAAAAGCCAGATGATTATGCACTCTAGGGTTTTTCTTTCCCTGTCCCATAGCAGCATGACATGTATATTGAACGCTAAATATAAAATCTATATCTGCACAATATTTGCAAGTTCTAACTTGGAAGGAGAGGTATCTATAGTAGCTATAGTAGGATCTTTCTTCTTGGCCTATTTTATAGCCCATTTAGGATAATCCTTAATGAAATGATATTTTTCCTTGTAGTACCTGCAAAACATTAGACTCTCTTTTTTCTTCTCATCCTTATTAGCCTTCTTTTATTGAAAAACATTTGTTGATTTCCACTTACTAGTAGAAAATAAAGTTTTCCTTCACCTTTCTAACTAGCTAGAAAAGCTTGGTCTACAACACATATAATGGACTTGTTTTACCAAGACTATTATTTTCAAAGAAAACTAGAAACCAAGTCATCAAATGAAAAAGCATTCTTATGACCTTTTATTATCAAATGATGACTAGATGAAAAAAAAATTAAGAACCAAGAACTCCATTGAGAATGGTTTGCACAAGTGAACTATCTGGCAAAATCTCATTTGGCACAATAAATTGCTCCCTGAGATCTTTGTTTTTTGTTACAAAAATATCCATGGAGTTACCTTCATCCATATGATTGCTATCTAACTACTTATATAGGTAACAATATGGGCCTCATTTTTTCCTTGATACAAACATGCAAGTGTATCCCAAGCATTATTAGCTATCTTACGTGACTAAATATGTGGGATCATGGTATGAATAACAATAATGAAATCATTAAAGTATGACCCTCTATATATTTGCCATTCTAACAAATCTGCTCATGTATAGGTGTGGTAGTGCTCTAGTATTAAATGGAGCAAAACTAGAACGTGTAGCATCCTCAATAGCATATGTCTCTATTATATGCACTTATAGCTTTAAAAACACCACTAGGACATCTTTCAATTGCATGTAGGATCTTCCAAAGACCATTTCTAATCAATACAAGATGTATCATATAAGCCTGTATTGGATAGTCCATCCAACTTGTCCTCAATAGCCAACATGTAGAATATATCATTCTTGCCAGCCATAACCATTGATTGTACTTGATGCAAAAGTTATCTCTATATATAAAACTATGCACAAAACTAGCATTTGCTATATAGCATAGGACAAAGGAGATTGTCAGGACTCTTATCTATAGAATAGATTAATCTCAAAAATTTCACATAGAAGGACTAACAACTATTATTTTCACAATAGATTGATGTCCAATTCTTTTTACAAAAGGACAAAGTAGCTCAAGGAATACTAAAAATAGTGCAAAAAGAGGCCAAACTAAACTCCTTTTCTTTTTTGAAAATGCTAAGATTTTAAGATATTTCCCAGTATTTGTGAATCTGCAAACACTTCTCAAATCTCATCCCAACATAATGAGATCTAGTAAATGGTGTTGATGACTTTGTGTAAGAGAATGAAGCCCATTCTAATATCAAATGTTCTATTCCATGATGAATATTTAGGTCTAAAAATATACAAATTTTAAGAGAATAGCAAAAGGTATTATAAAGCTTAATGGGGGTCCAATTATCAGGCGAATAGATAGAAATTATGAGCGATGGATATGGAGAAAAAGACAACGGGAGTAGGAAAAACATGTGCACTAGGATGGCCTCAAAAGGACATTGAAAGTGGGAAAATGATAATGGCTATATATAAAGAAGGGAAATATAGAATCATTTTTAGTTTTTGTTAATGAGAATGGGTTAAAAAAGGAGGAAATCATGGAGGTTGAAGCTTGTGGAATATTAGTGATGGTGAGGGAGAAATTAGTATCCTCTTTTCCTTCTACTTGTGCTAGACCAAAGGTCTTGGCCCTCCTCTCCCTCCTTCTCTCTACTACTCCCTCCTCTCTCTCTCTCTCTCTCTCTCTCTCTCTCTCTCTCTCTCTCTCTCTCTCTCTCTCTCTCTCTCTCATGTAGATGAGTTGTAGTTGATCTCCCTCTCTTATATTGTTTCTCTTGATGATGGTAGTGCAACCTATTATCTCCTTGTCCATCATCTTTTTCTTTATTATCTTATAATTCTTATGAAATATATACATACATATATACACATACACACACATGTGCAAGTGCAAGTGCACATATGTGCGTACACACACACACACACACACACACATTTCCATCCTTTATTCTGTCCTTAACCCTTCCTTAGTGCGGGTTTCATATCAAATGCCTACTGCCTTTTAAATATTTCAAAACTTGTTTAGCTGCAGTGCAATGTTTAAGACATGGAGAACTAAGATGCTGTCCAATAAAATTTATGGAAAAAATAATGTTAGGGCCAGAATTTAAGCCAACAAATTGAGGACATCCAACGAGATTAGCAAAAGGTTGATATAATGCTAATTTCCCATCATTCTATAGAAAGTGAGAGTTTTTGGTAGAGCTTACATGACAAGGAGTACTAGCGGGATGTGCAAAACCCAAACCAAACATGTCAATAATATCTTCAATGAACTTTGTTTGACATAGTAATAAAACACCCTTCTCTCGATATCGTTGAATCTAAATACCAAGACATGAGTGTATGTCTCCAAGATCCACCATGTCAAATGGAAAAGATAAAACCTTATTTACTTGTTGAAGGAAGTTGAGATTGTTAGAAACAATTATGGTATCATCCGCATATAGAGCAAGATTAACAAAACTATCATCCACATATAGAGCAAGATCTCAAGAAAAATGTCAAGGATTTTGGATGAGCATTGAGGATATTTGAAAGAAATTATGGAGCCATACTATGCAAATTCATGACCTAAGGATGAAGTAGGGCACCTCAAGGTTAAACTTGTGCACTTCTATATGAAAGAATCGAAAATCAAGGTGACATTTACTCACTCTAGGTGAAAATTTCTTCACTCTCAATGTAGCATAATCTATAACTTCACGAGAGCTTTGGTTAGTGAGTGAATCTAAGTGAAGCTATTAAATTTATTCAAAATCAAAAGCTACTTTGAAATCCTAATAACTGCAATGTAAACTTTCTTATTCAAATGTTACTAAGCTATGCTTATTCTCAGTGCATCCTTGTTGCAATCATCTATCATTTAAAAAGCCACTATATTGCATGGAAAATAAATATCAAAAGTAGCCTTTAGGCTTCCCAAAAAATTTTAATTAAAGAATTTATCTAATTACATGTTGCACTAAAAGTGGATCTATTGATTGATATGGAAATAATAAATGAAACTTTGCATGGAACCCCTTCTTTGCAGTCCTAGATAAGGCTCAACAAGTAAGCATCATATAGAAGAACAAGCATGATATTAAGGGTCAGAGTCATTGAGCATCTCAAGATCACCAATCTTGTTGAGTGTCATATTTGGGGGTCATCATCTTGATCAATTGAGGATCAATCTACTACCATCTCAATGGGGCTAATATGAACAACTTGTACCAAGAATAAGCACACATGTCATAAGACATAAGTATCCACACTTTGTAATGTAAAAGCCATCTATATCAAGAGACTTTGAGCACCAAGATTTTCTCAAAGCTCCTTCATCTCATAGCTTTCAATGAATAATTACAAGGTTGATCTCAAGGAATCACGTTAAATCATGCTCACAAGTAGTAAGGGGGAAAGACTCCACATGTTTTCTTATAATCTTCAGCAATTGAGATGTGTATTGCATCATCACCTTCATCAATATCCAATCCATATAGCTCAAACAAGAATCAAATAAAGAATCATCAAAAACCTTAGCTTTCTGAATCCTCTAGCAAGAGGTGAGCATTATGGGATTCTTTGTTTCCATAGTCGTTCGGGATCGTCGACAATAGGTTCTCTCTCTCTCTCTCTCTCTCTCTCTCTCTCTCTCTCTCTCTCTCTCTCTCTCTCTCTCTCTCTCTCTCTCTCTCGTGTAGATGAGATGTAGTTGATCTCCCTCTCTTACATTGTTTCTCTTGATGATGGTAACACAACCTATTGTCTCCCTGTCCATCATCTTTTTCTTTATTATCTTATAATTCTTATGAAATATATACATACATATATACACATACACACACATGTGCAAGTGCACACATGTGCACACACACACACACACACACATTTCCATCCTTTATTCCCTCCTTAACCCTTCGTTAGTGTGGGTTTCATATGAAAGGCCTACTGCCTTTTAAATATTTCAAAACTTGTTTAGCTGCAGTCCAATGTTTAAGAAATGGAGAATTAAGATGTTCAATAAAATTTATGGCAAAAAGAATGTTAGGGCCAGAATTTAAGCCAACAAATTCAGGACATCCAACGAGATTAGCAAAAGGTTGATATAATGCTAATTTCCCATCATTCTACAGAAAGTGAGAGTTTTTGGTAGATCTTACATGACAAGGAGTACTAGCAGGATGTGAAAAACCCAAACCAAACTTTTGAATAATATCTTCAATGAACTTTGTTTGACACACTAATAAAACATCCTTCTCTCGATATCGTTGAATCTAAATACCGAGACATGAGTGTATGTCTCCAAGATCCACCATGTCAAATGCAAAAGATAAAACCTTATTTACTTGTTGAAGGAAGTTGAGATTGTTAGAAACAAGTATGGTATCATCCACATATAGAGCAAGATTAACAGAACTATCATCCACATATAGAGCAAGATCTGAAGCAAAATGTCAAGGATTTTGGATGAGCATTGAGGATATTTGAAAGAAATTATGGAGCCATACTATGCAAATTCATGACCTCAGGAAGAAGTAGGGCACCTCAAGGTTAAACTTGTGCACTTCTATATGAAAGAATCGAAAATCAAGGTGACATTTACTCACTCTAGGTGAAAATTTCTTCACTCTCAATGTAGCATAATCTATAACTTCACAACAGCTTTGGTTAGTGAGTGAATCTAAGTGGAGCTATTAAATTTATTAAAAATCAAAAGCTACTTTGAAATTCTAATAACTACAATGTAAACTTTCTTATTCAAATGTTGCTAAGCTGTGCTTAATCTCTCAGCATCCTTGTTGCAATCATCTATCATTTAAAAAGCCACTATATTGCATGGAAAACAAATATCAAAAGTAGCCTTTAGGCTTGCCAAAAATTTTTAATTAAAGAATTTTATCTAATTACATGTTGCACTAAAAGTGGATCTATTGATTGATATGGAAATAATAAATGAAACTTTGCATGGAACCCCTTCTTTGCAGTCCTAGATAAGGCTCAACAAGTAAGAATCATATAGAAGAACAAGCATGATATTAAGGGTCAGAGTCATTGAGCATCTCAAGATCACCAATATTGTTTAGTGTCATATTTGGGGGTCATCATCTTGATCAATTGAGGATCAATCTACTACCATCTCAATGGGGCTAAGATGAACAACTTGTACCAAGAATAACCACACATGTCATAACACACAAAAATCCACACTTTGTAATGTAAAAGCCATCCATATCAAGAGACTTTGAGCACCAAGCTTTTCTCGAAGCTCCTTCATCTCATAGCTTTCAATGAATAATCACATGGTTGATCTCAAGGAATCACATTGTCAAGTGTTTTTCTGAAAACTGAAAAGCCCTAGTCAAACTATAGTTAGGTTTGATCTTTGCTAGCTTAGTTGTTTGCATGACAGTTTGTTTTGTTATTTTGTAATTAGATTTCTTGTGTTTGTCTAGCTTAGGATTTGTTCTGTCATTTTGTTTGATTTGTGTGAAACTTGATAGCCTTGGTCGAGCTTGGTATTTTTTTGAACAGGATGAAGCTTGTGCTTGTCAATAGGTACTGAACATTGAGGAGCTAGGTATGTTTTCTAGTCGAGACTTTTGCACATCATGGGGATAATGGGTTCACGAGCACTTGACGTTGTACTTGTTGATGCACTACACTCGGGGGTCCTCTCCTGTTCTTATCAAATACTTCCATGCCATGGATTGGGATTATGCACGTTTTGCACCATCATTGAGCACTTGCACGGCATGAGGTCCGCTGCAACTATATGCAGTAAATTTTAGATGCACGCGCACATGAGAGAGCACCTGTCATTGAACACGCACATTTCTTGCACGCACGATATTTGGGATGCTCATCACAAAGTTAGGAACCTCTGGTTGAGAGTGTAAGGTGGTTGGGTGAGTTCGAGGGTCATGAAGGATGCCACCAATTGTGAGAAGTGTTGTTCTTATATGGTCAACATCTTGAGGACCATCATTTTCAAGAGTGATTGTGAGATTTTGGATGGGTGGAGCCGAGTATATCATATCTTTTTTATGAGAGTTGAGAGGTGAGGATAAAGAATTTAAAATTAATCAAGAAATTTTGTTTGCATTTTGCATGATGCATGATCACATATAGATAAACTAGGCACAATTTCTTCAATGCATACATTATTTTTGTGTGTAGCATGGATTGATTGATTGCATATCATGGATCCAACATTGCATATTTTTTCAAATCATAAATGATTGGGCACGGAGTTCATTTTCAAAAACTATATTCCTGCTAGGCCACATTGCATAAAAAAACAGGTTCATATCCAGAGAATATTTATTTTGAAGACTCAAGGATCAAAGGAAAAGATTGTACGTTTTACATCGTCAGTGAGTATTTCTTAAAGAAAAAGAGGGCATATGTGCTGAAAGTATATGAAATTACAAGAACAATAGGCCAAGGAAGGGAATAAGTCATCCAAGATAAAAGATGGAGAAAAAATGATGTGATTTATGAAAATCTGTATTTTTGCCTGATTTTGACGGATTTTCGTATTTCTGCCCGCGTAAGCTCATCGACCTTGATTACTATATAATGTGTGTGAGTGTGGATAGAAAACTATATAAGGAGAGGAGAATGAAGAGTTAAGAGCCTTCCCCCTTGATTACAACTACATTTTTTGAGAGAGGAGAGTGAAGGGTCACTTCCTAGAGATAAGTTTTTTTACTTCAGGGAGCTACTTGGAGTACAATACTTGAGTTGAGCTTTAGGGGGAGTGTTGAGAGTAAAGCTCAATGCTATTGACACTGACTCTACTTAGTAGAGTTGTAGCTAGTTATTACTAGTCATGTGTGGCATAATGATGAGTCAATCAAACTTAACTCAGGCTAGAGGTGTTTAGTGAGTTAGTGACCTACTTTCATACTCTATATGTGTGACTTAGATTTAGAACCTTTGAGCATTGCAATGAATCAATAATGGAAGAGAGAGTACAATTCTCTCTATTTATGGTGGCAATCTTTGCCTGTCTCTTCCCCTCTCTTTGAACATGATGTACGCATTAGTATAGACTGCATCATTAAATCCCCAAAATGCTTTGTGCCACAATTTTCAACAAACCATGCTTTCTTTATTTGAGTATGATGAAGCGATACACATTTGATGAAAGATGTGGCAACCTACCTCATTCTCATTATACATCGTAACTACTTCAGGACATCAAACTATAGCTTACAAACTTGTCATGTGCAACCTACATTACCTATACTCCAAACATTACTTGCAAGAAACATTGGTTTTACAAAGACTTGCCAACAAGAAAAAACCCAATCTTTGTACAATATACATAGCGTGATGAACCATGGGCTGCTAACTTATCTAACCATACATGATCCTTAGGACACATTTTTGAGTTCTTTGTAACGAACATACTTCTTGTCCCTCCAAATCCATTTTTTGTTAGCCATTGCAAAATCTTAAATTATGTAAATACTCTATGACAGTATACATAATGCTGCTTAGCTCTGCTCAATGTCTTACAGTTCTCTTGAGATGTGGGTATTAGCATGATAATAGGCACACCCTCAATATTTTTAGTTCAAATGCATCAATGAAAGATATATATCACCATGATAAAGCCAATGTGGTTCTATCTATTAGATTGCACTGTTTGGTGAAACTAAAGCAAGAAATGCTGAATAAACCAAAGGATTCCAACTCTGATGTCATTTTGTCCCACAATCAGAATGGGTTTCATCAATTGGCCGAGTCATATAAGAGTCACTGATTTCTTCCTTTGCTTTAACTGAGTGAACTCATGATAGTTCTCTCCTTGATTTCTCATCAATGACAGTATACAATTGCATGTTTGAGCTATGGGCAATATTTTCGACTCTGGGGATAGTAACTTTCACTTTGTTTACAAATAAAGGACTATAACTAGTGAAGGCACTTGAACGAGATGGTTGTCTAATAGCAGAGGGAAACAGTGGAGATAGAAGTTTGTCCTTCCATGATCCCAGTATTTTGAACTTCAGGTGTCAAATCTGATGTTGTTTTGTCCCACAATCAGAATGAGTTTTATCAGCAATTGGCCGAGTCATATAAGAGTCACTAATTTCTTCCTTTGCTTTAACTGAGTGAACTCATGGTAGTTCTCTCCTTGCTTTCTCATCATTAAGAAGCTTCCAGCAGAGTGTTTAATTCCAATGGTTTTTAATTGCGTTGACAGTTTGAGCAAGAAAGAAGTCTTGCAATTCATGCCCATTTGTTTCCTTGTTCTGCATGAACTTCAATAATCTTGCGATCTTCTTCCTCTTCATGCGATCCTAATGCCCCTGTTGCAGAGTAAAGCTTTCTACAATCTGAGTTAGCCCTACATAAATTTTCATACTCAAGACATTGTATATTTCGTAGGAAGAAAGCATGCAAGAATTCAAACTTCTCCCTTCAGCTACATCATCTTCACCTTCTCGTTTGCATGTCGATCTCGCACACTTGGCATTTGTCACTTTGACAGTTTTCTTCTTTGTGTCATGCATCGACTACTTTGGCACCTTCCAGGATGTCTTCTTTGGTCGCGGTCACTTTTTGCGTGCTTCTCGATCACCTTCGATTTTCTCGTCGGCGTTTCCTTCGTCTCTTTGGGGCATGTTGTCAATGCCCCTACCCCCCCCCCCCCCCCCCCCCCTTGCACTACAAGTTGACGCTCCCTTTAGCTCTCTATGGCTCTAGGCAACCTTCATCTACATCTCAATTTTGAAGCTTCGTTGTCGTTTTCTCCAACCTCGCGAGTTTGTTTTGTCGCAACTTCATCACTGACACTTTGTCTTCGTAGCAGCTTGCTAATCTTCTTCTCGTTGTCCTCCACTTCTTTGTTCATCTTCAGACTCCTACACCTTCATCAAGCCGATCACGATGAAGAAATTGTTGCTTCACTTTGTTCCCCTCCTCGTTTCCTTCTTTCTCCCTCTTGTCCTTTTATAATCAGTGCCATCCTGAAAGCTCGTGGCTTCAGGAAAAATAACTTCAGAAAGCTTTAGATATCATTGTCAATGATGACGCTTTTCTTTCTCTTAGCACGAAAGCATTGTTCATTGACGTCAATGATAATGTTATTGAGACATTCCTGCTCTGAACAGGTTGTTTCTTTTCTTCTTCTTGTTTATCCGAGAAAGGTTTGTATGTTCTTGTTTGAGTGATGAGGATCATTTTTCACAACGTGTAACTGATACAATGTTGCTAGCACCTCCTCTCTTAGTTAAGGTGGTGAAGTGGTTTCAACGGCAAAGTATGTGTAATCATGTCCATGTTCATCCAAGGTTCATCTATGGGTATAAGACACTCTTCCATTTCATGAAGTAGAACAACAAGATTGCACTGGTAATCCATAACCTCAGAAAGACCAGTCTCTCTCTTCATATCTCATTTGATACCAAGAGAGGCCATTGTCCAAGGTATGTATAATACCAATAAGTTTTGTCAAAACTAAATATATCTTTTTACAATGTGGCAAGTTGATTATATTATATCGATGCTCACATTATCCCTTTGGTCAAAACCAGTCTTCTTTCAAGATGTCTTGTATCTATATGCAGGTTGAGTACTAGGTAGAGGGACAATGATCACATCTTAGCTAGTCTCCACCATCTCGGATTTAGCAATAATCCACATGGATAACTTTTAGCTTTCATGGACTGCTAAATATTGATTCAACTTTTCTTATGAGCTGTCATATCATCTGCACTGGAAAACATAAGATGAAATGTAAATACTTAAAAACTTTGCATCCGCCTTTGAGATATCCGCACCTCATAGTCCCCAAAATGTGATGATCGACATTGCTCCATTTGGATTCATCACTCCTACCTCTATTCTAAGTTGAAATTCCACACTCTACCTTGCTTCATACTTCAACCCATATTGGCCATGTGCAAAAATTGGCATAGGTTTAGCACAAAAGCCTTTTTATAGCCCTCTTCTTTTTTTGTACTGCTCTAGATTTAACAAGGCCTTGTTATTAGGAATGATTTCCGTCACCTTTTCTTGTGCCTATAGTGGTCTATAAACCTTAAATGCATGGGATTAGGAAAATTTTCATACAGGAGTAGAGAAATCACAACTTGGAGCTTAGTAGGGTCCGGGTCAAAGAAGTTCTTAAAGCTATCTCTATGGCAAGATCATACTATGCTTTGCATGAAGCTCATGAGTTCCTTTCCCTTATGGTCTTGGAAGTCTTCACTTGTGCTAGTCAATGTGTAGTACATGTGTGATTTAAGATCTTCCTACTTGGCTTCAATTGGCCTTCTTTCATGTGGCTGGGCTTGTGAGGTGCTATGATCACTCCCACCAAAATAGATTGCTAGACATCTCCTACCATGATCATTCGCTTTACACTTGCATCGATGGCTACTTCTACTCTACCGGGATTACTCACATGATGAACACATGATGCAAATCTTGGTAGCAATTGTGAAGCCGTTTGCCCTACTACTGACAAGGCAAAGGAGTGGTCATAAAGTCATATAACTAAGCTACGAAAGGGAGATGCCCCAAAAATGCACATAGACATATGTTATAGACATAATGTATATGCATATGTCCCAAATACATATAGGTTATACACATGGGCAATGCATATATTATATCCCATGTATAGGCTATGCATTTTCCCATGCATAGGCTTACACATAAGCAATGCATACCCTAACCACATTCTCAAAAGAGTCCCTAAAATATCCTAATGATGCCAAGCAATGGCTTAGATGGACAGCCTTACCCACTGGATCAATGCAATAACAAATTAGAAACAATGAATACCAAAAATCTAACCAAGCATAAAAAAAAATAGGCACACATACCTTTTATTTTTTCCTAACTTTGCTACTTCTGTCTCCTACCCTCTTCTCCACTATAGAGCCTACGGTACACACTCTTGACAAGAGATATTACACTTTAAAAATAGCATATGCATGTCTACAAAGTAGCTGCATTGACTCTCATCTCTGAAATGTGTTAGGAAGGAACCCTAGAGCTTTCAAAATTGTGTGAAATGCTTCGTTCACTATGCAAAAGACAACCATTTCCATATAAATCCTAGTGACAATAAGCTCGTTTCTTAGACCATCAATAAAGAAACAAGGATTCATAGCACTAAAGTAAGAAGACTCCATACCTTTGAGATGGAAGAAAATGACTATTTCTTGTTCTTTGGGTGCTCCACTAATCAACAACTTGAAGGCCTTTGCCTCTCTCTCTCTCTCTCTCTCTCTCTCTCTCTCTCTCTCCCCTCCTACATGTGTGTATATGTGTGTATATGAGTTTCTTTACTTCTCTTTATTTATTTAACCTCTAGTGACTAGGAATAAAAAGACAATAATAGCATGCTTGTGGGTTTTTAAAAACTGGTCACAAATATATGCATATGCAATCCATTGAACAAAAAACATTTCTAGAACAAATAGAATGGTATGTAAATGAGTTAAACAATTATTTACATGAGATTTTAAATGTGTTGGTATTCCTAGCCTAATCCAACATGGCCATACACCTTACACCCTAAACCCTTAACCCTTGATCCTAAACCATAAATCCTAAATCATGAATATTGTAATAACCTAAACCCTCTTCTCAATACATTAAACCCTAAAGACACTCACATGTTACATTGATAAGCAATGTATACACTTTGTGATGGACAGTCCATCAGAGGACATGAGAACACTAAATATTAAACCCTAAGCACCAAAATATATACCTCAAAATCAAAATCCTAAACCAAGTCCTAAACCCTAAAAACCAAATCATAAATCCTAAATCCTAAAGCCTCTTCTCTAAACATCTAATGGGTACATAGTAAATGCATAGAGACTGCATGACCAAAACTAGAATTTTGCATGAAGAGACCTCTTAGTATGATAATATAGACATCCATAAGTAGTTGAAAAAAAATAGGTTAGATGTTTTGATATATAATGATATGTAAATCACTCATACTTATTGAGACATATTTTCTATTTTCTACTACATTTTCAATTTTTCCATATCCATAAAATTTTTAAGCACAATAATTTTCACACTTAATAAAATATTTTATATGTGACCAAACCTCCAATCAGTACCTTGATACAAAAAAAAAAAGACATAGTAAGGTTCTCAAAAGTGATGGATTTTTTTTAAATTATTGAAATCCCAAAAAGAAATAAATAGAATCCATGGTCATATGTAAGGTATGAAAGTACAAGAAATCTTGAAGAATTGCACGTGTTTATCAACTTAGGGAGATGATAGCAAACTTTGAACCTATAAAAAATTAAAACAGGTGAGTAGATACACAAAGTGTATTGGCTCATAAATTTCACCAAAGATTGTTAGGTAAAAGGATACTTACGTGAACTCCACATGTTGAATGTGATTGATTCACCTATTGAAGTGTGCGCAAAAGGTCTTTGTGATCTTGCACAAAGCAGTCATGTGCATATATTTGCTTATCACATGCTTTACATTTCTACATACTGCATTCGCTATGCCATTCTTCTCAACAATATTGCAAGAATCTTCTCGATTTTTCTTTTCTTCCCTCATTTTTTGTGCACATACAACACATTTATTACTACTTCTCCCCTCACACTTTACAAGCACATGATTATGCATTAGCAAAATATTCCCATTCCCGTTCTTTTTTTCATTCATCATGCCATTGTGAGTTACAACTCTTGTTATCTACTTTGTTGTGCCATACATATTGTCAACCAAGCTTTCTAGTAAGCTCACAACGAATTGGTGCAAAACTATTGGATGCCAGTGCTTGCGAATGGTGTGTTGAGAATCGAGCTCAGTGGCATTGACACACACTTTACTTAGTATAATTGTAGCTAGTTGTTTCTTGTCATGTGTGGCATAATAATGAGTCAATCAGACTCAACTGAGGTCAGAGGTGTCTAGTCAATTTGTGACCTACTTTCATAAACTATATGTTTGACTTAGATTTAGAACCTTTGAGTGTTATAGTGAATGAATCATGGAAGAGAAACTACACTACTCTCTGTTCATGGCTCTAATCTTTGTCCTTGTCTCTTCGCCTCTCTTTGAATATGTTGTCAGATCAAGGTTTTGTAGAAATTGGAGTGTGAAGCTAGAAACTAGATTTAACCCTCAATATGTGAAAGAAATATACTAAAGCATTAACAGCCACAGCCTTAGTCTACAAGGGATGTACTTGAAAGCTCTCTCGTCTAGAGTTGTTAGATCCTATCAAGGCTTTAGGAGGGGTTTTGTTAGTATGTATTGGAGCTCCCTAAGTAACCATTAGAGCTAAACATTGGCACCAGACACTACAAGATTGTTCACACTAGGTGTGCCTATTTTTTCAAGCTTCAAAAATTGATGAAAAGAAAGTATTTCATGCCTATTGACATTTGATACACTCTAGTAAACATGTCAAAGGTAGCATTGATCACTCTCTAGGCATTGGCATCTAGGTTGGGAGCTCCACATTGAGTTGTTATGCTCACACATTGAATGTATGTTGCAGAGAGGGTGCTTCCATACACATAGAGCCAACATATACATGATTGCACTCAAGTGGTAGAAGCGATGGATGCCTTTGGTGTGCCAATTGGACTAACGAGAATTGGTGTGCAGCCATGGATGAAGAATATGCAACATTGCGTAAAAATGACACTTGGCATTTGGTTAAATTGCTTGAATGCAGAACACCCATTGGCTGTAAATGGGTTTACAAAGTGAAATACAAAGCAGATGGATCTCTAGAGAGATACAAAGCATGGTTGATCACTAAAGGTTATGCATAGGAGTACCGTCTTGATTATGAGGAGACTTTCAGTTTGGTTTCAAAAATGGAAACCATGAGAATGATCACTACTTTGCTAGCATTTATTAAGGGATGGGAGCTTTGGCAGATGCATGTGAAATTGCATTTCTGAATGGAGATTTAATTTAGGAAGTGTATATGGAACAACCCAAGGGTTATGTACACCTTGATTACATGAAATATGTGTATGCTAAAAAAGGCACTTTATGGGTTAAAACGTGCACCAAGAGCATGAAATGCTCGCATCAACTCTTATTTACAATAACATGGATTTTAGATAGGAAATGCAAATCATAGTTCATTCACTAAGAAAACAAAAATTGGTGATGTATTCTTAATTATTGATGTAGATGAGTTGATCATTACTAGAGATGATGACCATGGTATTGTTGAAATTAAGTCCATGTTACACACAGAGAGTTTAAAGTAAAAGAATTGGGAGAGCTAAAATATTTTCCTAGCAATGAGGTAGCGACCAAATCTCAAGGAATTCGACTGCTAGAGAAATAATATGCACAGAATATGCTAATCAAGTATGGAATGAGTAATTGTAAGCCCATGGAAATACCGCTAGATTAGAATGCAAAGCATGGAGCTGATGTTGACAGTGAGATAGAGAATGTTACAATGTACAGGCACATGGTGGGCAACCTGATCTATCTTATCACGTTGTTTTGATCTTAGTTATTCAGTAGGATTGATTAGTCAATTTATGTAAAATCCATGCTAGCCTCACTTGGATGCATTTAGGAGGCTAATGCAGTATGTGAAGTGTACTTCTGATCATGGGTTGTTTTATGAGTTTGGAAAGCCACTTGAGTTGATACGATATACAAATGCTGTTGGGTTGTCTATGCATATGACAAACGATCAACCAGTGGGCTTATGATTTCAATCTTGGAAGTAGTATGGTCAATTAGAGTAGTAAAAATAAGCCTACACTTGCTATCTGTAGCATAGAGAGAGAGTGTAGAGGTGCAACCTTAGCTACATGTAGAGCAGTTTGGCTATTGAAACTATTCCATGACTTGGATATACAGATGGACAAGAATGTCACATTGCATTGTGACAACATGAGTAGTGTATTGGGAGCAACCTAATTTACCATGAAAAATCAAAGCACATAGAATTCCATTGTCACTTCACCAAGGAAATGGTACTTGCTGGAAGGATATATCTACTTTATGTGAAGGATGAAGACTATGTAGCTAGCATCTTTACCAAATCACTTCCTAGAGATAAGTTTTTTTACTTCAGGGAGCTACTTGAAGTACAACACTTGAGTTGAGCTTGAGGGGGAGTGTTGAGAGTAAAGCTCAATGCTATTGACACTGACTCTACTTAGTATAGTTGTAGCTAGTTGTTACTAGTCATGTGTGGCATAATGATGAGTCAATCAAACTTAACTCAGGCTAGAGGTGTCTAGTGAGTTAGTGACCTACTTTCATACTCTATATGTGTGACTTAGATTTAGAACCTTTGAGCATTGCAATGAATCAATAATGGAAGAGAGAGTACAATGCTCTCTATTTATGGTGGCAATCTTTGCCTGTCTCTTCCCCTCTCTTTGAACATGATGTATGCATTAGTATAGACTGCATCATTAAATCCCCAAAATGCTTTGTGCCACAATTTCCAACAAACCATGCTTTCTTTATTTGAGTATGATGAAGCGATACACATTTGATGAAAGATGTGGCAACCTACCTCATTCTCATTATACATCGTAACTACTTCAGGACATCAAACTATAGCTTACAAACTTGTCATGTGCAACCTACATTACACATACTCCAAACATTACTTGCAAGAAACATTGGTTCTACATAGGCTTGCCAACAAGCAAAAACCCAATCTTTGTACAATATACACAACGTGATGAACCATGGGCTGCTAACTTATCTAACCATACATGATCCTTAGGCCACATTTTTTAGTTCTTTGTAACGAACATACTTCTTGTCCCTCCAAATCCATTGTTTGTTAGCCATTGCAAAATATTAAATTATGTAAATACTCTATGACAATATACATGATGCTGCTTAGCTAGGCTCAATGTCTTATAGTGCTCTTGAGATGTGGATATTAGCATGATAATAGACACACCCTCAATATTTTTAGTTCAAATGCATCAATGAAAGATATATATCACCATGATAAAGCCAATGTGGTTCTATCTATTAGATCACATTGTGTGGTGAAACTAAAGATAGAAATACTGAATAAACCAAAGGATTCCATCTCTGATGTCATTTTGTCCCACAATCAGAATGAGTTTCATTAGCGGTTGGCCGAGTCATATAAGAGTCACTGATTTCTTCCTTTGCTTTAACTGAGTGAACTCATGATAGTTCTCCCCTTGCTTTCTCATGAATGACAGTATACAATTGCACATTTGAGCTATGGGCAGTATTTTTGACTCTGGGGATAGTAACTTTCACTTTGTTTACAATTAAGGGACTATAATTAGTGAAGGCACTTGAACAAGGTGGTTGTCTAATAGCAGAGGGAAACAGTGGAGATAGAAGTTTGTCCTTCCATGATCCCAGTATTTCAAAATTTAGGTGTCAACTCTGATGTCGTTTTGTCCCACAATCAGAATGAGTTTTATCAGCAATTGGCCGAGTCATATAAGAGTCACTAATTTCTTCCTTTGCTTTAAGTGAGTGAACTCATGGTAGTTCTCTCCTTGCTTTCTCATCATTAAGAAGCTTCCAGCGGAGTGTTTAATTCCAATGGTTTTTAATTGCGTTGACAGTTTGAGCAAGAAAGCAGTCTAGCAATTCAAGCCCATTTGTTTCCTTTTTCTGCATGAACTTCAATAATCTTGGAATCTTCTTCCTCTTCATGCAATCCTAATGCCCGTGTTGTAGATTAAAGCTTTCTACAATATGAGTTAGCCCTGCATAAATTTTCATACTCAAGACATTGTATATTGCGTAGGAATAAAGCATGCAAGAATTCAAACTTCTCCCTTCAGCTACATCATATTCACCTTCTCGTTCGCATGTCGATGTCGCACACTCAGCCTTTGTCGCTTTCACAGTTTTCTTCTTTGTGTCATGCATCGACTACTTTGGCACCTTCCACGTCGTCTTCTTTGGTCACGGTCACTTTCTGCGTGCTTCTCGATCACCTTCAATTTTCTTGTCGGAATTTTTTTTGTCTCTTTGGGGCATGTTGTCAATGCCCTCCCCCCCCCCTTGCACTACAAGTTGACGCTCCCTTTAGCTCTCTATGGCTCAACGCCACCTTCATCTACATCTCAACTTTGAAGCTTCGTTGTCGTTTTCTCCAACCTCACCAATTTGTGTTGTCGCAACTTCATCACTGACACTTTGTCGTTGCAGCAGCTCGCTAATCTTCTTCTCGTTGTCCTCCACTTCTTTGTTCATCTTCAGACTCCTACACCTTCATCAAGCCGATCACGATGAAGACATTGTTGCTTCACTTTGTTCCCCTACTCGTTTCCTTCTTTCTCCCTCTTGTCCTTTTATAATCAGTGCCATCCTGAAAGCTCGTGGCTTCAGGAAAAAAAACTTTAGAAAGCTTTAGATATCATTGTCAATGATGACGCTTTTCTTTCTCTCAGCACGAAAGCATTGTTCATTGACGTCAATGATAATGTTATTGAGACATTCCTGCTCTGAACAGGTTGTTTCTTTTCTTCTTCTTGTTTATCCGAGAAAGGTTTGTATGTTCTTGTTTGAGTGATGAGGATCATTTTTCACAACGTGTAACTGATACAATGTTGCTAGCACCTCCTCTCTTAGTCAAGGTGGTGAAGTGGTTTCACCGGCAAAGTATGTGTAATCATGTCCATGTTCATCCAAGGTTCATCTATGGGTATAAGACACTCTTCCATTTCATGAAGTAGAACAACAAGATTGCACTGGTAATCCATAACCTCAGAAAGACCAGTCTCTCTCTTCATATCTCATTTGATACCAAGAGAGGCCATTGTCCAAGGTATGTATAATACCAATAAGTTTTGTCAAAACTAAATATATCTTTTTACAATGTGGCAAGTTGATTATATTATATCGATGCTCACATTATCCCTTTGGTCAAAACCAGTCTTCTTTCAAGATGTCTTGTATCTATATGCAGGTTGAGTACTAGGTAGAGGGACAATGATCACATCTTAGCTAGTCTCCACCATCTCGGATTTAGCAATAATCCACGTGGATAACTTTTAGCTTTCATGGACTGCTAAATATTGATTCAACTTTTCTTATGAAGAGTCATATCATCTGCACTGGCAACATCCGAATTACAACCTTTTCCTCAAGTCCTCCAGTCTTCAAAACGGAAACCTTCATATGAACCATTTTCCCATGCATTGTGCCCTATGAAAAACATGCGTTGGAAAAGAACTTCATGCCCAATCACTTATGCAGTTTGCAAATTAGAATCCATTCCACACAAAAAATTATGAATGCATTAAAGAATTTGTGCCTAGCCTAACCACATAAAGAGACACACACAACATAAAATAAATTCCTAATGACGATGACTTATGTGATCAATTTCTTGGCAAAAAGCTCGGCCCTCAGATTTGTAGTACTGGTGTACGCGTAGCGTCACGACAATGTTCATTTAATCCACTGGGTGGCCTTAAATACCATAAAAATTATAGTATTTCCAAGGCTCATAATGATGTTTCTTTCCTAATAAAAGATATGCAATGTATCCAAGTGGTGTTGCAACCTCTCTAGCTATGTGAGATAAGAAAAATATTATACATACAATAGTGAAGATACCAATACTCCCCCAAGGCCATATCCATCTTTCCCTAATCTATTTACTTAGACATCTCATTAACATATAGCTAAATGAAAGTAGATCAAAGTGAGCAACAATATTCAATCAAATATTTCTCATTCTCTTTGAAATCCCTTCTGTAACTCAGACTTATTCAGTTACCAACTCATGCTGTTCCAAAATCCACTACTACACCTTAAAAAGGACCCCAAGATCCTCTAATCTTTGCACAAGTCTATGATATAGCACTAGATCCATCTCACATGTACTCTACCCTCCTCAATGATAGATTGTGTTGGGAGTTAAAGGCCACATGTCCCTAGCCATCTACATTGACTTGTACTTACCACCCAAACATTTGTACATTGCAATTGGTAGCTACATATTCAAGTTACTTTGTTTTGTATTCTTTACATGCCAATAGAATTAAGGGAAGGCATGTCACACATTGTGACTATTGAAGTTCCCACATACCATCTTAGTCTCTCTTTCTTTTGCTCATGCTTCTAGTCCTACTTTTTCTTTCAAGTGGTATCAAACAGGGCATTCCAAGAGCTTCTTTAACATTACATTCAACCCGAGAAGAAGAGCTTGCTTGAAACTTTCATGGTTGCCCCAACCCTATATGCCCAAGCTTTTGAGTGGTCTTTCCTTTACTTCAACTTAATACATGCTCAATATAGAGGATCCATGGAGCATCTTTAAGTGGCCAACATAGTAGCAATAACTCCTAGTCCAACAAGAATAACTCATGCTATTTACGCATGGCGATTCCATCCCATGTCTTGCCTCTTCTATATCACTTGGTGCTGATCACTCCTTATCTAGTGGTTATGCAAATCTTTAGTAACCATTTAAGAATTATTGTAACATTTGTAAGGTAGTCTTGAGTGCTATTTGGATCCCTTGAGATTAGACATTCACTGTAAATATAGGGTATGTTCGATATATACTACTTGCATAGTATGTATTTGAATGCTTATGGCTTATGTAATGCTTATGGGGCAAGTTTATAAAATGTGGATATTGGTTTGATGCTTGGGAAGCCTTCTTAGACTGATTAGAGCTTAAATAGGTCATCATTTGAAGGGTTTCTTGCTGCAGCTAAGTTTGGATAGCAAGCATTTACAGTGAATGTTTATGTATGAAACTCGTACATGCTATTTGAGTATCATACATGGTCATGTTGATGATTGACATTGATGTATATGCTTCAACATCCTTATGTTGAGATCTACATATTCTATTTGAGCTTAGGTGGTTGCATTTGGGTAGTGACTATTTGCTTCGGTGTTTTCCACTTGTCGGCTTGAAGACATATTGAAAGTATATGCTCCCAAATGTATACATGATGATATATTTTGGCCACCTATATGCTATGAACTCTATGCCTTGAGCTTCCTTTGCTACTTTGGATACTCTGGATCTACTCAAATTAGGAGTAATTTTCATCTTATTTGCAAATGGTGGTTCATTTGAGTAAGTGGGAGACTCTCTTACGATTTGTTGAAATTGCTTTATGTATATACTCTCATTGCAGAGGTTTATGATTGTGGATTAATTTGCCTTTGACACCTTGGATGTTTTGACACTCACTACAACAAAGAGGCTCCATATATGCGCTTGTAGACGCAATATTTGAATTGTGTTTTAAAATGTTGGGCGCGTTTATTACCGTGTCTACTAGCGCGTCTAAAATTTCGCGTCTACAACCGCGCTTATGGTTAAAACTACAAGCACATATAGAGGCAAAAATAGACCCAAATATAGACTCCCCTTTTGACACGGTCTGTAAATATATAATCATATTTATAAAAAAGTAGATATATTCATATTCTACGTCTATAGAGGCGTGTAATTGCACGTCTAAAAATGCGTGTACTCTCGAACTTTTTGACGATTATAGACACACATTTTTCCTACAATTTAGACGCGTGGATAGATGCGCAAAACGGAGTTCCCCCCATCAAATTGTATGCTTAGGGAAAACAAAGAAAGATTATTATACTGAAAACAAAAGAATGTGGAGAGCCAAAGTTCATATATTGATAATAACACATGATGAGCGTACTGTGCTGAAACATTTATACATATTTTGAAGATTTTTGTACTAAAAACAAAACAATGTAGAACAGAAAATTTCATATATAAAGATGAAACGTTTTTACATGACGAGTTCTAGTACTTGTGACCTCAAGCATGGTCATGGTCGCAAGCACTAGCTGAAAGTAATACATATCAAAAATGAAAACTACAAGGCCAAGGGGAGACATGCATACACGAGGCTCCTCTACATCTACTCAAAAGAGGCATCATCATCGCTACCACCACTGTTGCCGGTGCTGATGCTGGTGTAGCCACCGGTACTACTTGTCCCCCCTTCGCTATCCTTGACTGCATCAAGATTCGCCTACACAAAGGATTAAGGTATATAAATACCATTAAAAATAATAAATTAGAGTTACCTATACTTTTCATGTAAAAAATAAAACATACCTCTTCTGGCTATGGAATCCTCATTACATGATTCTATTGCTCCTCCGTGATTACAAAATTTTAACATACAACGTATTAGAACACACTACATAATGAATTGAAAAAAGATACAAAATTTAAAATTTTTCAAAAAATCAAATAATACTTACAAACTCAGCCTCCCATGACTCCCTGCCACCCGATCCATAATGCGACGATCCCATGGTTGCCATCTGGATACGTCGTGCCTCTGCATGTTGGCGACTTGTCCTTTTCTCTACTACTCTCTTCTTGGCCTCTTTCCACTCCATGCGGTGGAAATTGGGTGGTTGGCCATATCTAGGGTGCCCCTGCTCTTGTCTCTGCAGTGACTCCTTGGCGCACGTCATAAGGTGAGACCTCTTGTTATGAAGCACGTCTCTCACCTTTGACTGTCCCCAATCATCTAAGAATCGTGAATTCTCAGGATTAGGATACCTTATATGTACTGCCCTTCTAGCACCTCTTGCCACAAACCACTTTTTTGGTGCTTGAAGGGAATCATATAATCTTTGTATGTGGCATGCACTACACTCCTCAAGTAGACTATCACTTCCCTCCCCTGAGGATTACGCAAGATACCACCAACATCTATGACAGAGTAGTGCATTTGTGGAGGCTCACCTCTCTCATTTTCCCTCCCTTGATGGGCACTACCCTCAACCTCACTCGATGCACGTGCTTCTGTAGATACATATGCTTCGGCCGATCCATGTATTTTAGGTGATCCCTGTGCATCAACTGATTTGTGTGTATGCATAGTGCATGGAGTACCTATTAGTAGAGGTGTACCAAGGTTTGGTGTTTCCGTGGCAATGCTAGGCAAAGATGTGATAGGTATCCCAGACATGACACTAAAAACCTCCTCTGCACAGTGGGAGGGCGACCAAGATAACGAGTC
This sequence comes from Lygodium microphyllum, assembly GCF_053477565.2. Classification (NCBI taxonomy): domain Eukaryota; kingdom Viridiplantae; phylum Streptophyta; class Polypodiopsida; order Schizaeales; family Lygodiaceae; genus Lygodium; species Lygodium microphyllum. Next base: position 139,824,207 of record NC_141151.1, on the reverse strand, counting down.
ATCTCCCCCATGAATTTCTCCTTGTTCGGAAAACCTCCAAAAAAAATACTAACACCTCTAGAAAAATCTGCTAAGGTGTTAATTGCTCCTGATTTCCTTTCAATTTTGTTAGCAGGACATGGTGATGTGACAATCCCACCTCTACCCTTCGTGTAGAGATTAAGCTAAGCTAAAATATTTTCGATCGAACGTCAATTGAAATCATGACAAATTAGCTACAATCTAATCGACATCCATCATGCCTCTATATGTCTATTGTGTCTCTCGAACATAGAGATCAGCATGCGAATTGATAAGCGCTCATCTTAATAAATGTAATATATCAAATTCACTCCTATTAAGGTTAAAGGAAAATTTCTTTTCTCCTATCGTCCTATCCGCGACGGTCGACCTCGAAGGAGGGAAGGGAATAGAAGAGCCAGCAAGCTCCTCGCTGGAGCTTGCTCGGCTTCACGGCCATGTGAATGGACACGTTTGAGGGGGAGGATTCCCTCCCCTCCCCTATCTAATTAGGGAGGGCCGCACGCTACTGGGAGGAAGGTGAGAATGTCCCTGGAAGGGTTGTTGTGACGCAACATCGCCAAGCTGTTGTGAGGGGGAAGGCTGAAGGGAAGGTGACCATGGAAGCCGCCATACTGCCGGCGACTGACGAAGAGGAGGAGAGGGCGCCGTTGTGGAGTCGCCGCTGGGCTGAGTGTGCCACCATCTGCAACGCCGCTGCTGCCGCTGCAGCTATCATTTGCCGCCTCCATCCTCTCTCCCCACATGGCCCTTTGAGCCATAAAAGCTTCAAGAAGCTTCTTGAAGCTTCTAAGGGGGGGGCTCCTCTAAGCCCCCCTTCCTGTGGAGCCACTAAACCCCCCCACCCCGTGCTTAAGCCACCTTATCCCCCACTCCCCGTGGCCTCAAAAACCACTCCCCCCCCGGTTTTAAACGCTTAAGCCCCCTTCCCATGGATGGACCCCCCTGAAAAGAACTAAGGCTTGAAAAGCCTTGTTACCTCCCCCCCCCCCCCCCGGTGCTTAAATTTATAAGCCCCTTCTTGTGTTTTTTTGAAACCCCTGTTTCACCCCCCCTCGTGCCCTTTTCTTTTTACACACCTTTTACCCCGTGGTGTTAAAAATTTTCCCCTCTCACTCCCGTGTTTGACCTTTAAGAAGCCCCTTTTATACTCGTGCTTAAACCCCGTTCCCATTCCCTTGGAACCATTATCACCTTTTTCCCCCGTGCCATAAGCCCTTTCACCCTTCACCTTTTCCCTCAGTTTGGAACTTACCCCCGTGTCCAAAAATCCCTTCAAGGTCCCCCTTCCCATACCCCTTTCACTCATGTGCCCAAAGATCTCCCAAGGTCCCTTCATATATGTTTGTGAAACCACACTCACACACACCCTTTTCACCGTGAATATACCCTATAGAGCTTTTTATTTAGGCCTTGTAAGCCTTTCCCTCTCAAATGAATTAAGGCCTTAAACGTCTTACTACCCCCTTCTCATGGTTAATCCCTTAACGATTCCTTGCCTCGATAAAGAGAAGAAGAGTATTGAAGCGACGGTGGAATTCCGAAAAGAAGTGTAAAGCTCCTTCCACGTCGAAGGACTACAGTTGCAATGCCACCTAAGAAAGTCCAAGGAGCAGCTGCGGGAGGGTCATCTCCTAGTATCCATGTGGATATCTCACCCCAAAACCAGGTTTTTCCTTCTTAATTTTATATCGGTTTTTATTCAATCATGCAAGATGAATTGTTAGGGATAAGATATATATTTTGTCCTAGTTATTTACGATAAAGAAATTTAGTTTAATTAAAACATGCAAAATAAATAAAGTATAAACATAGTTCTCCTTCAAAAAGTATTATGCATTGAAACAAATTATGAGCAAGATTATTTACCCACTAAAGTAGTATACTTCGATTAAGTTTAGAAGGTATAATTTTGGGATGTATTCTTTGATATCCTTCTAAGTAAGGAAGGTTAAAAACCGGAAACGAAAGTATCCAATGAACTTTAGGGTTGACCAAGTTGGGTTAATAGGGTACACCCTAACCCATAATATAAAGGATCTTGCCAAGTTGCAAGGTACCCCGGATCGAGTGCTAGATGCATTGAAAATGAAAGATTTTTTCCTTAGCAGTTTGCCAACAACAAGATCGATTAATGGAAATATTTGTGCTTGCTAGAGATTTTGGAGCACTATTTGATTTAGGAATTACAAATTAAATGAATTTCTATACTTCAGGTTAAAGGCCTGAAGGGAGAGGCAGCTTCAGTTACCCTCGACTACCTCCCTGACCCTAACCAAGGGGGTTGTTGACCACGCCGGGAACGTGGACCGAACCCGCCACGAGAGGTCTCTCCGTTGAGCACTACTTGGAGCAGGAGGATGCTTGGGTGCCAGGGGGCTCTCGCTGTAAATCCCTCGCCTTTCGCGTCCTCCATAAGAGGCTAACGTGACTCGGGATTGGATCTCGAGGCCCGCATACTAGTCTACGGGCGGAAGCTTGGAATAGTTATCCCTGTGGATCGCTAGATAGCCTTCGGGCGGATTATGGACAAGCCTACGGGCGGATCTCCTTGTATTTCAAAGATAAATATGATGATATGTTAACAAAGAACTTGTCTGCTATTGTTTTCTATGTCACATGATAAGATTACGTGAAGGAACCAGTGCTTAACGGATTAATTAAAGAAGCTGGTTATTTCATGTCTAACTAATGTGTTAGATAATTACTCAACTAAAACAAACCGAGGAAAGTGCAGAGGATGGGCCATGGGTCCGTCCTAAGGTTGGGTGGTCTCCGTTGGCTGAGAACTTTTCTCAAATCTTGAAGAAGAGCAGGATGATCGTTAAAGGATACGAGCAAAGCGTTGACCTAGAGTTGTGTCTTACCGAATTTATGTTGTTTTAGGGGAACGGAATGGGACTATGCCTTATGGAAGATAGGTTGAGCTTTGCATCTCTCTCGTTTCCCATTCTCCTTGAACCAAGTGCAGCATGAATCCGCTTCGGACCTGGCGTTTCTGCGTAAAGTAGTTCGCTTGGGTCCGACGCTAGTTGCTATTAGGAAAAAACCAATCAGGAAAACCCTAATTCCAGTCGATCCTAAGTGGGAACGGCCAGAATACTTCTGCTATGTGGCAGATGCGAGAAGCCCTAGATCGCAAACCCGATAACATTCCATGGGAGTGCCGGGCGGAGCTTTCTAGACATCCTTTCTGATGGACTGCTAAGGCGTGTCCTGGATGATACTAGTGGACACGTTACAGTTGGTATCAGAGCCGACCAATAACAGAATTGTTTTTATGAAATCTCAAAGAAATGAAGTAAAGCAATTGTTGTTGTCCAAACATTTCGTTACCTTCAATGCTGCCTTGTAGAATTATGAACCATGGAACAAGTTTCTGGTATTTCGAGTCATGCTTATGACTGCAATGCATTCTCCGCTTTATCAACAAAGGGTTGAGATGATGAACATCCTAGAGAAGATTTATAATCCATCACCTTTGTACATGGAACGAAGATGGATAGGTGCTTCAAGAATCTACTATATAGCCGCCCACTAGTTTGCTTATCTACAAACCAACCTAAAGAGGATCAAGTGGTTGGAAGACCTGAAAGTCGTGAAGCTGTTCGTTTTTGTGGAAGCTCAGGTAAATTCGACTTTACATATTCGAGGTCGGAGGGTTGAGATGAACTCATATGTATATGAGGAAGTAACTCGTGTAATCCCCACCGATAGGATTAAAGTGTTGGACCGCCATGAGAAGTATGGATTCCAACGGAAAGGATATCCTGAACTTCCAATGAATTACCGATTCCTGAAGATCCATGACCCAAAACCTTATTATTACACAGTTCCTGTAGATAAATGCAATACAACGTTGTTCTCCCCAAACTAAATGTAACAATTGGCTTATCATCACATGAAATGTTGTATTCAAAAGGGCTATGCCCATGTAAATGCAAATAAAGACTTCTTTTTATCAATGTCTGGCTGTGCATAAGAGTTGATAAAAAGTTAAGTAGCTACATTGTTTACGAGATAGCTCAATTAAAGATAAGCTAACGTCGATTATTGTATAATAACGTTAAGAAAACCTTTATTCAGGCACAACCCCAGGTACAGGTTCCTAATTCGCCTCCTACATCAAGTATTGCTGTGATCCAGGAGAAGAAGATCCTTCTCAAGCAGATTAAGCCACCCGAGTTTGACGGGAGAGGTAGATTCGTTCAGGTTGATGCTGAAATTTGGATTGAATCCATGGAGGATTACTTCGAAGCAGCCGGTACTACACCTGCCAATCAAGCTATGTTCACTAAGTTAAAACTCACCGGTGAAGCCAGATTTTGGTGGAAGCAATGGTGCACTCATTCGAGCAGTGCCTATAATTCAGGAGGTACAAGCTAGACCAAGGGGTAACAAAACTTGGTCTTATAATGACCCGAACAGAGGAGCATTCAGACCTCAAATGAAGAGAGTTCAAGGTCATAATCAAGGACAAAGAAAGAAAGCAAGGACGAACAACGTCAACAACTTTGTTCCTACTCAAAGTAATGGCCAAAACCTCCGTTGTTTCCACTGCAACGAACCCGGTCACTTCAAGAGGCAATGTCCCAAGCTTGGTGGAGGACATCGCCAAGCGCCTTTCCAAGGAACAGGCCGTGGTCAAGGAGCCGCTACCTAAGGAAGAGGAATAACCGCCTGCATTGCCAATAGGCAAATGTGCGAAGGAGGGGAAGAAGAAGATCCGACCATGGAAGCAGAATTCGAAAGAGCGACAGTCCATGCCGCTTTACACAAGAAAGGGCCGAATCGCCAGTTCTCGGTGATTCAAACACCGTCGGACTATCAAGGTAAAGGTTTCAAAACCTTGATTGATTGTGGCAATACACATTCCTTTATCTCACCAGCATGTGCAAAAAGATTAGGAATAGCCACAGTAGAAGCGTCTACCCTGCTTGTGGAATTGGCAAATGGTCATGAGGTAACTTCTACCATGCAAAGTGCTAAGGTGGAATTCTTTCTGGGAGGAAAGAAGACTTTGGTTAAATTCAGAGTCATGAATTTAGGTATCCATGAGTGTCTACTCGAAATGGATTGGCTTAAGCCCAACGACGCCCACATTCACTGTGGAAAGGGTCAAGTTTCCTTTTGAAACTCTGAAAGGGAATTATTCACAACTCAAGGTGAGGCAGGAGTGCCAAGAATCCAATTGGCCAAAGTATCTCGGATCATAAAAGGAGTCAGAAAAGGATTACCTGTTTACTTGATCAAACTCAACAAGTTAGATCAAAAGCAAGAGTCTCATGAAGGACCTTCTTGGTTAAGGGAATACGCGGATGTATGCCTTGAAGAGTTGATCAAACTTCCACCTCAAAGAGAAGTAGATCATGAGATTAGGTTAGTACCTGGAGCTGCGCCAATTGCAAAGAGACCTTATAGAATGTCCATATGAGAAGAAATTGAGTTGAAGGAACAACTCAAGCAACTGTTAGATCAGGGCTACATCCGACCTAGCAGTTCACCGTGGGGAGCTCCAATACTATTCCAAAAAAAGAAAGATGGGACACTTCGACTATGTATTGATTACCGAGGGTTGAATCAATCAACAGTCAAGAACAAGTATCCTATTCCTGGAATAGATGAGCTTCTTGATCGTCTTCAGGGTGCAAAGATCTTCTCCAAGATTGATCTCAGGTCAGGTTACTATCAGATAAGGATCAAGGAAGAAGATATCCCAAAGACGGCCTTCAATACAAGATATGGGCACTTTGAGTTCCTAGTTATGTCATTCGAGCTTACGAATGCACCTGTTACTATCAATAGATTAATGCGGGATATCTTTAGGCCATATCTTGATGATATCCTGCTTGTCTTCTTCGATAACACTATAGTCTATTCTAAACAGGAAGAAGATCATGAACCTCAACTTCGAATTGTCCTTGAGACAATGAGGTCACATAAGTTGTATGCAAAAATGAAGAAGTGTGCATTCTTCAAGCGTCAGATTGAATATCTGGGATTCATAGTATCATCAGAAGGAATATCAGTAGACCCAGTCAAGGTCAGAGATGTGCTTGAATGGCCAACACCAGTATCTGTCAAAGAAATACACAGCTTTCTTGGATTGACAGGATGGTATAGGGTCTTCATAAAAAACTATGCTTTGATTGCAGCACCTCTGATGGATTTACTAAAGAAGCAGACTTTCATTACATGGTCAACTCCCGAACAAAATAGCTTCGATAGATTGAAGCAAAGTTTGGTATCAACACCTATTCTAAAACTTCCAGACCTCAATAAGGAGTTTGAGGTAGTAACTTATGCTAGCATTCTTGCCTTGGGGTGTGTACTTATGCAGGAAGGTCATCTAGTAGCATACTCTTAAAGGAAACTGAAGAACCATGAAAAGAATTATGCTACGCATGATTTGTAATTACTAGCTGTCATCCATGCTCTAAAGCTTTCGAGACACTACCTGTTGGGTAACAAGTTTACTCTAGTAACCGACCATAAGAGCCTCAAATGGATCTTTACCCAGAACGAGCACAACATGAGGCAACGTCGGTGGATTGAAGTGTTGGAGGAATATGACTTTGAAATCAAGTACCGACCCAGGGAAAGAGAATGTAGTTGCTGATGCACTTCGTCGCAAGGCATTCCTAAATTCCCTAATCTTGCAGAATCCATCAACGACCAGATCTCTAGCTACAAAAGTATCTATGCCAAACAACCCTATACTTGAGTTAGCTAGAGCGGAAGCATGCCATGATTTGGCCTACCAAACAATGCTAAAGGAGATCTCTACCAAGGAGAAAAATCAAAAGTTGCAAGCTAAGTATCAGGAATTTTCCATTGATAATGGACTTGTCTACTACAGAACAAGGCTGTGTATACCAGCAAGCCAGTCACTTAGGCAGAAGATAATGTGGGAAGCTCATGATTCCCCTTTTGCAGGACATCCTAGCTATGCTAAGACTCTTAATGCAGTTAGCAAGAGCTACCATTGGGAGAGGCTCAAATGTGACATTCTCAAATATGTCACTGAGTGTTTGTCTTGCCAACGTATCAAAGTCGAACATGTCATGATGCCCGGGAAACTGAAACCGCTTGACATCCCCCAAATGAAATGGGAATTCATTAGTATGGATTTTGTTGTAGGCTTACCCCAAATCCAAGGAGGATACACTTCCATCATGGTTGTAGTTGACGTGCTTACTAAAGTTGCACACCTTATTCCAATAAAGACAAACTATAAAGCCTCTGACATTGCAAGATTGTTTTTCAAGGAGATATTCAAGCTACATGGTTTACCCATAAGAATCATTAGTGACCGTGATTCTCTCTTCACATCACACTTCTGGAGAGCTATCTTTGAAGCTGTTGGGACTCAATTCTATTTTAGCACTGCCTACCATCCCCAAATGGATGGCCAAAGAGAGCGAGTAAATCAAGTCATCAAGGATATGCTTAGGGCATACTGTTGTCGAGAGCCGTAGAGGTGGATTCAATAGTTGCCATTGGTTGAATTCGCCTACATTGCTTCTTACCAGCAAAGCCTTCAGATGACCCCTTTCTAAGCATTGTATGGTCATGACTGTCGAAGTCCCCTAAACTTTTCTGATCCAACCCTAAGGGTTGAAGCGTTAAGGCAGATGTTGGAAGAGATGGATGATCAAATAAAGACAATAAGACAAGACATACAAGTGGCCAAGGATAGACAGAAGGCATACACGGATTTGAAGCGTCAAGAAAGAGTCTTCGAAGAAGGAGACATGGTCTTCATTCACGTACACCATAAAAAGAGTTCTCTATCCTTAAGAGATTGCAAGAAGCTAAGTCTAAGGTATTGTGGGCCATACAAAATCCTCAAGTGCCTATGACCTAATGCTTATAGACTGCAACTCCCTAAGAACCTAAAAGTTCATAATGTATTCCATATCAGCCTATTGAAAAAGTATGTACCTAATCCTAACCATGTACTTAATGACCAACAAGTTGTAATGCCTCGTCAAGGAGTCCTTGAACTAAGGCCTGATAGGATCTTAGATGTTAAGAAGAGACAGTTAAGATCCAGAACCTTGAGAGAATGTCTCATCTAGTGGAAAGATTATCCCAAAGAGGATGCCACTTGGGTAGATGAAGGCACTCTCAACCATCAATATCCCTAGTTTATCTCGAGATGAGGACATCTCCATTCCTCTAAGGGGGAGAGAATGTAATATATCAAATTTGCTCCTATTAAGGTTAAAGGGGAATTTTTTTTCTCCTATCCTCTTGTCCGCGACGGTCGAGCTTGAAGGGGGGAAGGGAATAGAAGAGCCAGCAAGCTCCTAGCTAGAGCTTGCTCGGCTTCACGACCATGCGAATGGACACGTTTGAGGGGGAGGATTCCCTCCCCTCCCCTATATAATTAGGAAGGGCCGCAAGCTACTGGGAGGAAGGTGAGAACGTCCGTGGAAGGGTTGCCGTGAGGCAATGTTGCCAAGCTGCCGTGAGGGGGAAGGCTGAAGGGAAGCTCACCGTGGAATCCGCCATATTGCCACCGACTCACGAAGAGGAGGAAAGGGAGCCGTCATGGAGTCGCCACTAGGCTGAGTGCGCCACCACCTGCAACGCCGCTGCTGCCACTCCCACCATCATCTGCCGCCTCCATCCTCTCTCCCCATGTGGCCCTTCGAGCCACAGAAGCTTCAAGAAGCTTCTTGAAGCTTTTAAGGGGGGGCTCCTCTATGCCCCCCTTCCCGTGGAGCCACTAAACCCCCCCACCCCATGCTTAAGCCACCCTAGCCCCCACTCCTCGTGGCCTCAAAAACCACTAACCCCCCCCCCTTGTTTTAAACCCTTAAGCCCCCTTCCCATGGATGGACCCCCCCTAAAAAGAACTAAGGCTTGAAAAGCCTTATTACCTCCCCCCCCCCCCCCCGGTGCTTAAATTTATAAGCCCCTTCTTGTGTTTTTTTGAAACCCCATGTTTCACCCCCCCTCATGCCCTTTTCTTTTTACACACCTTTTACCCCCTGGTGTTAAAAATTTCCCCCTCTCACCCCCGTGTTTGACCTTTAAAAAGCCCCTTTTATACCCGTGCTTAAACCCCATTCCCATTCCCTTGGAACCATTATCACCTTTTTCCCTCGTGCCATAAGCCCTTTCACCCTTCACCCTTCCCCTTGGTTTGGAACTTACCCCTGTGTCCAGAAATCCCTTCAAGATCCCCCTTCTCATACCCCTTTAACTCCTGTGCCCAAAGATCTCCCAAGGTCCCTTCATATATGTTTGTGAAACCACCCTCACACACACCCTTTTCACCATGAATATACCCTATAGACCCTTTTCTTTAGGCCTTGTAATCCTTTCCCTCTCAAATGAATTAAGGCCTTAAACGTCTTACTACCCCCTTCTCGTGGTTAATCCCTTAACGATTCCTTGCCTCGATAAAGAGAAGAAGAGTATTGAAGCGACAGTGGAATTCCGAAAAGAAGTGTAAAGCTGCTTCCACGTCGAAGCACTACAGCTGTGATGCCGCCTAAGAAAGTCCAAGTAGTAGCTGCGGGAGGGTCATCTCCCGGTATCCATGTGGATATCTCACCCCAAAACCAGGTTTTTCCTTCTTAATTTTATATCGGTTTTAATTCAATCATGCAAGATGAATTGTTAGGGATAAGATATATATTTTGTCCTAGTTATTTACGATAAAGGAATTTAGTTTAATTAAAACATGCAAAATAAATAAAGTATAAACATAGTTTTCCTTCAAAAAGTATTATGCATTGAAACGAATTATGAGCAAGATTATTTACCCACTAAAGTAGTATACTTCGATTAAGTTTAGAAGGTATAATTATGCATCTTGCACCATTAACCATTATTATTTTTAGAACTAATCATCATAGAAGGTGAAATTCATGAAAGGTTTCTTACGTTGCTTAAACTCTAGAAAGTTATCATTGCTAACTGCATATCTTAGCAAGGAAAAGATCGTTTATTTGGCATGAGCTTTGTTCGCAAGGAAGAAGGAAGATTAATTGAATTTACCTAATCTCAAAGCAATAAATTTTAAGACTGAAAAATCAATTGTCACATAGATAACAAATCGTGCCGAGGTGATCTCGATATTACCTTCTAAAAGTTAACCCAATTAATATAAACTTAGAAATACCTATGCTGCGAAATATACATTGGGAATGATTTAAAAATCCAAGAAACATTTATACCTTAAATACTTGCCCACCTTCCCTGATTGTAGGGTCAATAAATTGTAAACGTAAAAGAACTAGGGTTTGTCCCTAAGGTTCTTAAAGAAAATAATAAAAGGAGACCCTTGGTCTGACAAACGTCAGCTTAAAGAAACTGAAACGGATTGTTTCATTGCATGTTACGATGCAGGACTTGCGCAGCAAGTACGAAGTCATATGGTGTTGTGATTAATTCACAAGAAGAAAGGTTAAATACCCTCAACAAGGATGGTGGATCCTTACACAATTTATCTTGCAAAAGGATGTATTCTTTGATATCCTTCTAAGTAAGGAATGTTAAAAACTGGAAATGAAAGTATCCAATGAACTTTAGGGTTGACCAAGTTGGGTTAATAGGGTACACCCTCACCCAGAATATAAAGGATCTTGCCAAGTTGCAAGGTACCCCGGATCGAGTACTAGATGCATTCAAAAGAAAGATTCCTTCCTTAGTAGTTTGCCAACAACAAGATCGATTAATGGAAATGTTTGTGCTTGCTAGAGATTTTAGAGCACTGTTCGATTTAGGAATTACAAATTAAATGAATTTCTATACTTCAGGTTAAAGGCCTGAAGGGAGAGGCAGCTTCAGCTACCCCCAACTGCCTGCCTGACCCTAACCAAGGGAGTTGTTTACCGTGCCAGGAACATGGACCGAACCCGCCGCGAGAGGTCTCTCCGTTGAGAACTACTTGGAGCAGGAGGACGCTTGGGTGCCACGGGGGGCTCTCGTTGTAAATCCCTCGCCTTCCGCGTCCTGCACAAGAGGCTAATGTGACTCGGGATTGCATCTCGAGGCCCGCATACTAGTCTACGGGCGGAAGCTTGGAATAGTGATCCCCGTGGATTGCTGGATAGCCTTCGGGTGGATTATGGACAAGCCTACGGGCGGATCTCCTTGTATTTCAAAGATAAATATGATGATATGTTAATAAAGAACTTGTCTGCTATTGTTTTCTATGTCACGTGATAAGATTACATGAAGGAACCAGTGCTTAATGGATTAATTAAAGAAGCTGGTTGTTACATGTCTAACTAATGTGTTAGATAATTACTCAACTAAAACAAATCGAGGAAAGTGCGGAGGATGGACCATGGGTCCTTCCTACGGTTGGGTGGTCCCGGTTAGCCGGGAACTTTTCTCAAATCTCGAAGAATAGTGGGATGATTGTCAAATGACACGAACAACAAAGCAATGACCTAGAGTTATGTCTTACCCGATTTACGTTGTTTTAGGGGAACAGAATGGGACTATGCCTTATGGCAGAGAGGTTGAGCTTTGCATCCCTCTCGTTTCGCATTCTCTTTGAACCAAGTGCAGCGTGACTCCACTTCGGACCTGGCGTTTCTACGTAAAGTAGTTTGCTTGGGTCCGATGCTAGTTGCTGTTAGGTAATGACCAATCAGAAAAACCCTAATTCCGATCGATCCTAAGTGGGAACGGCTAGAATACTTCCGCTACGTGGCATACGCGGAAAGCCCTAGATCGCAAATCCCGTAACATTCCATGGGAGTGCCGGGCGGAGCTTTGTAGAAATCCTTCCCGATGGACTGCTAAGACGTGTCCTGGATGATACTAGTGGATATGCTACAGTTGATATCAGAGTGGACCAACAATGGAATTGTTTTTATGAGATCTCAATAAAATGAAGTAAAGAAATTGTTGCTGTCCAAACATTTCCTTACCTTCAATGCTGTCTTGTAGAATTATGAAGCGTGGAACAAGTTTTTGGTATTTCGAGTCATGTTTATGACTGCAATGCATTCTCCGCTTTATAGACAAAGAATTGTGATGATGAACATCCTGGAGCAGATCTATAATCCATTACCTTTGTACATAGAACAAAGATGGAGGGGTGCTTCAGGAATCTACTATATAGCCGCCCACCAGTTTGCTTATCTACAGACCAACCTAAAAAGGATCAAGTGGTTGGAAGACTTGAAAGCCGTGAAGCTGTTCTTTTTGTGGAAGCTCACGTAAATTCGACTTTACATATTCGAGGTTGGAGGGTTGAGATGAACTCATATGTATATGAGGAAGTAACTCGTGTGATCCCCTCCGACAGGATTAAAGTGTTGGGTCGCCATGAGAAGCATGGATTCCAACGGAAAGGATATCCTGAACTTCCAATGACTTATCAATTCCTAAAGATCCATGACCCAAAACCCTACTATTACACAATTCCTATAGATAAATGCAATACAATGTTGTTCTCCCTAAACTAAATGTAACAATTGACTTATCATCACATGGAACGTTGTATTCGAAAGGGCTATGCCCATGTAAATACAAATAAAGACTTCTTTTTATCAGTCTGGCTGTGCATAAGAGTTGATAAAAAGTTAAGTAGCTACATTGTTTACGAGATAGCTGAATTAAAGATAAGCTAATGTTGATTATCGTATAATAACATTAAGAAAACCTTTATTCAGGCACAACCCCAGGTACAGGTTCCTAATTCGCCTCCTACATCAAGTATTGTTGTGATCCAAGAGAAGAAGTTCCTTCTCAAGCAGATTAAGCCACCCGAGTTTGACGGGAGAGGCAGATTCATTTAGGCTGATGCTGAAATTTGGATTGAATCCATGGAGGATTACTTTGAAGCAGCCGGTACTGCACCTGCCAATCAGGCTATGCTCGCCAAATTAAAACTCACCGGCGAAGCCAAACTTTGGTGGAAGCAATGGTGCAGGGATCAAGGGATCGCAGAGGGATCCATTACCTGGGAGAAGCTGAAGATAGCCTTGCAAGGAAAATACTTACCACCTGCATATCGCACACAGAAAATGAACGAGTTCTATGAGCTAAAACAACTAGGACTCACTCTTGACTCATGCTACTCTAAATTTGTCCCACTTTTAAAGTATGCGCCATAGATGGACATGACACAGCAGGTGTCCAAGTTTTGTGCGGGTTTAAATCCACTAGTAAATACCCGTCTCGAATCTATGCGTCCATCATATCTTCAGGATGTACTCATTCGAGCGGCGCCTATAATTCAAGAGGTACAAGCTAGACCAAGGGGTAACAAAACTTGGTCTTACAATGACCCGAACAAAGGAACATTTAGACCTCAAATGAAGAGTGTTCAAGGTCATAATCAAGGACAAAAAAAGAAAGCAAGGACGAATAACGTTAACAACTTTGCTTCTACTCAAAGTAATGGCCGAAACCTCCGTTGTTTCCACTGCAATGAACCCGGTCACTTCAAGAGGCAATGTCCCAAGCTCGACGGAGGACATCGCCAAGCGCCTTTCCAAGGAACAGGCTCTGGTTAAGGAGCAACTACTCAAGGAAGAGGAAGAACTGCCTGCATTGCCAATAGGCAAATGTGCGAAGGAGGGGAAGAAGAAGATCCGACCATGGAAGCAGAGTTCAAAAGAGCGACAGTCTACGCCGCTTTACACAAGACAGGGCTGAATCGCCAGTTCTCGGTGATTCAGACACCGTCGGACTATCAAGGTAAAGGGTCCAAAATCTTGATTGATTGTGGCAGTACACATTCCTTTATCTCACCAGCATGTGCAAAAAGATTAGGAATAGCCACAGTAGAAGCACCTACCCTGCTTGTGGAATTGGCAAATGGTCGTGAAGTAACTTGTACCAGGCAAATTGCTAACGTGGAATTCTTTCTGGAAGGAAAGAAGATTTCAATTAAATTCAGAGTCATGAATTTAGGTATCCATGAGTGTCTACTTGGAATGGATTGGCTTAAGCCCAACGATGCCCACATTCACTGTGGAAAGGGTCAAGTTTCCTTTCCAAACTCTGAAAGGAAATTAGTCACAACTCAAGGTGAGGCAGGAGTGCCAAGAATCCGATTGGCCAAAGTATCTCCGATCATAAAAGGAGTCAGAAAAGGATTACCTGTTTACTTGATCAAACTCAACAAATTAGATCAAAAGCAAGAGTCTCATGAAGAACCTTCTTGGCTAAAGGAATACGCGGACGTATTCCCTGAAGAGTTGACTGAACTTCCGCCTCAAAGAGAAGTGGATCATGAGATTAGGTTAGTACCTGGAGCTGCACCAATTGCAAAGAGACCTTATATAATGTCCATACCAGAAGCAATTGAGTTGAAAGAACAACTCAAGCAACTACTAGATCAAGGCTACATCCGGCCTAGCAGCTCACCGTGGGGAGCTCCAGTACTATTCCAGAAAAAGAAAGATGGGACACTTTGACTATGTATTGATTACCGAGGGTTGAATCAATCAACAGTTAAGAACAAGTATCCTATTCCTAGAATAGATGAGCTTCTTGATCGTCTTCAGGGTGCGAAGATCTTCTCCAACATTGATCTCAGGTCAGGTTACTATCAGATAAGGATCAAGGAAGAAGATATCCCAAAGACGGCCTTCAATACAAGATATGGTCACTTTGAGTTCCTGGTTATGTCATTCAGGCTTACGAATGCAGCTACCACCTTCAATAGATTAATACAGGACATCCTTAGGCTATATCTTGATAATTTCGTGCTTGTCTTCTTTGATGACACCTTAGTCTATTCTAAACAGGAAGAAGATCATGAACCTCAACTTCGGATTGTCCTCGAGACAATGAGGTCACATAAGCTATATGCAAAAATGAATAAGTGTGCATTCTTCAAGCGTTAGATTGAATATTTGGGATTCATAGTATCATCAAAAGGAATATCAGTAGGCCCAACCAAGGTCAGAGATGTGCTTGAGTGGCCAACACCAGTATCTGTCAAAGAAATACGTAGCTTTCTTGAATTGACATGATGGTATAGGGTCTTCATAAAAAACTATGCTTTGATTGCAGCACCTCTGACGGATTTACCGAAGAAGCAAACTTCCCTTACATGGTCAACTCCCGAACAAGATAGCTTCGATAGATTGAAGCAAAGTTGGTATCAACACCTATTTTAAAACTTCCAGATCTCAATAAGGAGTTCTAGGTAGTAAGTGATGCTAGCATTCTTGCCTTGGGGTGTGTACTTATATAGGAAGGTCATCCAGTAGCATGCTCTTCAAGGAAACTGAAGAACCATGAAAAGAATTATGCTACGCATGATCTAGAATTACTAGCTGTCATCCATGCTCTAAAGCTCTGGAGACACTACCTGTTGGGTAACAAGTTTACTCTAGTAACCAACCATCAGAGCCTCAAATGGATCTTTACCCAGAACGAGCTCAACATGAGGCAACGTCGGTGGATTGAAGTGTTGGAGGAATATGACTTTGAAATCAAGTACCGACCAAGGAAAGAGAATGTAGTTGCCGATGCACTTAGTCGCAAGGCATTCCTAAATTCCCTAATCTTGCAGAATCCATCAACGGCCAGATCTCTAGCTAGAAAAGTATCTATGCCAAACAAACCTATACTTGAGTTAGCTAGAGAGGAAGCATGCCATGATTTGGCCTACCAAACAATGCTAAAGGAGATCTCTACCAAGGAGCAGAATCAAAAGTTGCAATCTAAGTATCAGGAATTTTCCATTGATAATGGACTTGTCTACTACAGAACAAGGCTGTGTATACCAGCAAGCCAGTCACTTAAGCAGATGATAATGTGGGAAGCTCATGATTTCCCTTTCGCAGGACATCCTGGCTATGCTAAGACTCTTAATGCAGTTAGGAAGAGCTACCATTGGGAGAGGCTCAAAGGTGACATTCTCAAATATGTCACTGAGTTTTTGTCTTGCCAACGTATCAGAGTCGAGCATGTCATGATGCCAGGGAAAGTGCAAGCGCTTGACATCCCCCAAATGAAATGAGAATGCATCAGTATGGATTTTGTTGTAGGCTTACCCCAAGTCCAGGGAGGATACAACTCCATCATGCTTGTGGTTGACATGCTTACCAAGGTTGCACACCTTATTCCAGTAAAGACAAACTATAAAGCCTCCAACATTGCAAGATTGTTTATCAAAGAGATATTCAAGCTACATGGTTTACCCAGAAGAATCATTAGTGACCGTGATTCTCTCTTCACATCACACTTCTGGAGAGCTATCTTTGAAGCTATTGGGACTCAACTCTATTTTAGCACTGCCTACCATCCCCAAACGGATGGCCAAACAGAGCGAGTAAATCAAGTCATCGAGAATATGCTTAGGGCATACTGCTGTTGAGAGCGGAAGAGGTGGATTCAATACTTGCCATTGGTCGAATTTTCCTATAATGCTTCTTACCAGCAAAGCATTCAGATGACCGCTTTCCAAGCATTGTATGGTCATGACTGTCGAAGTCCCCTAAATTTTTCCGATCCAACTTTAAGAGTTGAAGCTTCAAGACAGATGTTGGAAGAAATGGATGATCAAATAAAGTCAATAAGATAGGACATCCAAGCGACCAAGGATAGATAGAAGGCATATGCAGATTTGAAGCATCAAGAAAGAGTCTTTGAAGAAGGAAACATGGTCTTCATTCGCGTACGCCCTAAGAAGAGTTCTCTATCCCTAGGAAATTGCAAGAAGCTAAGTCCAAGGTATTGTGGGCCGTACAAAATCCTCAAATGCCTAGGACCCAATGCTTATAGATTACAACTCCCTGAGAACCTAAAGGTTCACAATGTATTCCATATCAGCCTATTGAAAAAATATATACCCAACCCTAACCATGTACTTGATGACCAACAAATTGTAATGCCTAGTCAAGGAGTCCTTGAACTAAGGCCTGATAGGATCTTAGATGTTAGGGAGAGACAATTAAGATCCAGAACCTTGAGAGAATGCCTCGTCCAGTGGAAAGATTATCCCGTTGAGGATGTCGCTTGGATAGAAGAAGACACTCTCAACCATCAATATCCCCAGTTTATCTCGAGATGAGGACATCTCGATCCCTCTAAGGGGGAGAGAATGTAATATTTCAGATATTATATTTGTTTTTCTCCAGTAGTGGGTCGTGCTGGAAGGAGGGAAGGCGATACAGGAGCCAGCAAGCTCCTCGTTGGAGCTTGCTGGGCTCCACTGGCATGCTGATTGACACATAGGAGGGGGAGGATTCCCTCCCCTCCCCTATATAAATGAGGGAGTAGGCCGTGAGAGAGGAGGATGAAGCCATCACCCTCTTCGTGTTGCTGCCGAGGGAGGAGAAAGGACCGCTGCCGGACGTTGTGCTGTCGCCCTGCAAATCTGTAGAAGGAGGGAGGGATAGCCACTTTGTCGCTGCCTCCAACCTTTCACACCCCTGTGGACACGGTCGGAAGATTTCCCCCCCCCCCACATGGCTCTTGACCGACCCCCACAAAAGCTTCAAGAAGCTTCTAAAGGGGGGGCTCTTTAAGTCCCCCTTCCTATACCCTTCCCGTAGAATCCTTTCACCCCCCTCCCAGTTTTATCCCCTTAGAATCCTTTCACCCCCCCCCCCCCCCCCCCCCCCGCGGTCTTAAATCCTTAACCCTTCCCATGGGGCCATTAAACCCCACTTCCCTTGGCCTCATAAACCCTTTTCCCTCCCCCGTTCCTAAATTTGTAAAGTCCCTTCTTGTGTTTTCTTTGAAACCCGTGTTGCACCCCCCTCATATTCCTTTTTTTTAACACACCCCCCTAAGCCCCTTACCTGCGTGTCCCCTTTTTCCTACATACCCTTTTCCCTCCCCCGTGCTATAAGCCTTCACCCTTCACCTTTCCCTTTCACCCCGGTTTAAATCCCTAAAGCCCTTACTACTCCGTGTCCTAAAACCTCTCTAAAAATCCTCCCCGTGGTCTTTCCCCATGAAATGCCTTAGGGTCCTATAAGCCCTTTCATATTGCAAGCCTCTTAATCCTTCCTTGTGGGCTTCCACAAGCCCTCTCCAAGTGGGTTTATACCCCCACCCGAGATTTAAGCACCCATTCCCTCGCAAGTTTGTACCTTTAGCGGCTCGAGAGTTAGTATGGCTTCAACAAGTTCAATTAGATATTGGCCATTCTCCTCTCTTTGGCACACCACTTCCATGTGATAACCAAAGTTCTATTAGTCTTGCTAAAGACTATGTTCAACATAACAAGTCTAAACATGTTGTAGTGGATTATCATTATGTTTGATATGAAGTAAAGAAAGGCACGATCATGATTGAACATTGTCCAAGTGATAAGATGACTACATATATATTTACCAAAGGACTCAATGAAGCATGCTTCACTCTCTTGTGCCATTGCCAATTTGGAAACCATATCAACATCTTGCCAATCCGTCTTCAATCCCATAGGTTGCATATAGTCTTCAAGAAGCTCTCCCAACTCCTCTTGAAGTGCAGGATCAGTCGCCTCTGCAAGAATAAATCCACTTTATCCGAGTTCAGGGCTCTTTGCTCAAGTGCATCCAACAGGTTGTATCGCTCTTCAAACTCCTACAACAACTTAGAAGCAACAAGACCATTGTTGGGCTAATAGACCCACTCTTTAAATGTTTTCTGCATAGCAATACCATAATCTTCCAAAAAATATTCGTCTTTCAGTACTTTCTTGAAAACATTCCAGTTTGAGTCTTGCACAAACAAATTAGTCACTCTAACCCGCAAAGTAGACTTGACAAGGTGTAGGAAATAGGTGCTCCAATTGGTAGGAACTCCAAAGAAGCGCATCTGGCCTTCAAAGACTTTAAGATAGGCTAGAAACATCCTGGCCATCAAATAATTTGCACCCAGTTACCGTAGCCTCGATTGCTTTGATTGCACTATGCATAATCTCTTGTTCTTGATACAACATTCATTGTTGATCCAATTGTTTCTAATGTAATTGTTGTTGTTGCTGCATTGATAACTGCATCTGCTGATTTTGAATCATAATGATTGAAGAAAGAGTTTGCAAGAAATTCTTTATCTTATCGGTCGAAAAGGAAGAAGCACTCGATGATGAAGTGGGTGGAGTATTCGAAGAGTCTCCCATCTTGACAATTAGAAGAGACACTTTCATGTCGGGTTCACCAGATGTCGAGATCCAAATAATACACATGGGGGTTTGTGAATGTTACTCATCACCAGGACGCTAAGCTAGATGAAGAGAACTCAAGATAAATTCATGGATATATGTTGAAGAAGATGTTCAATGGTTTTTGACTGGGAGCATAGTAAAGGTAGAGAGATCACCTATCCTTCTTTCAAGCTGCTTTTTAAAATTCAAAGATTCTTGCCTAAGCACGGTGGGATCTTGATGTAGCTTCAACCACCTTACTGGAACTCCGTGAAGCAATACAAGAATCTGCATCGGGCATAGGTGTTTTAGGAGAGAAACAACTTTCCCTTCCTTACATGATGCATAACCCATGACCACGTTAGGTACACACTTGGGCAAGGTTTGATACGTGAAGAGTTTGAAACATGGAGATACTCCATGAGATGTGAGGCCTTACGAAAGAGATCAATGATAGTATACAATTGCACGTTTGAGCTATCGGCAGTATTTTTGACTCTGGGGATAGTAACTTTCACTTTGTTTACAATTAAAGGACTATAACTAGTGAAGGCACTCGAATGAGGTGGTTGTCTAATAGTAGAGGGAAACAGTGGAGATAGAAGTTTGTCCTTCCGTGATCCCAGTATTTCAAAATTTAGCTGTCAACTCTGATGTCGTTTTGTCCCACAATCAGAATGAGCTTCATTAGCAATTGGCCGAGTCATATAAGAGTCACTAATTTCTTCCTTTGCTTTAACTGAGTGAACTCATGATAGTTCTCTCCTTTCTTTCTCATCATTAAGAAGCTTCCAACAAAGTGTTTAATTCCAATGGTTTTTAATTGCGTTGATAGCTCGAGCAAGAAAGAAGTCTAGTAATTCAAGCCCATTTGTTTCCTTGTTCTGCATGAACTTCAATAATCTTGCGATCTTCTTCCTCTTCATGCGATCCTAATGCCCCTATTCTAGAGTAAAGCTTTCTAAAATATGAGTTAGTCCTTCATAAATTTTCGTACTCAAGACATTGTATATTGCAAAGGAAGAAAACATGCAGGAATTCAAACTTCTCCCTTCAGCTACATCATCTTCACCTTCTCCTTCGCATGTCGATATCGCACACTCGGCCTTCGTCGCTTTCACAGTTTTCTTCTTTGTGTCATGCATCGACTACTTTGGCACCATCCACATCGTCTTCTTTGGTTGCGGTCACTTTCTGCGTGCTTTTTCATCACCTTCGATTCTCTCATCGCCGTTTTCTTTGGCTCTCTGGGCATATTGTCAATGCCCTCCCACCCCCTTGGACTACAAGTTGATGCTCCCTTTGGCTCTCTGTGGCTCTACGTCACCTTCATCTACGTCTCAATTTTGAAGATTCGTTGTCGTTTTCTCCAACCTCACCAATTTGTGTTGTCGCAACTTCATCACTGACACTTTGTCATCGCAACAGCTTGCTAATCTTCTTCTCATTTTCCTCCACTTCTTCGCTCATCTTCAGACTCCTAGACCTTCATCAAGCTGATGATGATGAAGACATTGTTGCTTCACTTTGTTCCCCTCCTCGTTTCCTTCTTTCTCCCTCTCATCCTTTTATAATTAGTGCCATCCCGAAAGCTTGTGGCTTCAGAAAAAAAAACTTCAGAAAGCTTGAGATATCATTGTCAATGATGACACTTTTCTTTCTCTTAGCACAAAAGCATTGTTCATTGACGTCAATGATAATGTCAATTTTAATGTTATTGACACATTCCTGTGCTGAACAGGCTATTGTTTTTCTTCTTCTTCTTTATCCGAGAAAGGTTTGTCTGTTCTTGTTTGAGTGATGAGGATCATTTTTCACAACATATGTGACTGATACAATGTTGCTAGCACCTCCTCTCTTTGTGAAGGTGGTGAAGTGGTTTCAACGGCAAAGTGTGTGTAATCATGTCCATGTTCACATCTATGGGTATAAGAAACTCTTCCATTTCATGAAGTAGAACAACAAGATTGCACTGGTAATCCATAACCTCAGAAAGACCAGTCTCTCTCTTCATATCTCATTTGATACCAAGAGAGGCCATTGTCCAAGCTATGTATCATACCAATAAGTTTTGTCAAAACTAAATATATCTTTTTACAATGTGGCAAGTTGATTATATTATATCGATGCTCACATTATCCCTTTGGCCAAAACCTCTTCTTTCAAGATGTCTTGTATCTGTAGGCAGGATGAGTAATAGGTAGAGGGACAATGATCACATCTTAGCTAGTCTCCACCATCTCAGATGTAGCAATACTCCACTTAAATATCCATGATATGAGTGGATAACGTTTAGCTTTCATGGACTGCTAAATATTGATTCAACTTTTCTTATGAAGAGTCATATCATCTGCATTGGCAACATCCGAATTACAACCTCTTCCTCAAGTCCTCGAGTCTTCAAAACAGAAACCTTCATGTGAACCATTTTTCCATGCATTGTGCCATATGAAGAACATGCCTTGGAAAAGAACTTCATGCCCAATCACTTATGTAGTTTGCAAATTAGAATCCATTCCACACAAAAAATTATGAATGCATTGAAGAAATTATGCCTAGTTTAACTACATGTGCTTGTGCGTCATGCAAATGTAAATAAAGAGACACACACAACAGAAAATAAATTCCTAACAACGATGACTAATGTGATCAATTTCTTGGCAAAAAACTTGGCCCTCAACTTTTTAGTGGTATAGGCGCAGCGTCACGACAATGTTCATTTAATCCACTGGGTGGTCTTAAAAACCATACAAATTAGAGTATTTCCAAGGCTCATAATGATGTTTCTATCCTAATAAAAGATATGCAATGTATCCAAGTGGTGTTGCAACCTCTCTAGGTATGTGGTAAAATATTATGCATACAATAGTGAAGATACCAATACTCCCCCAAGGCCATATCCATCTTTCCCTAATCTATTTACTTGGACATCTCATTAACATATAGCTAAAGGAAAGTAGATCAAAGTGAGCAACAATATTCAATCAAATAATGCTTATTCTCTTTGAAATCACTTCTTCATCTCAAACTTATACACTACAACAAAAACGAGGCATAGACGCGCATGTTAGATGCACAAAGTCGGGCGCGTCTATCATTGCATCTATATGTGCGTGTAAAAGAGCGTGTAAATAGATGCAAATTTTGTGTCTATATATTCGCGCAAATAGATGCCAATGTAGACGCGCCACCAGACGCGCAATTATTTAACCATCTAAAATTGGAATTAATATAATAAAAAAACCAAAGTTAATAATTATTTAACCACCTGAAATTGATTCTTGAGCATGCACGTGTGTGCATGATAAAAACCATAGAATTAAGAATACACATTGAATCATTGAATTAAAAAAATAGAATTAATAATTATTTTTTCATTGCTCTCTAATGAATGGCAGTTCCTCCACTTGACAAGCCTGATATAAGTAATTAGCGGCAAGCGACAGAAACCTTATTATACAATTAGTAGCAAGCATTGAAATATGTATCTCATAATTTCTCTACTTGAAGATCATAAAAAATACTTCCTTTTTATTATGGAAAATTCAATTTAGCTTTAAACAAGAATATTGATTCTTGAGTATGCACGTGTACGCATGATAAAAACCGTAGAATTAAGAATACACATTGAATCATTAAGCAAATTAAGTATGTTACAGTGAGTGATCCATCTCATCTTCAATGAGATCAGCCCTTGCTAAACTATCTACTTCTAGGTCTATGTTACCAAGAGGTAACGAGACATATAAGTCTATCCCACTATTAGATGTGTTGCTATATTGCTCAATAACTTCATCAATATCATCAACAATGACATTATTGTCTTCTTCTACATTTCCTTGAACATCCTCGTGAGGTTCATCTTGTACTATATCACGCATATCATCCATTATGGTGTCATCATGCACATCATCATTAATTGTTGGATTGTCATCTGCTATCTCCATGTCGGTAATATTACCATATATTGGTTTTGAATGATTAGATATAGGGATGACATACCACCATCGGTTATTGTTTACCATTGGATGTTACACAACCTATATTTGAAAAACAAAAGCAAGAAACTTAAATACTTATCATATTGTGTATATGTATCACATGTATACATATTAAAAAATTAGCTTTTGCATATATACCTGCTCGCATTGTTGAGGTAGTACTAATGTGTCATTCTTGTTTTGGTGAAATTTTGTAGAGTCAATGATTACAAAACCACTTGGATGATGTCTGATTGTGCAATGCTCACCATTTGTTACCACTTTTTTAAAAAACATCACATTTAGTACATATATAAAGAATCAGCTTCACAATATCTTGGATCAAGCCACAATAATCTTCCATAGTACCATTGGCATCCTCGAAGTGAGCAAGGACACCACAATCTTGGGTATTTCTCTTTTCATCTATACGTTGAGTTCGAAGATGTTTACCCTCACACCAAAGTGCATTGAATAATGTGCACTAGTAGTAAAATATAAAATATCAAACATGTCAATTATTTATATAAAATAAAACTTATAGAAACAAATTCATTGATAGTATGTCTCACCTTTGATAAGCAACCTCGTGCGTATTCCCACTCTTCTTGAGATATATTAATTTTCTCCTCTTTTTCCATTCTCTTCATTTCCTCATGTAACCAATCTATATCAATATGACGTGGGAGCGCATTTAGATGATCTGGAAATGAGACATTACGTCCATATCTAGTGCGAAATTCTTGTCTTTCGCTTTTTCTTCTTGCCCTTGCTTCATTATATAGTGTAACCCATTTGCTCATTACATCACTATTGAGCACACAAAAACTATTTAACTTACGAAGTTCTTCTTTTGTTAGCACTTTACTCATTCCTTCTCCTTGAGGTATTATAGAGGACATCCTCAAGTCTTCGTCATCTTTCCATAGCCGTGGTTGAGAGGGATCCACTTCAGCAAGATATTCAGAGATATAAACAAGGGATGATTGCACTAACCAACCCTTAGCCATGCTTCCCTCAGGCCGTGCTTTTTGCCTCACAAAATCTTTCAAGGTTTTCATGAAGCACTTAAGAAAAAACATCCACCTTGCATGAAATGCCGCACAAAGTGCAATCTCATCAATCAAATGTACGAGTAAATGTAATTGAGTAGTCAAAATAGATCGAGAAAACATTTCCTCCACCAAACAAACCACCTCAACAGATAATACTTAAGCATCTTGCAATGTGTTTGGATCAATTTCCTTTGAGCTCACGTATCTATCAGGATGTATTTGAGAATTATTTATTTTTGTGTAGAAATTCAAAGATATATAATGAAAAAATACAATGTATACACACCTCACAAGCTCTCCCATCTTGTAAATGATATCACGTACGTCTTTGGATACACAATGGGATATGCTAGTAGGAAGTACGAACTGAGTGTAAACAATATTCATAGATCAAATGATTAGTTGAGAAAAAAGTCATCATACCCCAAAGTTTACACATAGTTACTCCACTAATTACTATATTCATGGTTAGAGATACCCTTACTTGAATCATTTTGTGCCAATCATGGGACTTCAAACCAGATAGTTGCTCCACACCTCTTTTCTTTTTCTTTATGAAGGATCCCTTGAGACATCTCATACATCCTGTGGGTGTTCGAAAGCTATATATTTGTTCCTTCACTATTTTTTCCTCGTTCTTTGATAACATCCAAGGTGCATGGGGTAGCTCAATCTTTCCTCTGGGTCCAACGCGTGGCCAGGCTTGTCTCATGCGACCAATGTTACGTAAATCCTCCCTTGCATTGACTGAATCACGAGCCCCTATCAAGTGATCCCGTAATATAGATACAACATTTTTGAATATGTGCATGGGTTCCAACAGGTGATTGATCTTGAGTTCAGTCCAGTACGAAAGATGAAAAAATATAGAGAACCTAACAAATAAACAATATATTATGTAAACAATTCATCATGCTAAATACTTTAAAGTCAATCGAGAGAAATGCACTTCTTACCGACTCATGCGGAGTGGAGGGTGGCTGTCGGCATTAATCCATCTCTCCTTCCAATCTCGAATGGTTAGAGATTGTGGAGTCATTCCATTAGTAGGGAGAACATATTTGGGATGGTCAATAGGAAGAAATCGATGATGATTGTCGTAGATAACCTTCTTTAAACGTGCCGGCATAGAGGAAACTAGAGAGGGACTGCAAATAGGACATGCATGATATCCTGATGTGGTTAAACCTGAAAAAACAAGTGAATTAATAAAATGCAATTGATTCAAGTCTTGAATTTCAAATATAGAGTTATAAACATGTACCTGAACACTCTCTGTATCCTGGAAAGTCATGCATGGTCCATAACAACATGGCCTTCAATGTGAAATCTCTAGAGGATGTAGATGCACTTGTATCTTGCACCTCAATACCTTCCCATAACATTTCTAACTCTTCAATCAAAGGCTCTAAGTAAATGTCCATGTTTTTTACCTTGTGCTTTCCAGGAATCAGAAGGGACAACATTACATGTCCCTTTTTAATTGCCATGGATGGAGGAATATTATAGTTCAATAATACCACTGGCCATACATTGTATGATGTGCTTTTGATGCCAAATGGATTGATTCCATCCATACCTAAACCAAATCTCAAATTTCTTGGCTCTTCTTTGAAAATGGGCCACAAATTATCTATATGTTGCCATGCCGATGTGTCTGCAGGGATCCTCCATTTTCCATCACTTGAACGATTACTAGCATGCCATGACATGAGCTTTTCAATAGACTTACACTTGAACATAAGTTTTATATGTGGAACAATCGAAAAATGTCGCAAAACCTAATTACGAGGCACATCCATTGACTTCATCTCCACTTCCTATCTTTATTCGCCACAAACAAGACACTCTCGTGCGATCTCATGAATCCCACGAAATAAGACACAATCATTGACACATGCATGGATCTTGACATAATCGAGGCCTCCGAGAGATACCAAGTAATGTCTTGCTTGCTCTCTCTTAGTTGGAAATTTGTTTCTTTTTCGAAGCATTTGTGATAATAACCTATATATATTTTTAAAAGTGAGTTAAAAAACCACTAACATATATTTCTGTCTGATTTCAAAATAGAACAATTAATATTATGATTCATAAGCCAAACGGAATAGATACATACTTCAATAACGTATCCAAACTGACATTACTCCATCCATAAATTGTTTGCAAGTTAAGTATCTCGAGGGACGCATGAAGAACGGAGTACGTACAACCTTCATACAACAGAGTAGATGATGCTACGTATAGCGGATCATCTAGCTTCATAGAGTGACCTTCTCCCTGAACCGGTTGCGAAAATAGATGGTGTACCATGTTGTCCAAAATCTCATCCTCTACGACTTGATGGGGCATTTCATGAGGGCTACTATCATGGTCGTGAGTCTCTACTCTTTTTGAAGACTCTGCCTCCTCGCGTCGACGTTTTGCAACCTCTCGACGCCCGAGAGGGAGTATCTGAGGATGTGGCACCGCATCCTGCTCAACCACAAAAGGGAGTTTCATGTACGTTGATATATATTGAGTAATATAGACTAGCAATCATAGTGGTAAAAAAAAACAATGAATACCGGTGATTTTTCTCGGTTCCATTATCCGTACAAGCTGAGGTGTGACATTGCAATTCGACGTGCTCAAAAAATACACCCTCGGCAACGATCACACATGCATTTAATTTTTCATCGTAGCCATGCATCTCGATTATGAAGACGCAATGTTTCATCCTCACTTGAGGATGTACTCATTGACTCATCAACATGCACCGCACTAGGTGATGACAATGACAACCTAATTTATGACAACAAAATATTTGTCATTCATATGTTTACATAAAAACTTCAAGCTAGCATATTAATTATTCTAAGATCTCAATTTTAAATATACAAAACTCATCATAAATACATTAAAACTTATGATAAGAATTCACTATCAAAACTTATCTTAAAAATAAAAAATTATGATAAAGCCTAAATGCGCATCTATATCTGCGTTTACGTACGCGTCTATATTAGCATCTATTTGCGCATCTATGTTCGCGTCTATACTCGCGTTTACATGAACAATAGACACGCATATACACGCCAAAATAGATGCACACGTCAAAATTCAAACCATACTTAAATCATTTCTTTTCAAATTGCGCCTTTCCTTTTCTGCATTTTTTGCGGTCCTGAAGCTTGAGTTTAGCCAAGATGCAGTCTCTTCATGCCTCACCTAGTCTCTTCATGCCTCATCTCCTCATGACTCACCTCTTCTTAAATTTCAAACACACAAGAAGGAAAAAAGGAAATCCAAGGAGAGGAAGAAAGAGAGAACAAGAGAGAGGAGAACAAGAAGAAGCAACAAGCAAGCAAGCAAGCATCAAGGGAGGGTAACTTACCAAGGAGAGGAAAAAGGAGAAGGAAGAAGCACCACCACCCGCCACACCAAACACCCAAGGTGAGTCTCTGTCTCTCTCTCTCTCTCTCTCTCTCTCTTTGTCTCTCTCTTTCTCTCTATGCTCTGTTTGTGTATTAGGATTTCTGATTCCATTATGTATTGCATTTTATAAATCATCAATGGCCGTTGTCGGACTAAAATCAGCTGACTGAGCGCGTCTGCTAGCGCATCTACATTTCAATGTAGACGCAGGTATAGACGCGAAAAAATATTTACTCTCATTGCGTCTGAGGATGCGTCTTAGAGCGCGTGTGCGGGAGCGTGTGCTCTGCAGTCTACATGTGATGATACACGCGCGCGCAGAGAATTAACCTAGAATATGCGTCTACACAGTGCATCTATATTGCATCTCAGATGCGAATATAGACGCGTTGAACAGAGGGTTGACTTTAGGAATACTTCTGAGAGCGCGTCTAACCTGCAATTTAGATGCGGTTATACACGCACCAGCTCTCCCAGCTCTGATATAAAAGAATATATTTTTGCAATGATGAATGTGACCAATCCCATGTTTGTGTTTATTAGTTTTCTTGTTTATGAGAAGCATTAGCACTTAAGTTTTATGCTCAATGTCTAAAGAAAGCTCTTTGAAAATGTAGGTAATATATGATTTTTTGTATGCAAATAAATTTGTCTTTTTCCTATGTTTTTTTTGCAGATGTCGTATCCTGGTTCATCTAGCAATGACCTAGATTTGGATCCCATGAATGATACATTGGCCTCGTTTGGCAGGGGGGTCAATGCATTTTTTTGAGGTTTTTCTAGTAGGGAAGACTTCATGGGAGAGATGACGAGACACCTTGGCTGCTCTCCCACAACAGACGAGGTGTTCAGCGTCATGTCTGGAACGCCTCTAACATCTTTGCCTGGCACTACTTCCCAAACTCCAATTGCAGGTACTCCACATGCAGGTACTCCATATACAGGTACTCCACGTGCAGCACCTGTACATGCATCGGCTAAAGCACAAGCGTCAGCTGACGCATGTGCATCTGTAGAAGCATGTGCATCTAGCGAGGCAGAGGGTAGTCGATAGAGAGGGAGGAGGAAGAGTCGAGGGGGAGGACGAGGCTTGTATGGGGGTTGCCTAGGAGGTGGCAACGATCACCCTCACCAGTAGATCACGTAGAGGAGCCAGTATGCCTGTACTATAGAGTTACATATATTGGTGGCATCTTCCATTATGATGGAGGAAGGGATGTAATGGCGTATATGAGGAGCGTCGTGCACGCGACGTATAAAGATTGTTTCATCTACTTTAAAAATCAGAAAAGCGGCTTGTGGCAGGAGGTATTGATGGCAGTCCATAGGAGGTACCCAAATCCTGAGGGTCAGTGATTCTTGGATGATTGGAAATGCAAGAAAGTGAGGGATTTGCTTCACAACAAAGGATCCCACCTCATGACACACGCCAGGGACTCATTGTGGAGACAGGAGGAGGGGCGTGGAGCCTATAGCCAACCACCTATGTGCCACCGCATAGAGTGGAAGAAAGCCAAGAAGAAAGCAGCAAAGTGAAGAGTCGCCAGCATGCAGAGGCGCGACGGATCCAAATGGAAACCATGGGATCGTCGCATTACGGATCGGGTGGCAGAGAGTCGTGGGAGGCAGAGTTTGTAAGTATATTTTGATTTTTAGTTTTTTAAAATTTATATTTCTTTCAATTCTTTATATAATTTGTTCTAATACATTGTGTCTCATAATTGTTTGTATATATCATAATTGTTTTGCAGACTACTATCATTGGTAGGATACCTACTCCTAGAGAGGTAGTTTACCATTGAGGCCATAACCGCGCAGCCACATGGCTTCACTTCTATGAGGAGGGTCTCATCACTGAGGACCAATACAACTGGGCTATGAGGATTCGATAGCCAGAGGATGTATGCTTTTCTTACTTTCCTATTAAAAGTATAGCTAATTATAACTTTTTCTCCACCATGTCTACGTAAGCAACCTTGATCTTTTGTATGTGTAGGCGAACCCGGATGTGGAGCATAGCGAGGAGGGGGATAGCGACGCTAGTAGCCATGGTGGTACTAGCGAAGATGTTTCTTCTTCAGATTCGTAGAGGAGCACCATACCTCCTCTATGGCCTTGTTTTCTTGTATATGTATGATCCATCTTTGAGCCTATTGCTTGCGGCCACGCTTTAGGTCACAAGCACTTAAACTTCCCATGTAAATGCTTTTGATCTATAATGAATACATGGACTTTATTTTCAATTCTGGTGCTTTTAGATCCATTTTCTTTTTTCCAAATGCACAATCTGATGTATGGGAGGGGGATTTTTTCCAGTTCTGTTTTGCACGTCTATCCGTGCTTCTAAATTGTAGAAAATGCGTGTTTATAAGCGTGTCTACAATGCAGAGTACACGTGCTTATACACGTGCTAGATAATTCAAATTTAAAAAAAAAATTAAATATATTTTTTTAAAAAATGAGATTTTTTGTTTTCCGTTCGCATCTGTGGGTGCTTGTAAAAGCGCGTCTATAAGCGTGTATATATGCCCGTCTAACTACCAAATAGACGTGCTAATAGACGCACAAAATAAATTAAATAAATAGCAATTTTAGTTTATTATGCACTTGTATTCACGCGTGTATATGTGCGTCTATCGCGCGTCTATTTTTGCGTGTAAATTCGTTCATACATGCAATTATAGACGTGACACTGTAGACGGGCGGATAGACGCGCCCGTAAGATTTTCTCTATATTCAAAAATCGCATCTAAAATTGCGTCTATGAGGCCTTTTTGTTGTAGTGTTATTCAGTTACCAACTCATGTTGTTTTAGAATCCACTACTACACCTTAACAAGGACCCCAAGCTCCTCTAATCTTTGCACAAGTCTATGACATAGCTCTAGATCCATCTCAGATGTACTCTACCCTCCTCAATGATAGATTGTGTTGGGGGTTAAAGGCCACATGTCCCTAGCCGTCTACATTGACTTGTACCTACCACCCAAACATTTGTACATTGCAAGTGGTAGCTACATATTCAAGTTACTTTGTTTTGTATTCTTTACATGCCAATAGAATGAAGGGAAGGCATGTCACACATTGTGACTATTGAAGTTCCCACATACCATCTTAGTCTCTCTTGCTTTTGCTCATGCTTCTAGTCCTACTTTTTCTTTCAAGTGGTATCAAATGGGGCATTCCAAGAGCTTCTTTAACATTACATTCAACCCGAGAAGAAGGCCTTGCTTGAAGCTTTCATGGTTGCCCCAACCCTATACACCCAAGGTTTTGAGTGGTCTTTCCTTTACTTCAACTTAATCCATGCTCAATCTAGAGGATCCATGGAGCATCTTTAAGTGGCCAACATAGTAGCAATAGCTCTTAGCCCAACACGAATAACTCATGCTGTTTACGCATGTTGATTCCATCCCATGTCTTGCCTCTTCTATATCACTTGGTGTTGATCACTCCTTATTTGGTGGTTATGCAAATCTTTAGTGACCATTTAGGAATTGTTCTAACATTTGCAAGGTAGTCTTGAGTGCTATTTGGATCCCTTGAGGTTAGATATTCATTTTAAATATAGGGTATGTTTGATATATATTACTTTCATAGTATATATTTGAATGCTGATGGCTTATGTAATGCTTATGGGGCAAGTTTATAAAATGTGGATATTGGTTTGATTGCTTGAGAAGCCTTCTTAGACTAATTAGAGCTTGAATAGGTCAACATTTGAAGGGTTTCTTGGTGTAGCAAAGTTTGGATAGCAAGCATTTACACTGAATATTTATGTATGAAACTCGTACATATTATTTGAGTATCGTACATGGTCATGTTGATGATTGACGTTGATGTATATGCTTCAATATCCTTATGTTGAGGTCTACATATTCTATTTGAGTGCAGGTGGTTGCATTTGGGTAGTGTCTATTTGCTTCGGTGTTTTCCACTTGTGGGCTTGAAGACATATTGAAAGTATATGCTCTCAAATGTATACAAGATGATATATTTTTGCCACCTAGATGCTATGAACTCTATGCCTTGAGCTTCCTTTGCTACTTTGGATACTCTAGATCTACTCGAATTAGGAGTAATTTGCATTTTATTTGCAAATCATGGCTCATTTGACTCAATGGGAAACTCTCTTATGATTTCTTACTTTATGTATATACTCTCATTGCAGAGGTTTATGATTGTGGATTAATTTACCTTTGACACTCTTTGCTACTCGGTAGTTTTATGCTTTGTCTTTACACTGCTAGTTGCATTGTACATATGTGTTACTACTCTAATTTTCCAAGTAGTGGGAGATTACTCTTTTTTATTTTTACCTACAATTATATGTTGATCTATTGTCATTATATTTTTACCTACAATTATATGTTAATGTACTACATATTTATGGACAGCCATGCTGAAGGATGGTTTTGAGTTGTTTTCTTAAGATAATAGGCTTGTATTAAGCACACTAGTGCTTCTTGCTTGTGAAGAGTAGTGTAATAAGATTGTCTTCCTCCTAATACATGCTTTTGGGCTTGATTTTGAGGCTAATTTGCTATTATTATAATGTTCCTTACACTCTTTGTTTGGTAGAGATAATGGTAGGTGCTTCAAATGATTCCAATGACAATACTATCTTCAACATAGAGAAGTTGGATAATAAGAACTTTCAATATAGAAAGACTCAAAATTGGCAAGTATTGGTGTAAATAATCAAGTCAAGCCATTAAAATTAGAGGGCATAAAACCAGAACTTTATGATGCAGATTATTGGGAAGAGCTTGAAGAGCTATGTAAGTCTACCATTGTTTTGTCATTGTCAAAGGATGTATACTTGAATGTCATTGAGCTTGAGGGTTGCTTATGCATTATGAAAATGATCTCTATAATAGTGAGAGTCCTACAACATAGCTATATTGGCTTAAGAACCTCATGGATCTTTTTATGAAGAAAGGGACATTTATATCTTCTCACTTAAATGAGTTTCATTCAATTTTCAATCAAATTACTTTGCAAGGCCTTATGTTTGAGGAGGATGTTATGTCCCTTTTCTTGCTTGTTAAGCACACAAGCTTTTAACTCAAGGATATAGAGGGTGATTTTCTTATAGAATAAGTTAACATGAAGAATGTTGATGCAACCCATATGTGTCATGCACTTATAGTGAGAGGTAGGCATGCTGGTCATGGGATAATAATCCCAGTAAAGACTCACAACCCAACAAGAGCAGATCGAAGTCTTATGGGCAATCACACAATAAGTCCCATGGTCCTAAGTCCTCTCTTACTTGTCATTATTGTGGATATAGGGTCACATAATTTCTAATTCCAATGTTAAGTTAGAAGAGATAAATGCCTTGTAGTACATCTAAGATAATAACATACTTGCTACTTCATCACTTGATACTACACAGTTGCTTGATGTTAGTCTACTTATTCTGTTGGCTTCTTGAATTTATGGACTTCTTCAATATTACCCCACATCATCAGTGGTTTTACACCTACTATATTGTTACACGTTGTCAAAGAGTTTATTGTTCATGATATAAATCATGGGATTCTTATGAACACAAGAAGAGTTTCACTGGAAGTTATATGAGATATTTGCATACAAAATTCAAGCATTGTTATTCAATAACCACCTTAGTTATACAAGTTCTTTTATATTTAGCATATAATTTGCAGTTATACCATGTACATTTATGAAAAATAAGTCTATGGGAACCTATAACTTGGACATCTGGAAGTAATTGACACTCTGCTGGAAAAATCACATTAATTCAGGTACAAAAATATGGTCAGAACCCAAAAATGATGCCAAAAATGGTCAAAAGTCCACTAGGTCCACATGGGACCAGAAGTAACTGACTTAAGTGACCAGCAAGTGACCTAGGCTGGTCAAAAAGTGACCAGGGACTGAGCAGAGAGCAGCCCGCGTTTTTCGGCGCAAAATGCACATTGCACTGTTTGAGGGTGACTAGAAGAAAAGCTGGAGCTGAGATGCATGAAATGGAGCATGCAAACTGAAGATTGACAGGCCCAACTACTGAAGATGTAAACATGGTGAGAGCTCCACTTCTCTGCCTCTTTGGTTTGACGAAAATACATGCTGAAACTATCTATAAAAGAGGGGAATTCTAAGAGAAGAGTATTCAGCCTGCTCTTATGCATGACTTCTCTCATTTTGTCTAGCATATTCTTGATCCAATGAAGCCCGACTTGTACCCAAGTACTTGAGTGACTTTGGGACAAGCAAAGGGTGAGGATATTGAAGGCATATGGGCTGTTATGGGCTGAAATAACCAGTCATAAACAGGGCAGCCCACTGTTATGATCCATTTTTATGAGCAAACATGGGTTTTTTATGGTTGTTATGGAGGGAAATGACCCCTTTACTTCAGGACTTTGTTCATAGATGATCAAAAGTGCTTCTTCTTGAGATTATGCACTCATTTTGAACTTCATTATGGGATGGAATTTTCTGTTTTAAAACAGGGCTGAAGCTAAAATTATACTTTTCCCATTCATTTCATGTATCATTGGCCCAAATCTTGGATGCATTTGATTCTAACAACAATATTCTTGACCCAAAGGATTGAAATCCATCTATGTACATGAAATAAACTCCATTAGAGCTTGCATTTGACATTCATAAATGAATTGGAAATCTGAAAATATCCTTAATGAAATGATGTATGTATCCTGAAGCATTTGATGTAATCAAGTTAGTCTTACTCCTTCTGTTCATGTATGCTAAGTACAAAGTGAGAAGGCTTGAATTCCTCTTCCGTACCTAAATCATTTCTAAACCCCAAATCTTAGTAAAACCCAATCCATTTTTCCTTTCTGAATCTTGAATCCTAAACTCTTCTTCTGCACTAAAAGTCCCGTGGTAGACCTTCAACTCTTAACGTGATGACAGTGGTGAACCCGACATAAGGGTCCGCTGCGGAAGAAGAAGTCCAATGGGAGAATCATCAAGCTCAGGAGGAGATGCTTTGCAACAGTTGCTTCGTCTAATGCAAGAGAGCCAACAACAACAGCTGCAATTTCAGCAGCAGTTGCAATTGCAACAACAACGGAGACAAGAAGAAGAGCGGATTGATGCTGCTTCCATTAAGGCCTTAGAAGCAGTTGGGCATGAGCTCAAGCAATTTAATGGGCAAAATGTGTCCTCTTTTATCCGCCTCTACACCGACAAGATGGTCTTCTTTGGAATTCCTCAACATTCTTGGAGCCGTTACTTTGCCCGCCTGGCTGTGCATGGTCTCTAGGACCGAATTCATGGTCTTTTCCAAAAAGATGAAGGATGGACTGTGTTCAAGAAGGCTCTTCGAGAAGAATTTTTCCTTGAAGACTCAGGCCTTATGACAAAGAAAGTCTTCACCGAATGGGTCGAAAGGCCCAATAACGGTCTAACCGCTACTACCCTTCATTGAGAATTTGAAAGAAAATTTGCCCAACTAGATCCTGATGATCAACAAGGTATGGAAAGTCAAAAGATTGAATTATTTTTAAAGGCTGCAGATTCTTCTCTTCAGGAGAAATTGACTAACCGACTTGAAGACCCTGACTCTGAGTCGGGATTGAAGACTGCTTGGAGTGATGTCACTGAAGCAATTAATATGATTGCTCGAAGAGAGCGATTGCGACTAAGATGGGGATCAACTCCTGCAACAATTGAATCTATGAAGGAGCCTGTTCCAATTTCTCGACCTCCTGTCTCTATGGCCGAGCAATCAAGAAATTCTTTTGTTCCTTCTCCAAAGAAGGATGTCATGGACGAGCTAATTAAAAGCATGTGGGATCTCCATCTTAATTTAATGGAAATTAATTCTAAAGTAGAAAGGCTTGATGTAAAAGTAGAAGAAAGGGGTTGGTCAACTGCCCAAAGGCCTGCACGAGAAGGCTTCAAAAGACGCTGCATTTGGTGTGATAGCCTTCAGCATGACAAGAGGGAGTGCGGTGCATTTCGTGAAGCTGAAGCACAAAAATTAGTCTTTTCGAAGGATGGTAAAATTCATGCAACCGAAACCGGGCTTCCTCTTGAGCCAAACTTCGGCAACGGTGGCATGAAGAAAAGATTGGAGGATTTGGCAACAAGAACGGCCTATGCAGCTGTTGATGCTTCAACTTATGGGTTGCAAATTGAGCCAACTAATGAAATTGTTAAAGCATGTAAAACTAATGCAAAATCTAAAGTGTGGACGCAGGCCTTAGAACGCATGGAGCAAGGCAAGGCAATTAAAGATGATTTAACCACTGCCACTCAATGTATTCGAGGGAGAACCAGTTGGTCCAAGGCTGTAGATTCATTTTCAGCTTTTGCTCAGTTAGCTGAAATTAATAATCAAGAAGCCATGATAGAAGAAAAGAGAAGAAGATGTTAGCGGTCCTTCTTCAGGACCGACTAAACGCATAACAAGAAGTAAACCAGATCAACAGAAGGCTACTGAAAGTCCGCCGCCACTAGAATTTGACATAGGAGATGCCCCTCAAGTAAAGAAGACAGAAGGAAAAAGAAAAAGCAAACATCCCAGTTACAAGTTGCAGTCTGACATAGAGACCGCAACGGATCTTAAACAGATCCTAGAAGAAAGGATTCTTGGAAGTAGAATTGAATTTACATTAGGTGAAATTCTCGGTATTGAAAAATGAGGATTTCATGATGTAATAATTGATGTAATTAAACGAAAAAGACAATATGTTGGTGAAGAAACTGAAGAATCTGTACATGCTTTTTTGCAAGTACTTCATATGTATTTGCAGGATGAAGAGAAGCTGAAAACTCAAGGGATTCGATTGGAGGCAATCAAAGAATTGATTGCAGCCATAGAAGCCAAAGATGAAGACATTTACGAAGCAGAAGCTGAAGAAGCTATAATAGTGGGGACTTCTCAATCCAAAGTACATCCCATGTGTAAGAAAGAGACTCTTCTTCACAACATGCAAGAAGAAAGTGAAACTCACTTTATTCCTAGTAGTCACTATTCCCGTACCCATTGGGAAAGGGCGACTACTGAAACTGTTGTTAAAATCGGTGAAAAAGAAACTCCATGCATTGCCCTTATAGACCATGGTTCAGAAATTAATGTTATGTCAAGAAGTCTCTATGAGAATGGTGGATGGCCCATTGATGTGGACCCAGGGTGGCACATGAAGGCAGCCAATAACTCTTCTGGCGACCTTTATGCAGCATGTCCTTATGTACAAGTTACTATTGGTAACGTAAAAGATGAATTTTATTTCTTTGTTTAAGATTCCTGCAGTTATCCAATCATTCTTGGACAACCATTTATTTCTGAGTCTCGTTTAGAGACAAAGGCTCTTGATGATGGTTCATCATATACTCGGATAAGAAGCAAGGATAATGATAAAGCTGTTCAATTCCTAACTGTCTGTGTTAATCACCATCGAAATAGGGATTGATTGAGAGATCATCCTGTTCCTCCTAATGCCCGAGAATTTAAGGGTTTTTGGGTAGCGCTGCTATAAGTGGAGGCTATGACAGTGCATCATGTCACAAAAAATTGCCTCCACATATGAAGGAGGCAAGGCCAAAAGCTGATTTGCAGGTTTTCTTAGCCAATGGAGTGGGCTGTTATAAACAGTTTTCAGCCATGAATAGGGCTGAAAGAAAGTATCTGAGTCATATGGAGCAAGAGCTGAAGCAAATTGATGTTTTACCTAAAGATGAAGAAATTTCAGGACTATTTTATGAGCTGAATTAGAATGATACAATGGCTGAAATTTATACAGCCATTCATGTAGAAAATCAAGCTGAAAATCAGTCCATACAGGCATGTACATTGGATATGTATGACATAATTCAAGAATTTGCAGATTATGAAGCTTTTGGACAGCCAAACAAGGATGAAGCAAGAGTAGAAACAAAATATAAAACAATTGATAAGAAGGTCAAGCCGGTAGCTACTCCTCTACCACCTGAAAGCGAAGGATTGGCAGAAAGGGTATCCAAACAACCAAGCCTTCGTGATCCTAAAGATATTGGTCACCAATTTACAGCTGAAAGTCTACAAAAGCTGAAAATTGGTGAAGACTCTTTCCTCTTGCCAGCTGAAAAACAAATCTTCATGCAGATGTTAAAGAACCATGGTAAAGCCTTTTCATTTCAGCCGTATGAAATCAGCTGTGTGGATCCAAGCATTGTGGCACCAATGGTAATTTTTACGGTCCCACATGTGCCTTGGAATCTTAAACCAATTCCGGTTCCAAGGGCTCATTTGCCTAAGTTATTGGAACTTTTAAATGAAAAGATAAAAATGCGAATATTGGAGCCATCTTCAGCTCCATATTCCAACCGATGGTTTACCGTACCAAAGAAGAATGGATCTTTACGATTCATTCAAGATTTACAACCCGTCAATAAAGTCACTATTAGAAATCTTGGATCGGGACCAATTGTGGATGAGTTTGCTGAAGCTTTTGCAGGTAGGGCAATCTATTCCATGGGAGACTTATATTCAGGCTACGACCAATTTCAGTTTGCTTTGGAAAGCCCTAACATTACTACAATGAAGACGCCTCTTGGCCTAGTCCACATGTGTACTCTACCTCAAGGGGCTACGAATTCAGTAGCTCACATGATGAATGCCATGCATAAAGTATTGAGGGATTATATTCCTCAATTGACTCTTCCTTTTCTTGATGATGTTCCAATCAAAGAATGTGAAGTTCATGAGAAAAATGAAGAACTCAATGAACTTGGATGTTGAAAGTTTGTTTTTGATCATATTAATGATTGTGCTCAGATCTTGTCTAAATTAGAAGAAGTTCATCTTACTCTTTCAGGAGCTAAATCTGTTTTTGGAGTTGAAGAAGTCCTTGTGGTCGGTCATATGTGTGGACCATATGGCCGAAAGCCTTCTCCATCTAAAATAAATGCAATCAGCAAGATGCAAGAAGAATGTACAAATGTTTCAGAAGTGAGAAGATTTCTTGGTGCATGTGTCTTCTACCTTATTTGGATACCACATTTTTTCCATGTTGCTGAAAGTCTTTATCAGCTTCTAAGAAAAGGCCAAAGGTTTCTATGGACAAAAGAACACACTCAAGCTATTCGGAAACTCAAGAAAATGCTGACTTTAGCTCCCACTTTAAAGAGGGCTAACTACTCTAATGGATAGCCCATTATACTCACAGTGGACACAAGTCCTATTGGAATAGGATGGGCAGTTGGTCAAGACGACCTTGAAGGCAACAGATATGTAATCCACTTTGGAGCAAAGGTTCTTAATGAACGACAAAGAAGGTATGCTCAAATTAAAAGAGAGCTTTGGGGAGTAGTAACTGCATTAAAATGTGACAGGGAGTACTTCATGGGCGCACATGTTATAGTTGAGACAGATTGCCTTCCACTCTTGGGCATGATAGCCAACTGTTCCACTCCTAACATAGCCATGCTAAGATGGATAGCTTATATTAAATCCTTGAATCCTAATTTGAAATATATTGCAGGTCTAGATAATCCAGTTTTGCTGACATGCTTTTACGAGCCAAATATATGGATGAAGAAGAAATGATGGATGAAGAAGAATCAGAATTTATAAATGATGCTGTTAATGCAAGTACGACAAAAATTACAGCAAGAACAACAGGCTCAGCTGATAAAACAACTTTTACATCAGCAAGGATGGATGAATCAACTAAAGAAGGACAATGAACAGCTAGTAAACAGCATATTCTATGTTTTGTTATGGTTTGTTCACACTTTAAAGAAGAATATTATGCAGATGATTGGCTAAAAATTGGCCAATTTTTGAGCACTATGACAAAGAAGGAAGAATGGACTCATGAAGAGTTCAAGAGAATTAAGAGAAAAGCCTATGGTTTTTTTCTTAAAGATGGCTACCTTTGGAGGCATGCAAAAAAGAAAGGAAGGGCACCTGTTCGTGTCTTAGGTGACAAAAAAAACACAAAGACAGGTCATGCAAGAATTCCATGAAAGCCTATTGGCTGGTCATAGAGGCATATGGGGTACTTTTACCAAAATAAAAGAGAAATTTTGGTGGCAAAACATGTATAAAGACATTGAGCATTTTATTGAGTCTTGTCATGCTTGTCAAATGTATTCTATGGTAAAGCATAGAGATGGGCTTCAGCCTACCTATCCTTTATCCATTCACTATAGATGGGTTATTGATTTAGTAACCATGCCTACAAGAATTTGGAACATGAGATATCTACTACTTGCTAGAGAAGATCTCACAAATCAAGTGGAAGGAAAGGCCTTGACAACAAAGTCCACTCATGCTGTTTGTAGATTTTTACTTGAAGAAGTATTTTGCAGGTATGGATGTGTTGCTAAAGTAATTGTTGATAGAGGGGAATTGGATACCGATGAGGCTCGCCATTTCTTTGCTCAATTGGGAATTAAGCTATCTCTTACTTCAGCCTACAACCCTGAAGGAAATGGTAAGAGGGAAAGAGGTCATCAACCAATTCTTAAAGCTTTAGCAAAATCATGCAAAGGAAAGTTGAGGGAATGGCCTAAAATGCTACCATTCGCATTATGGGCTGATAGAACAACCCATAGTGCAGTGACAGGATATATGCTAGCTGAACTCATGTATGGACAACCACTTATTATGCCTATTGAGGAATCAATTGTCACATGGAGTATCTTGCCTTGGGATGAAGGCATGAATAGAGAAGAATTGTTGTCTTTACACATAAGGCAACTTGAAAGAAGGCCAGAAGATGTCAAAATAGCCATTGAAAGGCTAAAAACATCAAGATTAAAGAATAAGAGGAGGTTTGACAA
This sequence comes from Lygodium microphyllum, assembly GCF_053477565.2. NCBI lineage: Eukaryota > Viridiplantae > Streptophyta > Polypodiopsida > Schizaeales > Lygodiaceae > Lygodium > Lygodium microphyllum. Next base: position 139,783,889 of record NC_141151.1, on the reverse strand, counting down.
GCATCATCGACTCCGTCCAAGAGCTATTCAAGAGAATGATTGGGTTCTTGTCTACAATAGTAGCCTGGACAATCAATATAGTGCTCATAGGAAGTTAGCCACGCAATGGTTTGGACCATATGTTGTAAAAGTAGTACATAATAATGCTACTTACTCTTTGGCTGAAATGGATGGGACCATGATTAAGATTCCAATAGCTGGGAAATGAATCAAACTCTTCAAACGAAGAGAATCTTCAAGTTATGAACTTGATGACTTAGATATGAGTCCTCTACTTGAAGACATACAGGAAGAAAAAGACTTAGAGAATGAAGATGAAAAAGAAGACCCTCCTGGACCTGTAATCTTATGAAATGGCTATGCCGGAGGATGTGCAGGTTAGGAGGGGGTGAATGTCAAAGAGTTTACTGTTCATGATAGAAATCATGGGATTCTTATGAACACAAGAAGAGTTTCACTGGAAGTTATATGAGATATTTGCATACAAAATTCAGGCATTGTTATTCAATAACCACCTTAGTTATATAAGTTCTTTTGTATTTAGCATATAATTTGCAGTTATACCATGTACATTTATGAAAAATAAGTCTATGGGAACCTATAACTTGGACATCTAGAAGTAATTGATAGTCTGCTGGATAAATCACATTAATTCAGGTACAAAAATATGGTCAGAACCCAAAAATGATGCCAAAAACGGTCAAAAGTCCACTAGGTCCATATGGGACCAGAAGTAACTGACTTAAGTGACCAGCAAGTGACCTAGGCTGGTCAAAAAGTGACCAAGGACTGAGCAGAGAGCAGCCCGCGTTTTTCGGCGCAAAATGTGAGCTGCACTGTCTGAGGGAAACTGGAAGAAAAGTTGGAGCTGAGATGCATGAAATGGAGCATGCAAACTGAAGATTAACAGGCCCAACTCTACTGAAGATGTAAACATGGTGAGAGCTCCACTTCTCTACCTCTTTGGTCTGACGAAAATACATGCTCAAACTGTCTATAAAAGAGGGAAAATCTGAGAGAAGAGTATTCAACCTGCTCCTATGCACGACTTCTCTCATTTTGTCTAGCATATTCTTGATCCAATGAAGCTCGACTTGTACCCAAGTACTTGAGTGACTTTGGGACAAGCAAAGCGTGAGGATATTGAAGGCATACGGGCTGTTATGGGCTGAAATAACCAGTCGTAAACACGGCAGCCCACTGTTATGATCCATTTTTATGAGCAAACATGGGTTTTTTATGGTTGTAATGGAGGGAAATGACCCCTTTACTTCAGGACTTTGTTCATAGATGATCAAAAGAGCTTCTTGAGATTATGCACTCATTTTGAACTTGATTATGGGCTGGAATTTTCTATTTTAAAATAGGGCTGAAGCTAAAATTATACTTTTTCCATTCATTTCATGTATCATTGGTCCAAATCTTGGATGCATTTGATTCTAACAACAATATTCTTGACCCAAAGGATTGAAATCCATCTATGTACATGAAATAAATGCCATTAGAGCTTGTATTTGACATTCATAAATGAATTGGAAATCTGAAAATATCCTTAATGAAATGATGTATGTATCCTGAAGCATTTGATGTAATGAAGTTAGTCTTATTCCTTATGTTCATGTATGCTAAGTACAAAGTGAGAAGGCTTGAATTCCTCTTCCGTACCTAAATCATTTCTAAACCCCAAATCTTATTAATACCCAATCCAACTTTCCTTTCTGAATCTTGAATCCTAAACTCTTCTTCTGCACTAAAAGCCCCAGTGGTAGACCTTCAACTCTTAACACAACGACAATGTTTAGTTAGACTAGATGATGATCATGCATGCGACATTATTGGCATAAGTGATGTGAGATTACAATTTAGTATCAATGCTCAATTTGCACTTAACGATGTATGTCATATAATTGCTTTGACTAAAATCCTTATCCTTGCTAGATAGTTGAATGATGAAAAGTACCATGTCTCTTTTGGTGATTGTGCACGGAAGATTACATGTGGCCAATATATTTTTGTTAGAGGTGCCAAGGTTGGTAGCCTCTATTTTGTATTTATATCTAGATCTGTTGTTCATATTTTAGGTGTGACCAAATTTTCTCATGTATCTCATTAGCATTGATGTCTTGGACATATGTCCCTTAAATAAGTGTAAGTACTCATGCATTTGTAGTATTTTCCATCTCTTGACTACTCATGTTTTGACTCTTATGATCATGATTTATATGGTAGTCACACTTGTAACTCACATAAAAAGTTTCGTTCTTTGCATATGGGTGTCATTAGCTCTTGCGCATTCAAATGTTTGTGGTCCCATGCCCTATCAATCATACGTTTTTTTAATGAGAGAGATATTAAGCATCAGTTAACCAGCTTGTACATCCTACCCTAGAATAGTGTTACAAAGCACATAAATAGCGCTAGTCAAGAAGAGTCTACAATATTCTTAGTTAAAAAATCTTACCACAATACTTTTGGGTTAAGGAAATTATTACTATTGTTCATTTGATGCAAATTTCCATGCATTTCCCTTAGTGGTAGAGTTGCATAAGAGGTATGGTCTGGTAAATATCCCTTGTATGCACACTTGCGTTTGTTTGGATGTGAGGCTTTGAACTATATTCCCAAAGACAAACACAATAAGCTAGATTACAAGTCCATCAATTGTATTTTTCTTGGATATGGTGATGTAGGTGAGGCAGGCTATCACCTTTGGGATCCATGGGCTCAGAAGGTTATTTGCATATGTGATATCATATTCCATGAGGAAAATGTGCATATAAGACCAAAGTAGAAAAATATCACATTTCTGCGATGTAATCGAGACTCATTATCATGCAATGTGAGGTACTCCGCACGAGGCTCAATCCAAGGCACACTCTTTTGTAGTCCATTAATGGGTTTTCCAAATGACGTCGCCCAATGCTCCCTTGGAGTATCACAGGGTTTGTCACTTAGGCCCTACTGAGTCTACATCACAATAGCAGAGTTCTGGTCAAAGCCACTAGGATCAACCTGAATTTTTGGGTTCTAAGATTAGACAAGTCTCCTAACACCCAACTAGCGTCAGTAATTTCAAGTTCCCAGTCGTACAAGATTACTCTGGTGCGCAGATCGGTCGCAGATAGCTCACGTGGTGAATCCCGGAAGGTCCCCAAGAACAAAGTACTCTACTTTTTAGCACAAAAACCCATGTAAAAGCAAGCACGACATGAGACAAAAGACAAATTGGGTTCAATCTCCCCCATGCCTTGTGTGAGCGCTTCACAAAGCATGTATTTAATATATATTTCCAATCTTCATGCTCAAAAATAGCCCAATTACAAAAATATGACAAACTTTTAGCTTTTGAGTTTGCTTTCTACCAAAAATAAGAAAATAAAGCTAATGGACGGTGCCCATAGAGTCTGGCACGCCCAATCTCAATGTCCAAATAGAAATAACATATCCAGGCGCATAAGCGCATACAAAATAAATAATAAATAATCAATGTCTCTATAGACATAACAAAATATAGGCATGGCGCCTATCAAAATATAGTCCAAAGGTCGAAAACCCGCTAGACTCCAATGCTTTCCTCCGCCACTGCTGCTATCTCTACACATCAACTGAAGCATTCACAATCGTTAGTAAAATAACACAATTAAACCAACAAAAGTGAATACCTAGCAGTCTTCAGCTACATAAATAAATCAACTGGTTAGAAATAAATCCTAACCTTAATTTATTACGAGTGCGCACTCTAAACTCATAAACATTTATTAATTTAATATGCATTTTGCGGAATCACCCGCTATGGAATCACCCATGTACACACTAAATGAATGAAACGCCTGAAAAGGACAGGCGTCCCCATCAACTTCTCGCACAAAGAATCCTCTTTGCGTATGAGCCCCGGTCATCTAAGTAAGTTTACGGAATCCACCGTAAAACCTCACGGAATCCACCATGGAATATGCCTCCTGGCATCATACCCCCGGGGTGGGATAGCAATTGACCTCAATTGCTATTAGCTCAATGTGGAGCTAACAGAGTGGGGAAAGCATTTAAGTCTCTAGCGTGCATCCATTGTGCTTCCTCTACAGGATGGTTCTTAAATTTTACTAGATATCTAGAATACCTTCGGCCAGTTCTAGTGGTCATGTAGTCAGTGTCTATAATGGCTTCTGGTTCAAGTATTTCAGTCTCTTCTTCTAGTAAAGGTGGGTTTTCATAGACAGGGTGGATAGGTAATTGTCCTCTAAATGGTCTCAATAAACTAATATGAAATGTATTATGAATTTTCCAATGAGATGGCAATTCTAACTTGAATGCATTGTCATTAATCTTATGAATGATTCTAAATGGTCCGTAGAATCTAGGAGCTAATTTGACAACTGGATGTCTATCTACACTTTGCAGTCTACGCTTTTCTATTCTAAGCCAAACATAATCATCAACTTTGAAATTCATGGCTTGTCTTTTCTTGTTGGCTTGTTTGGTATATGATTGTTGGGCTTTAGCAATCATATCCTTGACCTCATCAAAAATAGTGTTATGCATAACAGCAATATCATCGGCACTTTGTATTCTATTAGACAAAGAGGCAACAGGTGTAGATAATCTATATCCATAAATAACTTCAAAAGGTGCTTTCTTTGTAGATGTGTGCGGTGTATTGTTATATGCAAACTGTAATAAATGTAAATGAGTGTCCCATGTCTGAGGTTTAGAGATAGTGTATGCACGTAAAAGATCTAGAATGGTGCTATTTGTGGCTTCTGTTTGTCCATTTGTTTCTGGATGAAATGCAGATGAGAAATCAATCTTTGTGCCTAGATTTGCAAACAGTGTAATCCAAAAATTATTACAAAATCTAGAATCTCTATCTGAAATAATCACTTTCGGCAATCCATGGTTAGTAAAAACAGTTTTCAAAAATAACTGTGCTGCTTGTGATGCTGTTAAAGTTTTCTTACATGCAATGAAATATGCTTGCTTACTAAATCGATCTACAATTGTCCAAATCATGTCATGGTTAGATTTAGTATTTGGTAAGCCAGTAATGAAATCCATAGATATATGTTCCCAAGGTTTAGATGGAATAGATAAAGGCATTAATAACCCATACTGTTTACCATGATGTCTCTTTATTCTTTGACAAATCAAACATTCAGAAACAAAATTAGATACATCTGCATCCATATGCGGCCAATAAAAATCTTCAGTTAACATACGTAATGTAGAAATGATACCTCTATGACCTTGATATGGGGGACAATGAATTTCATTCAAAACAAAAGATCGGAGTGGAATAGTAACACACAGTCTCTTTTCAAAGAACATGAATCCATCATTATATGATAATGAATCAACAGGAATGAAATTATTTTGAACTAATTTTTGCCAATCAGAATGAAAAGTAATATCCTGGTGATATGTGTCTTTCATAGCAATCAAAGAATCAAAAGATATGATAGAAATATTATGAATTGCAGGTCTTCTACTCAATGCATCAGCAACTACATTTTCTTTTCCAGGTTGGTATTGAATGATAGGATGGAAACTTTGAATGAATGAAGCCCATTTGATATGACGGTCAGAAATTTGGGGTTGGGTAAGTAGATGTCTAATGCTTTGCTGGTCGGTCTTTATCATGAATTCTGAACCCATTAAATAATGCTTCCATTGTTTTAATGCTTGTACAACTGCTAAGAGTTCCTTGTCATAAGTGGAATATTTAAGTTCAGAGGGTTTCAACTTAGAACTAGAATATGCTATTGGATGGTTGTCTTGCATTAGCACAGCTCCTATTCCTGATCCGCTAGCATCGGTCACAACTAAAAAGAATGGTCTGTTAAAGTCAGGCAATTGTAGAACAGGGGCATTGGTCAATGCACGTTTGAGTAAATCAAAGGATTTCTGCTGGTTTTCAGTCCATTGATAAACAATGCCTTTCTTAAGAAGTTTGGTCAATGGTAAAGCAAGTAATGAGAAATTATGTACAAACTTCATATAGAAACTAGCAAGACCAAGGAATGAGCGTAGTTCATGTACATTTTTAGGAATAGGCCAATGCAATATTGCATCAATTTTCTTAGGATCAACTTTAATTCCTTCTTTTGATACAATATGACCTAGATATTCTATTTCTGTCTTAAAGAATTCACTCTTGTCAGGATTTGCAAACAATTGATTTTCTTTCAGTAATTGAAAAACTAATGATAAATGCTCATAATGCTCTTTTTCACTTTGACTGAACACTAAAATATCATCAAAGAAAACAATCACACAATATTGATATTTTAGAAAAATACGGTTCATCATTCTACTGAAAGTAGCAGGTGCATTAGTTAATCCGAATGGCATAACTAAGAATTCGTAATGGCCAAACTGTGTCCTGAATGCAGTCTTAAATATGTCGGATCTATCAAGCCTCACCTGATGATATCCAGACTTAAGGTCAATTTTACTAAATATAGAAGATCCTTGCAGTTTGTCCATAAGGTCATCAACTCTAGGTATAGGATACCTATTCTTTACAGTGATCTTGTTTAATGCTCGGTAGTCAATACACATACGATAAGTATTATTCTTTTTCTTGACTAAGAACACAGGTGCACCGAATGGAGAACTGCTAGGTCGAATTAAGCCTCTATTTAGTAATTCTTCAACTTGACTCTGGATTTCTTTTTGCTCTATTTGATTGTGCCTATATGGAGCTTTGCAAGGTGGTTGTGTGCCAGGTATTAGGTCAATCTTATGGTCTTCTGGACGTGATGGTGGTAAACCTAGTGGTAGGTCTTCTGCAAAACAGTCCTTAAAATATGCGAGAAATTCCTTATGCCTAGGGTGCATATGAGTTTCTTTTGCGTGCAATTCATTCACCCAAATGAGATATGATTTAGTATTCTTGCGTAGTGCACGTTTTGCTTGAGTATGCGAAAGTAGTGGAAACATATGAGATGCATGCATACCAAATAATGTAATAGATTTTCCTTGAAAATTTATATTCATTGTGTGTGGAATAATCTATATTGGGATTATGTTGGTGTCTCCATGGCATTCCTAGAATAATGTCGCTTGATTGTAATGGGAAAACTAAGAAATTTCTTCTTTCAATATATGGACCAATTTGAATTTCTAAATCTTGAACTTCTTGTGTGCCATTGTACCTAGTGCCTAAAAATGCAACTTTTATGCGATAGTTTGTAGGTACAGTATGCAGTTTCAATTCCTTTACCAATTTTGCTGAAATAAAATCATGGGTACTACCGTCATCATGCAATATAGTTCTTTCTTTTCCATGCACCATACATTTCATAGTCAACAATGAATGTAAAGTAGGCATACCTGGTAAAATGTCGGAAGTAGTAGTAGGATCATCTTCTTCTTCAGTGAAATCCAGCATATCCTCATGCTCGTCTTCGTCCATAGCTCCAAGGTAGTTGATATGTGCTGATGGCTTCTTTGAATGACAATTTGCTGCGAGATGCCCTGGCTGGTGACACTTGTAGCATACTATGGGCTTGGCTTTGGTCACATTATTTACAATGGCTGGGAGTCTGGGTATATTTGGATTTGCTTGTGGAATAGGCTTAGAATTTGGATTGACAGTAGATGGTAATGCAGGTGGTTTAGGCCAATTCTTGCGGAAAGATGGTGATGAGAAACGACCTGGATTAAACCTTCTGAAATTGGAATTGAATTGTTTAGATCCATAATTACCGTTTGCTTGGAATGGCTGTGGTCGTCGATCTCTTCCATGTAACTTATCTTCAGTGTCGTGAGCTAAGGAGATGGCGTCTTCAAGGGTAGCAGGCTTGAACATATTCACTTCAGCGTAGTAATGTCCAAGAAGTCCAGACATATACTTCCGCTTATGTGTCGTCTCTGGTACGTCTTCAAGCATGCGTAGCTGTAGGAGTGCATTCCAAAAATGCTCTGTATACTGTGGAATAGGCTCACGATCGCGCTATTGAAGTAAATCCCATTGCTTGATAGCCTTCTCATGAAATTGCGGTGGTAGGAAATTTTGCATGAACTTCTTCTTGAAATCTTCCCATGTAGCAGGACATTCTATGCTCTTGCGGACTACAGTCCACCAAAGTGATGCTCTGTCTATCAGACGATTAGTAACACACTTGATTTTATCTTTTTCGGGATAAGTTTCCTCATGGAAATAGTCATCAAACTGGCTAATGAATGATAAAACAGTCTTTCCTTCTCTTATGCCATTGAAAGTGCGAAACTTGAAACTTCGTTTACTTATCTTGGATTCCTTGCGAATGGTTTGTGCTTCAAGAGTGGCGTCGATGGTACGGCGAATCAGATCTTCAGCTTGAGGTTCTTCTTTATCAGTGGACGCTCCTTGTAGCTTTGTCAATTGCGCTTGTAAGGCTTGCCTAGCTCTTCGCTCTTCTTCCAATTGCAACATGATAAGATCCAGCTTTTGTTCCATGGTAGGCTCGGGTAGATCGTCTTCAGCCATAGGATCATCCATATGTGGGGTAGTCATCCTGTAAAACTCAACAAACCTTTCTCACTCAAAATCAATTAGCGGGATGAGCGTAGCTCAAATTTGGGGTTACAAGGCTATGAATTTTTGGGTATTTTCTTCTTCAATTTTCAGAAATTCTGCAATATTTCTGTCTCCGTTTGCTGAAAGTACTTCAACAAACTTGTAGATAGGTAGAACAGCTTGCTCCGGACAACTTTCCAGTTCAGAGTTTTTGCATACGAACAAGTCTTCTATGAGTTTTTAGCACTAGTCAGTTCTGATTTAGTCTGACTTGCAGAGTTGCAGACTTAACAGACTTGCAGAGTTGTGGACTTGCTAGACTTAGGCCGACTTGCAGAACTTGATTCCAAGTGACTTACTAAACTTGACTTCTGGAGTGCGAGACCCGGAGTATATCGACTTCTCTGCCCTGTATAACTTGCAAAGTATGGAGTGACTTAAGCTTAATGAATTAAGCTTAAGCTTAATAAGCTTAAGTTATGGAAGGAAGAAGTATGGCAGCACGTCGTCAATTTTCGTGGGGGGGGGGACCGTTTTTGCCCGCGCGGATTTTTCGGGGGCTCCTCTTGCAAGTCGACTTGGAGATTTTGAAGCTTTATAAGCTTCTTAAGCTTAAGATTAAGCTTTAAGGTAATAATAAACTTGATTATGAAGAGAGCTTATCTCTGTTTGCAACGACTTGATGAAGAGAATGTATGAGTGGTCCTCCGCCGACAGAGCCTGGTCCTTCGCGATCTGACAGTGGAAACAGGGGTTCTTGATCGCCAGAAGTCTGCCTGTATCGACGGTTTGCGACGAGATTGACTGTAGAGGCCGTTTGTTCCTGGAGCTCCGCCTTCGCCCGAGATTGGTAGCGATTGGAAGCCCTTGATCTCTGCTCCGCTCTGATACCACTGGTGCGCAGATCGGTCGCAGATAGCTCACGTGGTGAATCCCGGAAGGTCCCCAAGAACAAAGTACTCTACTTTTTAGCACAAAAACCCATGTAAAAGCAAGCACGACATGAGACAAAAGACAAATTGGGTTCAATCTACCCCATGCCTTGTGTGAGCGCTTCACAAAGCATGTATTTAATATATATTTCCAATCTTCATGCTCAAAAATAGCCCAATTACAAAAATATGACAAGCCTTTAGCTTTTGAGTTTACTTTCTACCAAAAATAAGAAAATAAAGCTAATGGACGGTGCCCATAGAGTCTGGCACGCCCAATCTCAATGTCCAAATAGAAATAACATATCCAGGCGCATAAGCGCATACAAAATAAATAATAAATAATCAATGTCTCTATAGACATAACAAAATATAGGCATGGCGCCTATCAAAATATAGTCCAAAGGTCGAAAACCCGCTAGACTCCAATGCTTTCCTCCGCCACTGCTGCTATCTCTACACATCAACTGAAGCATTCACAATCGTTAGTAAAATAACACAATTAAACCAACAAAAGTGAATACCTAGCAGTCTTCAGCTACATAAATAAATCAACTGGTTAGAAATAAATCCTAACCTTAATTTATTACGAGTGCGCACTCTAAACTCATAAACGTTTATTAATTTAATATGCATTTTGCAGAATCACCCGCTATGGAATCACCCATGTACACACTAAATTAATGAAACGCCCGAAAAGGACGGGCGTCCCCATCAACTTCTCGCACAAAGAATCCTCTTTGCGTATGAGCCCCGGTCATCTAAGTAAGTTTACGGAATCCACCGTAAAACCTCACGGAATCCACCGTGGAATATGCCTCCTGGCATCATACTCGAATTGAAGCGGACTTGCCATTGCACTTGGTTCACAAAGAATGGGAGACGAAGGGGAGTGTGGTACGTCAACTCTCCTTTCCATAAGGAAAAATCCCATTTTGGCCCCCTAAATCAATGCAAATCCGTTCTACCTATAGTGAATAGTTGGTCAGTTTATCATCTTCCTATTTCTATTACCAATTTAGAAAAGCTCCCAGCTAATCAGGACCACCTTACCATTCGACGAACCTATCAAGGATCGAGCCCACCCGCTTTCCATTGATGACGATATTATCTTTAGTTTTTTAAATTACCTACATCACATTTAATGAGCATATACAACACCTTTCTTAATTAATCCGTTAAATCATAAGTTTCTTCATGTAATTTATCTCACAAACACACATACAAATCAAACAGACCTTGAGTAAAAAAAAATCCATTATTATGTTGGAAATTTATTACAATTTTCATATTTTCGATCCTATGAAAAATATACAGAATTCCACGAGGGTATTCTGCCAAGAATTTACGGTACGGCCAGAGTCCCCCCTTGGCATTCACATTTTCTATTACTTGAGATTATCCCTATGGACAAAGCTTTCCACTATGAAGGCGATCTAAGCCTCTCGAAGCAATAACCATTACCCCCTTGGAGTAGGGTCTCGCTGCTAGCTTGGGGATAGCTTAGTGCGATCTTTTCTTTTATCTTGTTCGTCAATGTTTCTAACTCAGAGATCTAGATCTAGCAGACATAAACAATCCTTTCAAACATATAATGATGCAATGACAATCACACCATCATGCAGCTGACAACTTCACATAGCCAAGGTACATCTTAGCATAAAGTAACCTTACCGTCTTACGAGTATCGTCTTCCCCATAAAGAAGTGATGAGTACAATTCTTTCAACTTTGTTAAGCAAGACATGAATTTCCCAATTTAGGACTAACTTACACAACATAAGTGAATTTCTTTACTTGGTACTTAGAAAAATATTACAACAATACCTTAACAAGATGTTCTACAAGACTTTTAAATAGACTTTTACTTTTTAAGTGTAATAAAATCTTAACCATGGTCATGTTGGACAATAAATATATCGAGTTATTTTACTAATCTCAAGTGCACATAAAGTCCTTTACTCATTTTGTGCAATAACCTCCTCTAACTATTTCCATCATGATTCTACGAATTATAATCTCGATTCATCTAACTACAAATCATACACTACAAGAGAAAGACCCTATAGACGCGCACTATACATGCGAAATAGCGGGCGCATTTATCAGTGCATCTATTGGTGCTAGTATATAGAACGCGTCTATATACCCGCATTTTTAAATGCGCTTATAGATGAAAAAATGAACGCACATATTTTTCATTTCTCATAAAGTCCCTAAATATGACCAAACATCTTAATAGCTAGTATTTTTTTGAATACATTACCAACTTTACTTCTTTCTGAGTATTACAAATATACATCCAATCATTCAAAGCTAATTATATATGCTACAATGAATAATCAATCTCATATTCAATGAGATCGGCCCTTGTGCTAGAATATCTACCTCTAGGTCTATGTTACCAATAGGAAATGAAACAAATAAGTATAATCCACTGTCAGATATATTGCTATGCTCAATTTCTTGATCATCATCTGTAGCCATATTGCTATCCTCTTTTGCGCTTCCTTGAACATCCTCACGAGGATCATCTTGCACTGCATCATGTATATCATCGATCATGCCATCATCATGTGCATCATCATTGATTGTTGGATTGTCATCAACTATCTCTATGTTGGTAGCATTGCCATATATTGGTTTTGAACTATTAGATATGGAGATGACGTGCCACCATCGATTATTATTTACCATTGGGTGATACACAACCTGCATTTAAAAAACAAAAAGTAAGCAACTTAGATATTTATTGTATTTTGAGAATGTATCAAGAAGTAATATATATGAAAATAAATAACTTCTACTATACCTGCTCGCATTGTTGAGGTAGTACAAATGTGTCATTCTTATCTTGGTGAAATTTTGTAGAGTCAATCACTACAAAACCACTTGGATGATGTCTAATTATGCAATGCTCACCCGTTGTTACTACTTCTTTAAACCACTTCACATCTAGTACATATATAAAAAATCGCCTAAAGTCAAGCTTCAAAATATCTTGGATCAAGCCACAATAACCTTCCATGGTGCCACTGGTATCCTGGAAGTTTGCAAGGATACCACAATCCTAGGTATTTCTCTTATCATCTATACGTTGAGTTTGAAAATGTTTGCCTTCACACCAAATAGCATTGAACAATGTGCACTAGTAGTACATTGTTGAGATCATATTAATGATTTAGTTAAAGATGAAACATGTGAAATTATTATATCATATATAACTAAATATAAATTAATTATAAGTATGTCTCACCTTTGATAAGCAACCTCGTGCGTATTCCCACTCCTCTTGCGATATATCCATCGCCTCCTCTTTTTCCATCTTCTTCATTTCTTCACGTAGCCAATCTATATCAATATGATGTGGAAGCACACTTAAATGTTCTGAATATGGGACATTACGTCCATGCCTAGCACGAAATGCTTGCCTTTCGCTTACTCTTCTTGCCCTTGCTTCTTTATATAGTGTCACCCATTTGCTCATTACTTCGCTATTAAGCACACAATATACATTTAACTTACGAAGTTCCTCTTTCATTAGCACTTTGCTCCTTGCTTTTTCTTGAGGTATTATAGAGGTCATCCTCAAATCTTCATCATCTTTTCATAGTAGTGGTAAAGAGGGGTCCACTTTAGTAAGATATTCAGAGATTTGTATAAGGGATGATTGCACAAACCAACCCTCAGCCATGCTTCCCTCAGGCTGTGCATTTTTCCTTACAAAATCTTTTAGGATTTTCATAAAGCGCTCTAGAAAAAACATCCACCTTGCATGAACTACCCCACAAATTGTGATCTCATCAATCAGATGTACGAGTAAGTGTACTTGAGTAGTCAAAATGGAGCGAGGAAAAATTTCCTCCACCAAACAAACCACCTCAATGGACAATACTCGAGCCTCTTGCAACGTTTTTGGATCGATTTCCTTTAAACTCACAAATCTACCAACATGCAATTGAGAACGATGATTAGTTTTGTCCATAAATTCAAGCGGGTTTACTACCTGGTGTACGCAATATGTAAACTAAAAAATAAGTATAATGTATACATACCTTGCGAGCTCACCCATCTTGTAAATGATATCATGTACATCTTTCGAAACACAATGGGATATGCTAGTAGGAAGGATGAACTGTATGTAAATATTCATGCATTGTTAATTAGTCTACATAGTTACGCCACTAATTAATATATTTATGGATATGAAAATCCATACTTGAATCATTTTGTGCCAATCGTAAGACTTCAAACCGGATAGTTTCTCCACACTTATTTTCTTTTTCTTTATGAAGGCTCCCTTGAGGCTTCTCATATATCCTGTGGGAGTTCGAAAGCTACATATCTGCTGCTTCACCATCTTTTCTTCGGTCTTCGACAACATCCAAGATGCACGCGGTAACTCGATCTTTCCTCTGGGTCCGATGCATGGCCAAGCTCGTCTCATACGTCCAATGCTACGTAAATCCTCCCTTACATTGATAGAATCACGATCTCTGATTAAGTGATCCCATAATGTAGAGGCAACATTCTTGAATATATGCATATTGGGGTCCAACAGGTGATTTTGATCTTGAGTTCAGCCCAATATGGGAGACGAAAAACTATAGAGAATCTAAGGCACAAACAATATATTATTTCTTGTTCTCATAATGGAGTGTACTTTAAAGACAAACAAAAGAAGTAAACTAGTTACCGACTCATGCCGAGTGGAGGATGATCATTGGCATGTTTTCAAGTGTCCTTCCAATCTTGAATGGTCAGAGATTGTGGAGTTCTTCCATTAGTGGGGGGTGCATATTTGGGGTGGTCAATAGGAAGAAAACGATGATGATTGTCATAGATAACCTTCTTCAAGCGTGTCGGTCTAGAAGAAACCAGAGAGGGACCACAAATTGGACATGCATTATATCCTAATGTAGTTAAACCTGTAAAAACAAGTGGATTAATGATGACATGTATTTGATTAAGGGTAAGAATGAATAAAATAGAGTACGCAACTACCTAAACACTCTCCATAGCTTGGAAAGTCATGCATGGTCCACAACAACATGCCCTTTAAAGTGAAATCTCTAGAGGATAATAATGCACTCACATCTTGCACCTCAATACCTCTCCATAGCATTTCTAGCTCCTCGATCAAAGGCTCTAAATAAACGTCCATGTTTTTTACTTTGTGTTTTCCAGGAATCAAAAGGGACAACATTACATGTCCTTTTTTTATTGCCATGGAGGAATGGATATTATAGTTTACCAATACCACTGTCCATACACTATATGAGGTGCTTTTGATGCCAAATGGATTTATTCCATCTAATCCTAGACAAATCTCAAATTTTTGGGCTCTTCTTTAAAAGTAGGTCACAAATTGTCTACGTGTTGCCAAGCTGGTGTGTCTGAAGGAATTCTGCACTTTCCATCACTTGAATGGTGACTAGCATGCCATGACATGAGTCTTGCAATAGATTCACACTTAAACATAAGTTGAATATGTGGAATAATAGAAAAATGTCACAAAACCTTATGAGGCACATCCATTGATTTCATCTCCTGGTTGTATCTTGGTTCACCACAAAAAGAACACTGTCGTGCTGATGCATGATCCACACGAAACAAGATGCAATCATTGAGACATGCATGGATTTTAATATAATCAAGACATCCAAGAGATGTCAAGAAACGCCTTGCTTGCTCCCTTATAGTTGATAATTTATTTCCATTTGGAAGCATTTGTGACAATAACCTGCATATATTGTGCAAACAGAGTTAACAAACCACAAATATTGTCTAGAAGAATTTATGAATTAATATCAAATGATACATACTTCAATAATGCATTCAAGCTAGCATCACTCCATCCATAAATTGTTTGTAAGTTCAGTATCTCCAGAGATGCACGTAGAATGGAGTACGTGCAACCTTCGTACAATGGAGTTTTCGACGCTATGTGTAGTGGGTCATCTGTCTCTCTAGTGGCACCCTCCCCCGAATCTCATGGGGAAATGAATCGTGCACCATGTTGTCCAAAATCTCTTCCTCCAAAACTTGATGGGGCATTTGAAGTGGTCTCTACTCTTCTTGAGGACTCTACCTCCTCGCATCAACACTTCACAGCCTCTCGATGCCCTGGAGGGACCATTTGAGGATGTGGTACCGCATCCTGCTCAGTAAAGAAAAGGAGGTTTTGTTTAATGGTGAAGATGCAACATAGACCAATAATATTTGTGCAAATAAAGTAGTAAAAATTACTGGGTCTTTTTCTTGGTCCCACTCTCCATACATACTGAGGTGTGACATTGTGATTCGACATGCTCGAAAAAAAATCCTCGACAACGATCACACATACATTTGATTTTCCATCGTAGCCATGCATCTCAATTGTAAAGACGCAATGTGTCATCCTCATTGGAGGATGTATTGTTTGTTGACTCAGCATGTCCCATACTAGTAGAAGATGACGACATAATTACACCTGAATCATAAGGACATATATGATTTCATTTGGTATATATGTCATATTCTCTAAATATTTTGATACTTACAACATGGAGGCAAACATTTTGATATTAAAAGACTAAGAAATTCATGTTGATTCAAAAACAACCATAAGCTAGCATTTTATCAGTTTAATTGTAATTGCACATCTATCAGAACATGTAATATGTCTTATGTGCGTATATACACGCGCAATTACACGCGCTTGCAGACGCGCCATGCAAATATTTAAAAAAAATAAAAATTTGTGGCTTTCTTTTCAAACCAGTGCTTTCCTGCATTTTTTGCACATTTTTCTGCAATTCGAGCTCGATATCACTAATCATGTCTATCTATCACTTCATGAAGACAATGAGGGAGGGAAATATGAGTAAAAAGAGGACATGAGGAAGGAAGAGCCAAAGAGTAAAGAACAAGAGCGAAATAGTAAGGAAGAAAAGAAGAATCAAGCAACCTACCAAGGGAAGGGAGAGGGAGGACAAGGAGCTTGCAACCTAGCCGCCACCCAAAGAATGTGAGTTCTTCTTCTCTCTCTCAATCTTGTTTGATTTCTCTTTGTCTGTTTGTCTCTCTCTCTCTCTCTCTCTACATGCTTTAGACTATCATCTATGGAGGTTTTTTACGCAATTTTTATAACAGTTTGTAAAGTATGGTCTGACTTTGCGCGTCTGTCAACACATCTAGATGATAGTGTATACGCAGGTATAGATGCAGGTATAAAAGTGTTGAATGACAGACGCGAGTATAGACGCAGCATGTAATATGTTTTATTTGCACATGGTAGTAATGGATTTTTTCTTGTGTAGATGTGGAATCCTGGATCTTCCAGCACTGATCCTGAGTTGAAACACATGAAAAACACCTCAGCGGAGTTTTCTAGAGGTGTCAGTAGTTTTTTTTGAGGTTTTTTGAACAAGGAGCAATTCATGGGGGAGATGATCAGTTATCTTGCTCACCCTCCCACTGCAGAGGAGGTTTTTAGTGTCATGTTTGGGACACCTATCACATATTTACCTACCACAGCCGCACAAACACCAAACCTTGGCACACTAAACCTTGATACACCTCTACTAACAGGTACTCCATGCACTATGCATACACACAGATTAGTTGATGCAGAGGGATCAGCTGAAGTACATGGATCAACCGAAGCACGTGCATCTGCAAAAGCACGTGCATCGAGTGAGGTAGAGGGTAGTGCCTGTCGAGGGAGGAGGGAGAGTCGTGTGGGAGGACGAGGAGGTCAAGGGCTTTTTGGGGGTTGCCTAGGAGGTGGCTCTCGATCACCCTCACCGGAAAATGAGAGAGGTGAGCCTCCACAAATATACTACTCTATCACAAATGTTGGTGGCATCTTGCATAACCCCAAGGGGAGGGAAGTGATAGCCTACTTGAGGAGTGTCGTGCATGCCATATACAAAGATTGTATGATTTCCTTCAAGCACAAAAAAAATGGTTCGTGGCAAGAGGTGCTGCGGGCAGTACATAGAAGATATCCTAATCCCGAGAATTCACGATTCTCAGATGATTGGGGATGATCAAAGGTGAGAGACACGCTTCATAACAAGAGGTCTCACCTTATGACATGCGCCAAGGAGTCACTGCGGAGACAAGAGCAGGGGCGCCCTGGATATGGTCAAGCATCCAATTGCCACCACAGGGAGTGGAAAGAGGCCAAGAAGAAAGCAACAGAGAAAAGGACAAGTTGCCAGCATGTAGAGGCGTAACGTATCCAGATGGCAACCATGGGATCGTCGCATTATGGATCGGGTGGCAGGGAGTCATGGGAGGCTGAGTTTGTAAGTATTATTTGATTTTTTTTAAAAATTAAAATTTGTACTTTTTTTCAATTCATTATGTAGTGTGTTCTAATACGTTGTATGTTAAAATTGTTTTGTAGTATCATATCCTTAGTAGGATGCCTACTCCTAGAGAGGTAGGCTACCATCGAGGTCATAACCGGGCATCCACTTGGCAGCATTTCTACGAGGAGGGACTCATCATGGAGGAGCAATATAATAGTGCCATGAGGATTCCACAACCAAAAGAGGCATGTTTTATTTTTTACATGAAAAGTATAGGTAACTCTAATTTATTGTTTGTAATGGTATTTATATACCTTAATCCTTTGTGTAGGCAAACCCTGATGCAGTTGAGGATAGCGAAGGGAGGACTAGCAGTAGTGGTGGTGGTAGCGATGATGGTAGCGATGATGATGCCTCTTCTGAGGAGATGTAGAGGAGCCCCGTGCATGCATACCTCCCCTTGGCTTGTAGTTTTCATTTTTTATATGTATTACTTTCAGCTAGTGCTTGCGACCATGACCATGCTTGAGGTCACAAGCACTAGAACTTGTCATGTAAAAATATTTCATCTATATATATAAAATTTAGTGCTTTACATACATTGTTTTGTTTTCAGTACAAACATCTTCGAAATATGTACAAATGTTTCAGCACCATACACTCATCATGTGTTATTATCAATATATGGACTTTGACTCTCCACATTCTTTTACTTTCAATATAATAATCTTTCTCTGTTTTCCCTAAGCATACAATTTGATGTTGATGGGGGGGGGAAAAACGAGAGAGCATGTGGCTTGCAATGCTCTCTGGTTTTTATTTTCATACCTTTGTTTTGTGCGTCTATCAGCGCGTCTAAATCGCAGGAAAAATGCACGTCTATTATTGTCACAAAATTGCACAGTACACGCTTTTTTAGACGCGTAGTTACATGCATGTATAGACGCAGAATATGAATATATGTACTTTTTTTATAAATATGATTATATATTTACAAAGCGCGTTAATAGGCATGTCTATATGCGCGTGTAGTTTTCCCTATAAGTGCACTTGTAGATGCGAAATTTTAGTCGACACGCCAGTAGACGCGGTAATAAATGCACCCGTCATTTTTAAACACAATTCAAATATTGTGTCTACAAGTGCGTCTATGGAGCCTTTTTGTTGTAGTGATAGGTAGCAATTAACCATTTACGTGTGTATTAATATGCTCTCTAATTGAAATTGTAAATTCCTGTACATGTAAATATGGAAGCTAATATTTGATGTACTTGATTTTTATATGGATGCTATCCATGTACTCTAGCAAGTAGTTCTTGTACCATTTAATGCAAAAGCTAACATTTTATGTAAAATTTTGATAAAAACCTGATTATTTTATGTGGAGATATGAAAACAATAACCTATTTCTAAATTGTGAATAACCTAGTTTGGCATGACGATATTGGGAATTTTGTCTTTGCTTGCACTTGCAATTTTCATGCTGGATGTTGAGTTGGTAGTGGCAACTTCGGTAACCTCGCGTACTTCCGTATCTATGGCAATATCCGTTCTTTGACCGATTGCGATGGTTCTCATGGTCTTTGTGCCTCGTTGCTTTGGAGCCATCCTTTGCAAGAGTGTTCGACAGATAGAGAAGGTGGAATGAATTCAGGATGTGAGAGCGTGAGAGAAGATTGCGGAGTTGAAGACCGAGACAGGGAGAGCTTGAGTTAAGTCTTTTCCTCTCTAACCCTCTCTCTAATTCCCTCTCTCACAGCCTCTCCGGATCTTCTTCCCTCTCTCTCTCTCTCTAGCTCTCTCCCTCTCTAGCTCCCTCTTGCAACCACTCGGGGGGAGCGGTATCCTTCTACCTCTCTCTCTCTACCTCCCTCTCGCAGCCTCTTGGGATCTCCTTGCGTCTCCTCCCAAACTAAGGAGAGGGAAAGCATTTATATAGGCAAAAGGGAGTGCATGTTGCCTCTCCCTTCCCCTCTCTTTCTGCTCTCTTTGTGTAAAGACAACTCCTCCACTTAGAGTGGGGAGCTTATTTCTCTTTTATTTTATTATTTTTTAAAATTTTTGAAGAAAAAAGGGGTGTCTTGAGGCGATCGATGCCTATTTTTTGTGGTAAAGAAGATATTGATGATCACGATAAAGGAGATGATGATGTTGAGATGATGATGATGATGACGACACATGAAGATGACGATGATGATGATGACGACGATGATTAGGGGATGGCCTTCTTTTCGATGGTCGATAGCCCCGGACTTCTTTTCGACGGTCGATAGCCCCCTTTTTTTTCGTTTCTAAATGTTAATTTCTAACGTTACTTATAAGTTATTATTATTATTATTTTAAACATTAGTTTTTAGTTAGTAATCTTACTAATTTTTAACATACTAACTATTAACCTTATTAATGTATAAGCTAACTAACTAACTAACTCATAACTCACCTTACTAACTTATAGACTAACCAACTTTACTAACTGATAGATTGACTAACTAACTTTACTGCTAACTTTTATCTGTATGGAAATATTACTTGTAATATGGATGTTTTCAGTTAATGGGTGATGTCCATAAAAGGCATGTCAATGAGTTGATAAGCTCATGTGAGTCAAGAGTTATTTCTTCTGTGTAGTCGTTATTTGAACTGCAGGCTGTGGACTATCGTTTAACGCTATATTTGTGGCTAGTTGGTTGCTAGTCAACATTATTCCTCAAGTTTATTAAGATGAGCGCTTATCGATTCGCATGCTGATCTCTATTTCCGAGAGACACAATAGACGTATAGAGGCATGATGGATGCCGATTAGATTGTAGCTAATTTGTCACGGTTTCAATTGACGTTCGATCGAAAAGATTTTAGCTTAGCTTAATCTCTACACTAAGGGTAGAGGTGGGATTGTCACACCACCATGTCCTGCTAACAAAATTGAAAGGAAATCGGGAGCAATCAACAAATTTTCCTTCTCTTGATTAACATAAATTCTAGCCCGCTCATCACTAATTTGCTCTCTCCAGCTTCTAGTCATACCAACCAAAGACTACGGTAGGCGCGGAGCTGGTCCCATCGTTATAGAAAAAGGTGAGCGTGAAGCTATCGAATCCAACCTCCCAATAGAATTGGATGATAGGATTGCCTGCAATTGTTTTGCCAAGCTAAACGTTAGAAAGACTAGTAACAGATCGAGTGCAAAGATAATCATGAGTTGCACGCAGCAATTCACAAGGCAATACTGCATGTAATCGAGCGTTTCGAGAAGAGATTGAAGAGAGAAGACGCAAGACGCGATATAGCCATTCTCATGAAGGATTGCACCATCTATCGGATCGTGCTGACCTCATAATCCAGAACCACGGCACGTCGAAACATTAAATGCATGAACAAATTATTATGGAATGGAATACTGAGACCTGGGTCGGTGGCAGGGTCAGTTCCATCCGTAAGGTCGAAGTCTTGGATTGGGCTTTGTGGATTGGAGTAGTCTCGTTGCATTGTAGCTCTCCAGTTATGGCTCTGAAACACCTCCTGTGGGGTGTCTCCCAGCACTTGGGTTATGGAGTCCCCGTCAGTCCCCAAGACTTGGTGGGCCGTCCCGACTCCCCTGTCGAAAATGGACACATCACTCTCATAGGTCACCATGGTATTGACAATCGTCGCAATCACCTGCTGGGCGGACGTGCAATGGATCATCGCCAGCAGGCCGCATAATAATGTGCTGGTGCTTAAAATAACGCATTTGATGGTCCTCATCTTTCTAACCCCGAATGTTATCAGCTTGGCAGTACAGTTGCAGCTTCTCACTCGACGATGTGCTCATACATATAGGTACCGTGCTGCTCCTTGGATTAGTAACTGCTGGCGGACGACATGCTATGATACTTTATTTCGCCTTGAACATTGATTCGCTCACAAGATTCCATGATAATTTCGTCTTAATCACGTCATTTATCGCCGGCAAGATCCCATGATAATCTCGCCTGCCGCTCTAGAAACGTTTAGAACTCACCCAGCCGTCCCAGCTTCACATACATACATCCAATGTCATGACGCGGAGCTTGAAACGATGTGGGGGTGTTGGCGATAAACTAAATACATCAATCCATTAACTATGCAATAATTAAAAAATCAAGAATCACAATAATCTGAATCGGTATACTAACCGTCACGATGGTTGCGAGCCACTCTTGTATAAGAACACACGTACTAATAGAAAAGCTACAACTGTTCGCACCTGTCTCGTGTCTCTGTGGAGTACTCTTTCTCTCCTTTCTTTCTGTTCAGTACAGTAGTTGTCTACATGGTATCAATCGCTGACGACTACTAACCCTTTGGCTTCCTAGCGCTCTCACGCTTCTCCCTGCAGGCTCTGATTGTTGGTTTGATCCGGACTTATCAAGAACCGATGGCTGCAGCGACTTCGTCTGCCGTGTCCAAATTCTATCAGATCGAAAAGCTTCAGGGCTCGAATTATCTTCCCTGGAGCCTGAGAATAAAGATGGTCCTGGAAAAGGCTGGAAACTGGGGCGTGACAAATGGTGCTGAACCTGACCCTGCACAACAACCTGTTGCTGCTGGTGCCGCACCACCTACTGCGGATGAAATTGCAGCCTGGAAGAAGAAAGACCTCGAAGCCCGAACAGAAATTATTCTACATCTTGGAGACCGCCAACTCCAATTAGTTCGGACGCTTGAAACCGCTGAAGCGATGTGGACATTCTTGAAGACACAGTACCAGCAAACTAATGTTGTCTCTCGTGTCCTCCTTCATAAGCAACTGAATGAGATTCAAATGGCGTCATATGCAACAACCGAGGCATTCCTGGAAGCATGGCAAGCTGCAAATGATAATCTTTTGATTGCGGGTCTCACCCTCCCCGAGGAGGTTCAAGTAAATGTGCTGCTAAATGCTCTACCTGATTCATGGCAGTCTTTCGTTTCTCAACATTCTAATACACCTAATTTGAAGCTAACAACTCTGCTGGCTAATATAAGACAAGAAGATCAAATTCGAAATCGGCGTACCAATACACTCTCAACACCTTCCAGCACCTCTTCCACCACTCCCCTAGCTATGCTTGCCGGAGGTTCTCGTCCATACTCTCGTTTCCGCCCTAGACAATTGCCATCACGGCAATCCCAATTGCTTTCCCAACCTGGTTTGAATCCAAGACAAA
The DNA here is from genome assembly GCF_053477565.2 of Lygodium microphyllum. NCBI lineage: Eukaryota > Viridiplantae > Streptophyta > Polypodiopsida > Schizaeales > Lygodiaceae > Lygodium > Lygodium microphyllum. The sequence goes on along the minus strand of NC_141151.1, from coordinate 139,760,993 downwards.
CCTTCTCTAGACAATCCCGACCACCCTTCATGCAAACCCCTTACACTCCTCGCTTTCGGAACAATATGAGGCTTCAACCCTCTACTCCCACTGTTCCCACATGTACCTTTTGTCATCGTAGAGGTCACACAGAGCGTCAATGCCGCACTAAGAGGTGCCAACTTCGAAATCCTTCCAACCGTATGAATGCAAACCTAGCTTATGCTATTGATGACTTGAGTGATGATGTGACTACAATGCACTTGTATGCTGCTATTGCTACCTCTACCCCTACTGCTGATGTTTGGTATCTTGACACTGGTGCTACGCATCATATGACGGGAACCCACTCATGGTTGCATGATTATCAGCCCGTGTCCTCTTCATTTGAAGTCCGCCTTGGTGATGATGCTCTCTATAGCGCTGCTGGAATCGGCTCCCTACACTTGCGGCTACCTACAGGCACCACTATTGTGATTCCCGATGTCCATTATGTTCCCGGCTTAACAAAAAATCTTCTTTCAGTTAATGAGCTAACTAGCCATGGCACTAGTGTGGAATTCCAATATAATTATCGTGTCATAAAAACACCTTCTAGTTCTGGTGTTCCTACACACCTAATCTGCCCCAAACAAGGCAAGTTATATCCTCTGGGACTTGAGGTCATACATCCAAGCATGGAGCTTTATGCTACTCATGGTTCTCATGATGATGAGACCTTACTATGGCATTACCGCTTGGGACATCCCCATGTCCAAGCGATGCGTACTATCCAAACTCATAGGATGGTTACAGGGTTTACACCTCATTTGAGCCGCATTTCCTTATGCGAAGCATGTATCTTTGGCAAGATGACAAGGTCCAAGTTCCCCAAATCCAAGAGTAAGACTAAAGATCTCTTGGAACTAGTCCACTCCGATCTATGTGGACCCATGCCTATCACCTCTCTGACTGGCTCCTCTTATATGCTCACTTTTATTGATGACTGGTCCAAGTACACGGTGTTGTACTTCATGAAGCAAAAATCTGAGGTACTTGCTCATTTCCAGCATTACAAGACCTTTATGGAGCGGCAACTAAACAAGCCCCTTCGAAGTCTTCGCACAGATAATGGCGGTGAATATGTCTCGAATGCTTTTAAAGCATACTGTGCTCAAGAGGGCATTTTCCACCAGCTTACAATTCCCTATTCCCCACAACAAAACGGGGTGGCTGAAAGAAAGAATCGCACCTTGCTGAATGCTGTGCGTGCTATGCTCCAAACTGCTGGTGTCTCCCAATCCTTTTGGGAAGAAGCTGCTGCTACAGCTTGCTACGTCCAAAATCGGCTTCCTAATCGTACTCTTCCAAACATCACTCCCTTTGAATTATGGGCTGGAGAGAAACCAGATATCTCTCATCTACGCATCTTTGGCTCACCATGCTATACTCTCATTCCAGCTGACAAGCGTCATAAGCTTTCTTCTCATGCTGAGCGAGGCATCTTCGTTGGTTATGGTGATCGATTTGGGATTAAAGGGTACCGGATTTATCATCCTACAACTCACACCTTCTCCTTTAGCCGAGATCTACTCTTTCAGGAGCATTTGCTGATCGTGACACCCTCCTCTCTTGAGCCCTTACACTGCAATAATACTCCAGAACCAAGCATTCCTATTCCTAATCTTGCTAAGGAACCTAACCCTTCATCAGGAGTTCTTGAGATGTCCTCCACACCTGGACACAATGTACTTGTTTACCCTCCACCTCCAGCTCCTCCCGAGTACCCAATCCGGCTCGCGAAGGTTCTCGTCATCCATCTACAAAACACTCATCCAACCCTCTATCTCGTCCCTCTTCTAAGAATTTATCCCTTCCTGCAACTCATGCAATCCCAAACTCCACCTCATCTTCTACCTCAACCGAGTCTCCTCCAGCCAAGACTCGAAGTATCGCTGATATAATTGGCCACTTAAATGTTGCAACGGCACAATCCTCTGGCCATTATCCTTCCCTCCTTGATGGCGCTATTAGTGTTACTGATGCCCTTGGATCATCTGATGCTCATCTCTGGCGTGCTGCGATGGAGGCTGAAATGGCATCTCTGACTCATAATAACACTTGGGTTCTTGTTCCTCTTCCCGCACATCGCAAACCCATCACATGCAAATGGCTCCTTCGACGTAAATATCGTCCTGATGGTTCTATTGAGCGTTATAAAGCGCGACTTGTTGCTCGGGGCTTCTCTCAAGAACCTGGCATAGATTACTTTGAGACCTTCTCTCCCACACTTCGACTTGCATCATTGCGAGTATTGTTGGCTGTTGGAGTCCAATATGACTTGGAAATGCACCAGATGGATGTTGAAACCGCCTTTCTTAATGGTGAACTTGAGGAAGAGATATATATGGTTCAACCTCCATACTTTGTCAATGCTGATCATCTTGACTATGTTTGCCTCCTCTTACGGTCCTTGTATGGACTCAAGCAATCTCCTCGACAGTGGAACACTCGCTTTCACTCCTTTATGCAGTCCATTCATTTTCGACGGCTCCAAAGTGATGTTTCCGTCTACATTCGTCGTCGTGGACCCCATTTTGTCATTTTGGCTCTCTATGTGGATGACATTTTCTTGCTGGCAACATCTACCTCACTCCTACAGCAAATAAAATCTGAACTTACTGCTACATTTCGCATGAGTGATGGGGGGGAAATTAGTTATATTTTAGGCATGCAAGTCTTTAGACATCGCCCAACACACACTCTACATCTCACTCAAGCAAAATTTGCAGAAAGGGTTGTAAAGAAGTTTAATACTAATGTGAATAAGCAATGTTGGGCACCATTACCATTGCTAAGACAAGAAAAACACACACTATTTGACACTGACACAACACTATGGCAATATGATCCTCTTGCTAAACTATATAGAAGCATCCTTGGAAGTGTTCGCTACTTAGTTTCATGCACTCGTCCTGATCTAGCTTTTGCCTCTGGTATGCTTTCACGGTATATGCATTCTCCACGACATGAGCATCTAGTGCTAGCTACCCGTCTGCTTGAATATATAAATACCACACGTAATTATGGCATAACCTTTCGAAGAGAAAATATAATTGGTGGCCTTCAAGTTATTGGTTATACAGATGCAGATTGGGCCACAGATCAAAGATCAAGGCATTCAATTGGTGGCACTACAAGATATAGACCTTATAGCGACGTTTAAAGCGACGAAAATACAAACAACAAAATTTGCCCCCGTCGTCGCAAAAAGCGTCGTTATTGACGACGCCATGGAATCGTCGCTATTTGCGTCGCTATATGCGTCGCTATTTGCGTCGCTATATGCGACGCATATAGCGACGCAAATAGCGACGCATATAGCGACGGTTACAGAGAATTTGCGACGCTAATAGCGACGACAATAGCGACGCCTGCAGTAAATTTGCGACGCAAATAGCGACGGTAACAGAGGAAAAAAATTTTTTGTGGCAGGGCAGCAAGCTGCCCTGCCACATATAGCACTGTGTGCTGTATGAGAGCCATACAAAATAGTTTCTGCACTGCTGCATACAAAGCGTTTGCAAACAAAAAGAATCTATACTGAAATCATAAAACTGATAGATGAAATAAATACATGATATCGCATAAAATGCGATTGGTACAATCATAAAACAATATCACTAATACATAGAAAATGTCTACATAGATCGGGCGACTAAAAACTAAAGGTATGTGAGCGCTAAGGATCCGAGGGCGAGCTACAAATCGTCGTCCCCCGAAAGCTCGTCCCTCTGCAAAGGAGCATCAAACGGATTCTGCAGAAAAAGAAACAACATATCAATCCACCATACAATAATGCATTCAAATATCTCATGGTAACTACGGACATGAAAGATGAGAGACTTACTGGGCCGCCGCGTCTGTACAATCGGTCGATCAATGATCTGAGACCGTGCCTCTCTGCATATTGAGTCTCAAGGCCTTGCGGATCACGATTTGTAATGGAGTGCTGCAAAGAAAACAAAATGCTAACTGTTAGAAATATGATTGTCAGTACAAATAATATCTCAAAAAAACAAATAAGCAAAACAAAAGAGAAACTTACAAAGTCCTCCAAATATGTCCTGTGGCCGCCACTCCCAAGATGATGTACCGATCCGGCCTCGATTCGTGCCCTCGCCGCCTCCCGCTGCTGACTCCAACGTCCTGGCGAATTTGTAGCCTCCTCCCTCAGTCGGCGCCAGTCCTCTGCATCTAACCACTCGGGCTTTGGAGCCCCACTCTTGATTGCCTTGCGTGCGTCGGATCGTCTATGTGACATGTATGCACGCATGCAATCCATCATCCAGCCCGTAGAGAATCTATCCACTGCGGCTGGCACCGGGAACTCCTCATGCAAGGATGCTACTATGTACTCCTTGCTCCCCTCCGGTATGTTCCTCCAATGATCCAGGACGTTGTGCCGAAAAACTTGTTGGCACAACTCCCTCATGCGAGCTATCACCCTCCTCCCCTCATCATTCATGATGATAGCTCCTGACCTGCCATCCACTAGGTATCCATAATCCCTAGGAGTGTGCCTCGTATGGGCCCTCTCCCATCTCCGTCCACGCTCCTGGGCATATCCAGGAGACCCCTGAACATCCGGTGTACCGACGGGGGTACCCTCTCCCGGAGTGCCACTGAAAGGGGTGCCACAAAAAGGAGTGCCACCAGAGGGGGTGCCACCAAAAGGAGTGCCACCAAAAGGCGTGACATCTGCCGACGGCTGCGCAAAAGCCGGAGTAACTGGAGTGGACGTCCCCACAGGTGTGACAAATCCTGGAGGTGACCGAGCTCTAGCTGAACGACGAGACGGAGACACCGCATCCGTGTCTCCACAGCAGCACCCCCCTGATCCTCCTGCAGTCGCAGTCCCTCCCTCTGGCCCAAGTCGCGAGCGTCGAGATCGTCTGCTCGAAGCTGAAGCATCTGATCGCACTGAAGCTGATCTAGCAGAGCGCCCTGACGAAGAACGAGACAGCTCCTGATCTGCTATCTCTCTGAATCTCGCGAGCTGATCTGGAGACATACGTGCCATCATCTCCTGAAACTCCTCATCGCTCATCCCTCGACTCATCCTGAAAATAAAGATACCTGCAGAGATAAAAAATAATGTTAGAATAATCAATTGAAACTATACAAAGCGCATTAATATAAATCATTTTTGAAAAATCCATCTTAAAATGCATATCTTATCTACCTTTATGGAAGATCTAAACAACGAATTGAGTAATACAATTCTCCAAGAATGAAGTATTCTATGGTCCCATGTTAATCTCCTGACATAACTCTGCATACACTGGAAGGTCGATAGACATGTCACCACAAAAGAACGAGTCTGCCTCGTTCTCAAAAAATTCTACGACTTCTGTATTTCCATCATTGTTAGCCGATGCGGGCTCCAAGCTTGCGGTGGCCTCCACCCCTTGTAATTTCGATCCCTCTATTTGCATATATTCTTCATCTATGCCTGGAACATCGCTTTGATCGTATACTCTCGCACCTCTAGGAGTTGAAGGTATAACATACCACCATCGAGGTTGTCGGGGATTTGGATAGAAGATTACATGTTCACAAACACTTACAAACCGTCTTCAAACCATTGTGACATAAAGCATGTCGTATTACAATTAGCAAGCAAATGACTAGAAGATTACCTGTTCACAATGTGCCGGCAACACAAAGGTGTCGCGCAAATCCATCCATTTTTTTTCGGAATCTATTTCGAGAAATCCAGATGGACCTCGTCGAACCGTTGCGCCAGCTCCTCCAAGTACCACTTTGAACCACTGCACATCGAATATTATCATGGAGAAGCTACGGTAATCCACCGTAATAATACTTTGCAAATTCCCAAAATACTCCATCTCATCCACAACCGTGTTCGGATCCGTTGCTCGTCGCCGGCTCTCTTGCTCAAACCTTGCCATGACACCACAGTCCATTGTGGAGCGCATTTTGTCAATACGCTCCACCCGAAAATGCCGTCCGCGCGACCACGCTGCACTATATATTTTGTACTGCACATTGAAACACTCAAATTAGATGTAGCAAACAAATTCAGATACGACACATTCTAAACCCCTCATTACCTTTGGACTACATCCCCTCGAGAACTCCCACTCCTCCATTGAGACCTCTGCCCCTTCGCTGGATGCTGCGATCAAGGCTCCATGCAACCATCGTGTTGACATAAACCGCGGCATCTCCTCCATGCCTTCGGGATATCGAATCGGTCGGTGACGCGTACTGCGTCGGAATTCAGCTCGCGCTTCCTCTCGATCTTGCCTTGCAATCTGGTACTTGGCGAGCCACGTCTCCATGGAGGCATGGTGCAACATACAAAAGCGATTCACTTTCTCTTCCATTGAGGCATCCATTCTTTTTTCTACCCCATTTCCAACCACCACATCTCCAGTCAGCCTGTCATCGTCCTTGAGCGTCCATAGCATTTCATTGTCTGGTTCCACCGTTGGTAGCCATTGTGAGATATGCACTAATGCCTCTGACACCAACCAACCCTCCGCCATGCTACCTTCCGGACGAGCTCGTTGTCGCACAAAGCCTTTCAGGGTTTTCATGAAGCGCTCCAGGAAGAACATCCATCGCGTATGGACAGGTCCGGCAATCTCCACTTCGTCCACAAGATGCACAAGAAGGTGAACTTGTATCGTGAGCATGCTAGTGGGCAGGTATTTCTCAAAGAGACAGACCGTCTCAACTGCTCCCCGCCTTGCGGATTCAATAGAGGACGTCTTAATCTCTTTCTGTGAGATCCATTGCACCAAAGTCGACAGCTTGTAAATGGCCCCGCGAATTTCTGGAGTTAGGCATCCCGCGATCGCGATCGGTAGGACAAACTGCCACAAATTAGAAAGCATTAAGAATAATGGTCACTTTTCAAATTTCAAAATGTCCACGCTTATTAAAATCCATTATGTTCACAAACCTGACATATCTTATGCCAATCATGGGATTTTAGCCCAGACATTTGGTCATCTTTAGAAAATGCGGACCTGAGAGAACGCATCATACCCGTCGGAGTGCGGATAGACTTGATTACTTGCTTCACAATGCGCTCTTCTTTGGTAGACAAAACCCAGGGAGCGCGAGGAAGCTGCACTCCCCCTTCAGCACTCGACTGCGGCCAAAGCGCCTCCATCTTACCTACCTCCTTTAAATCCATTCGTGACCCTATAGTGTCTCTCTTTCCTGTGATGTGGTCCCATAGCAAGCTGCCCACATTTTTGAAAATATGCATGGGATCCAACAAGTGGTTGACCTGTAAGTGGGTCCAATATGGCAACTCGTAGAAAACTGAGAACCGTCGCATTCCATTTGGATGTGATTCCGGGTTTACCATTTTCAGCTCGTACCAGCTTGCAGCGTTCATACGTGCTGGAGGTCGTCCAAGAAAACCTTCCCTGAGTTCATGATCCTCCGGCAAGAAAGTGGCGTGTCCTTGATATACCATCTTCTTCATGGTTCGTGACCTTCGGGAGTCTAGCTGTGGCCCACACAATGGACATGCATGATAACCTGAGGTAACGAGACCTGCAAGGCGATCCACGACCTAGTGAATACTTGATTGAATGAAATAAAATATAGATATTACCGGCGTGAACAAAGGTCTGCTCACCTGAGCACTCTCCCAATCCCGGAAAGTCATGCATCGTCCACATGAGAATGGCTCGAATGTTGGCTGACCGCCGACCATCGCGCCTGCTCATATCTTGCACCGTGACCCCCTCCTCCCACAAAATCTTAAGCTCATCGACTAATGGACGAAGATACACGTCCATATTTTTTACTTTGTAGCGGCCCGGGACGAGCAAGCTAAGGATGAGATGTCCTTTCTTCGTAGAAAGCCATGGAGGAATGTTGTAGTTGACAAGCACTATAGGCCACACACTGTAAGAAGTCGAGCGCAGACCGAATGGGTTCACACCATCCATGGCGAGACCGAGCCGAAGATTCCTTGGCTCTCGCGCAAAGCCTGGGAAGGTAGAGTCAATGTGGCTCCCTGCGCGCGAATCTGCTGATATTCGTTGCACTCCATCCGTAGACCTATTCTGCACATGCCACGTTGTCAAGCTTGCCATGGCAGACGTGCGAAACATGTGGTTTATGCGGGGGATGAGCGGAAAGTGTCTGAGGACTTTTTGAGGGATGGTCTGCCCTTGCAAGTCCTGTCGATACCTGTGAGCACCACACTTTGGACATGTCTCCATAGTCTCGTATTCATCTCGAAACAATATGCAGTCGTTGATACATGCATGGATGTTATTGTAGTCCATGCCAAGCTTCCGTAAAACATGTCGTGCATCATCACGAGACTCAGGCATGGTGTTTGCAGGTGGCAATATATGATATTTCAATAACCTGAAAACATCATAAAACACCTTGAAAAATCCATCCATATTTACAATAATACTGTTTAAAAAAAAAACAATGAAGTCTGTATGCAAGGTACCTGAATAACTCAGTCACACTCGTATCGCTCCAACCGTATTTCGCTTGCACACTTAAGAGTGCAAGCAATGTCTTCAACCGAGATACTCGGCACCCATCATATAATGGTATGGATGCTTCCTCTCTAAGCGGGTCAGATGTCTCAACATCCATGGGAATCAATGCATCGATCATTGCCTCCATCTCAGGCTCCAAGATTGTAGGCAAGTCGGGAAGGTTGTCTGTCTCCTCTGGCATTGACGATATAGATGGGCCTTGCGAGTGGTCTATTGGCTCCTGCCATCCATCCATCTCACGTCCACGAACTCTTCTAATTGGCCGCAAAGGGTGCACTCCCCCTTGGGTCGAGACATCACCCCCCTGGACACAAAATTTGCCAACAAGACCCAATCTTATTGTGTATGGTTTTCAATTAGCTTGAGAGTACAATGCATGAAAAATGCTAACTTGAAAATACCGTTTGCTGAAAATCTGCAATCGCCTGATCAATAATCTCAGGTTGAAACTCGCCAAATCGTCGTACGTGTTCTATAGACAATCGGCGTTTTCCTCTAATTGCCAACTTGCATTGAGAGCAAGGACATGGGACACGCTGATTAAGATACGACTCGCGGTCTTGAACAATAGGACCTTCTTCGTTTGCCATCTTATCTACATTACAGCAAACGAGGCTTAAATGGATAGCTTTTTGGAGATGTACGTCAACTTGCAAGTTGACCATAAACCTTGCATTGTATATAGTAGTCGAGAGATTTTCCGATGTTATATCTCGGCCTTGTATCATGCTCAACGATTTGTTTGTCCCGGTAGATAATTTTTTGTTATATCTCGGCTTTGAGTATAAGTAATCCATTTTAAAATTAATGCGCGCCATCTATGAAATTTTACAACTATAGTAATAAAATTTATTTCAATCAATTCTACTCATAGTCATAAGACCTGAGAGAAATTATCCTATACTCAATTTAAGGGATCTCCACTTCTATAACAATAATTTTGGGTTAATTTTGATGAAGTACGTGGCCGTATGCAAAGCACATTGCATACCATTATCGATACGTATATTATCTTAAATTTCATTCCCTTCCCTCTCCCTCACCCTCTCCCTCTCTTTCTCTCACCCTCTCCCTCACCCTCTCGTTCTCTTTCTCTCCCTCTCTCATTTCCTCCCTCCTCCTCCCTCTCCCTCTTTCTCCCTCTTTCTCCCTCTCCCTCTCCCTCGCTCCCTCGCTCCCTCTCCCTCCCCCTCCCTCTTTCTCTCCCTCTCTCATTTCCTTCCCCTCCCCCTCCCTCTCCCTCTCCCTCTCCCTCTCTTTTTCTCCCTCTCCCTCTCTATCTCTCTTTCTCTCTCATTTCCTAAACAAGCAAAAAATAAAGTGATTTAAACATCCTCCAAGCAAAAGGGAGAGGGAGAGATACAATGCACTCTCCCTCTCTTTCTCTTTCTATCCCTCTCTCATTTCCTTCCCCTTCCTATCCCTCTCACTCTCTTTCTCTCTCATTTCCTCTCCTAAACAAGAAAAAAATAAAGCGATTCAAACATTAAACAAGCAAAAGGGAGAGGGAGGGAGAGAGAGAATGCACTCTCCCTCCTTCTCCCTCTCTTTTTCTTTCTCTCCCTCTCCTATTTCCTCCCCCTCCCTCTCCCTCTCCCTCTATTTCTCTTTCTCTTTCTTTCCCTTTCCCTCTCCCTCTCCCTCTCTTTCTCTCTTACTCTCTCGTTTCCTCTCCTAAACAAGCAAAGAAGAAAGTAATTTAAACATTAAACAAGCAAAAGGGAGAGAGAGAGAGAGAGAATGCACTCTCACTCTCTTTCTCTCCCTCTCCCTCTCTTTCTCTCCCTCTCTCTCCCTCTCCCTCTCCTTCTCTTTCTTTTCCTATCCTAAATAAACAAAAGAGAACGATTTAAACCTTCAACAAGTAAAAGAAAGAGAGAGGGAGACTCACCAATGAGATATGGCGAGCGTGGGCGGCTTCTCTTTGCAACGAGGGCTCCTCCTCTCCTTCGCGAACAACGACGGTGGTGGTGGCGGTGGCGGCGGCGGCGGCAACAAGTCTCTTCCTCCTCTTCTTTCACAAAGCCTTGGCTCTCTCCCTCGCTCTCGCTCTCAAAAGGCGAAGAAAACAAAATGAAAACGGCGCTCTGGTTTCGGCCGCGCTTTTTTTCCCTGCGGCGTCGCTATATGCGTCGCTATTGGCGTCGCTATATGCGTCGCTATATGCGTCGCTATTTGCGTCGCTATTTGCGTCGCTAAATGCGACGCAAATAGCGACGCATATAGCGACGCCAATAGCGACGCCGATAAACGCCGTCGCTAATCGGCGTCGCTATTGCCCCAGTCCCTTGTAGTGTGGTTTTGCCTTCACTCTTTCAGGAGGCGCCATATCTTGGAAGAGTAAACGTCAAGCTACTATCTCTCTTTCAAGTACCGAGTCAGAGTATAAAGCAGCATCTGAAGCTACAAAAGAAGCTTTATGGATTAATAATTTCCTAACTGAACTTGGGTTTCATGTGCATGTTCCTATTGTGATATATTCAGATTCTATGTCTGCCATAGAGTCGTCACGGAAGGCTAGACAATCAGATAAACTTAAGCATATTGATATTGCTAACCATTTTGTACGAGAACAGGTTGAAGCCAGAAAGATAGCACTACTCTACAAGCCTTCTAAAGAAAATGCTGCAGATGTGTTTACAAAAAGCCTGAGCTCTGTGCAACATTTCAAGTGTGCACAGATAATCGGAATGGAGTTTCCAGATTGCTGATATATTTGTTTATGGGGGGGTGTTGGCAATAAACTAAATACATCAATCCATTAACTATGTAATAATTAAAAAATCAAGAATCACAATAATCTGAATCGGTATACTAACCGTCACGATGGTTGCGAGCCACTCTTGTATAAGAACACACGTACTAATAGAAAAGCTACAACTGTTCGCACCTGTCTCGTGTCTCTGTGGCGTACTCTTTCTCTCCTTTCTTTCTGTTCAGTACAGTAGTTGTCTACACGGGGATCATCCAGAGGCTTTGTAAATATCTTTCTTCTGTCCGTAACGATGTAATATCCTTTCATGATGTCCATCCACATTTCATAATTTGTCCATTGGTTTTTCCCCTAATTCAACCGTAGTGCGTGCTGATGGGAGATCAGGATCGGTTGTGCTGCGCTTTGTCGTTCTTGCCACGCTTGGGGCCTCCTCACATAGCTTGTCAACGGGTATGTCAACAAATTCCATGGAGAATGCATTAGCGACTAAAGAGGTATCGGTAGTCTCAAAGTAAAGGGGAAACGGTAATCTCAACTATGTACGTATGCAAGAGGTGGGAGTCTAATTATTGCATTGCATCCATAACTGCATGTATCGGAAAGCCATGCATCCAATAATCCCTTGGGGGTATACCGTCCATAACCATTGCGTTCCATTCGGAAGATCTCACAAATCCTCAGCTCACACCTCGTTTGTTTCTAGCAAAAACTATTAATTACAATATCAATCACTCTTATTCGCAGCCCTAAGCCATAAACACCAAACTTAAACCTCCTGCTCGAGAGGTAAATGGTGTACGTTTGCTGCCTAAGGACGTCGTCTCTTTTGCGTTGGCAAGTGGTTCAGAAGTACACCGGTTTAGAAGTACATAAGATAAGAAATGGTACTTATGTTCTTTATGAAGTAGACATGGCACACATACAAGAAGGGATGAGGTAGTTAGATCAAGGAGAACATTAAAACTGGTTGTGCCTTTTATAGAATGTGGTATGCATAACAATCGGACCTCATCTAAGAACACTGGTGAATTATGACTAATGTAAAGATACATGAAGCTTAAAGGATATGGGTTGTCACACACAAATTAGCCCTCACCTCTGCTTGTTTGATGCTAGAGAAATGTAATCATGAATCATCTTGCATCATTCCCCTCTAAGGTGAGTTCTTGGGTGAGAAAGAGGTGCATAACCATCTAGACTTAGTATGGTCGAGCATCTTAGAGACAGTGGAAAATTTACATAACACTCAATAGTTCTATGAATGGCATTTCCCAGGATTGAGAACGTAATGCATATTGATCAAAGCTCAAAATATAACACCAATAAAACAACTACTGATGCGTATGTGCTTAAACAATACATCGTTCTCTAATTTTTTTGAAATATATATCCATGACATGGAAAATATAACAAAATAATACCATAAATAACAGGTCGAGTAATGAAAAGTATCAAGACAGTAGATCAATGGTTGAGCTACAAAGCTGTGGAAAGAACTCAAATTGCATATTTGGGCAAAAAATTGGATCTCAAGCAAAATGTGAAGGATATTGGATGAGCATTGAGGATCTTTGAAAGAAATTATGGAGCCATACTATGCGAATTCATGACCTCAGGATGAAGTAGGGGACCTCAAGGTTTAACTTGTGCACTTCTATATGAACGAATCGAAAATCAAGGTGACATTTACTCACTCTAGGTGAAAATTTCTTCACTATCAATGTAGCATAACTATCTCAATGTAGCCATCCATCTCAAGAGACTTTGAGCACCAAGCTTTTCTCAAAGTGCCTTCATCTCATAGCTTTCAATGAATAATCATGAGGTTGATCTCAAGGAATCACGTTAAATCATGCTCACAACTAGTAAGAGGGAAAGACTCCACACGTTTTCTTGCATTCTTCAGTGATTGACATGTGTATTGCATCATTAACTTCATCAATATCCAATCCATAAAACTCAAACAAGAATAAAATTAAGAGACATCATCAACCTCAGCTTTCTAAATCCTCTAGCAAGAGACGAGCATCATGGGATTCTTTATTTCCATTTTCATACAACCTTACATACTATGATCTACAACTCCATTCAATATATTTCCAAATAAAACAACATGGAAATCCACTTCTTTAAGCAAGGTAGTTGAATAGACGATGACTACTTCTCAAAGATTTCATGGATCCTCATCAACTCTGCCTTAATACTTGAAATTGGTTTTTTCAATGATTTTTTTTTTTTGCATCAAGCCTTAGAGGATGCATCACCACATTCGCACTCATGTTTTTGTACACACCTACATGTATCTAAAGTGGAGGGACTACTCTTAATTTCCATCATAGTCCACAATCTATGTAAACAAACCTACAAAGAGTCATCATGTTGCATAATAGCAATTTCAAAGAGTACTCTTCAAGGGAAGTGATTTTTCATTTTGTAAGTTTCTGTAATAGCTACATCCTTGTTGCTCCAAAACAAATAAAAGACAATCATCTAGACACACTATGTTTAATTTTGAATCAATGGCATCAAAATATAATGAAAGAGGCCAAGCTAGATTCTGAAAACAAACTAATAACGAGTTGGGTCTATGGTGGAACATCTTTACTCTACACTCCACCATCTAGCAAGGGAAATGCATCGTTTACTCTATATTTCTTTGAAATAAATTGTTGATTCACATTGTTGAGTGTCAATCTAGAAAAATGAGAAAGCAAGCATATCCAATAGATTCCACAATGAACTTTCCACTCACCATTGATGTAACATAACTATGGCTTATGATCCCAATGATCAAATTATGGAACTTCAAATGTATGTTTAATTTGCTAAGAATCATTATGTCACTCACTAAGACAAGCAAATTATATGGTTTACTAGGGGTTAAAGGATGTACTCAGTGTTGACATGAATTGTGCATGCCCTTGATATGACTATGTTAAGCATGATCTAGAGGATGCCCCACCTTCACATCCTCTTCCCTTGACACTAAGTTTGGAATCCTTCGATCTTTAGTTTCACCACACATGGAGATCTAATAGATAGAACCACATTGGCTTTATCATGGTGAATTATATCTTTCACATCCCCTTTATTAAAATTCAAAGATCACATGTCGTAATCTTCTTCTAATACTATAAGGGATTAGGCATGCAGCTAGGTGCATTGATGCATTTTCGAACAAAAGATTGAGGGTGCATCTATTATTGTGCTAATATCCACATCTCGAGAGCCATGTCCTAATTTGCATGTATTTGTTGAAAAATACATGCGAGTGATAACACATATATACATGCACTACGTATGTAATTGTCACAAAAATTTAAATGGTTCCTTTATTGCAATACCTTTACAATTTTTACATGTATTTTCATGGAAAAATAAGTGCACCTAGTGCCAAAAAGGAAACAAGTTAGAAACCTATGGCTACAATACGCCCAAGGCTTTTTCTTTTTCGCACTTTCTTACTAATTGGGCATCTTATACAAAAGCTAAAGCCATATTTCATTTTAAAAAACAAAAAATAATAGAATTTGAGATAGGAAAATGTTCAATGAAAATGTGAAAATAGAAAGAGAAGGAAAAATTTTGGCTATATTGCTATAAGTATATAAAGCAACATAAGCCACCTTTCCTAACTATTAGTATGGAGAAACCTATGTACATAAAACATCTTCATTGTGCTCCTTACTATGCTTTGCATTGCTTCCTACTGGGCTCCCTTCCTCTCCTTTCGGTTCATTGTGTTGTTGCTCTTATAGATGTCAAAGACTTAAACTTAGAAATGACTAAAATGATCCATTTCAAATTTTAAAAGAAAAAAAGTGAACACATTCTACTAATAGTAATTTCTCACTAGTCGTACTTCATGATGATGCCCTTTGCATATAAGTGGGATTTCAATCCATTATGGTAAATTGCAAAGTAAAGAACCCATCAATAACAAAAAAACCAATCACAAATTTAAGAACCAAAAAACATAAGATGAAATGTAAATACTTAAAAACTTCGCATCCGCCTTTGAGATATCCGCACCTCATAGTCCCCGAAATGTAAATACTTAAAAACTTCGCATCCGCCTTTGAGATATCCGCACCTCATAGTCCCCAAAATGTGATGATCGAGATTGCTCCATTTGGATTCATCGCTCGTACCTCTATTCTAAGTTGAAAATTCTACACTCCACCTTGCTTCATACTTCAACCCACATTGGCCATGTGCAAAAATTGGCATAGGTATAGCACAAAAGCCTTTTTATAGCCCTCTTCTTTTTTTGTACTGCTCTAGATTTAGCAAGGCCCTGTTATTAGGAATGATTTTCGTGACCTTTTCTTGTGCCTATAGTGGTCTGTAAACCTTAAATGCATGCGATTAGGAAAATTTTCATATAAGAGTAGAGAAATCACAACTTGGAGCTTAGTAGGGTCTGGGTTGAAGAAGTTCTTAAAGCTATCTCTACGGCAAGCTTATACTATGCTTTGCATGAAGCTCATGAGTTCCTTTCCCTTATGGTATTGGAAGACTTCACTTGTGCTAGTCAATGTGTAGTACCTGTGTGATTTAAGATCTTCCTACTTGGCTTCAATTGGCCTTCTTTCATGTGGCTGGGCTTGTGATGGTGGAGAGGTGCTATGATCACTCCCACCAAAATAGATTGCTAGACATCTCCTACCATGATCATTCGCTTTACACTTGCATCGATGGCTACTTCTACTCTACCACGATTACTCACATGATGAACACATGATGCAACTATTGCTAGCAATTGTGAAGCCGTTTGCCCTACTATTGAGAAGGCAAAGGAGTGGTGATTAAGTCATATAACTAAGCTACGAAAGGGAGATGCCCCAAAAATGCACATAGACATATGTTATAGACATAATGTATATGCATATGTCCCAAATACATATAGGTTATACACATGGGAAATGCATATATTATAGCCCATGTATAGGCTATGCATTTTCCCATGCATAGCCTTACACATAAGCAATGCATACCCTAACCAGATTCTCAAAAGAGTCCCTAAAATATCCTAATGATGCCAAGCAATGGCTTAGATGGACAGCCTTACCCACTAGATCAATGCAATAACAAATAAGAAACAATGGATACCAAAAATCTAACCAAGAATAAAAAAATATAGGCACACATACCTTTGATTTTTTTCCTAACTTTGCTACTTCTTTCTCCTATCCTCTTCTCCACTATAGAGCCTACGGTACACACTCTTGACAAGAGAGATTACACTTTAAAAATAGCATATGCATGTCTACAAAGTAGTTGCATTGACTCTCATGTCTTAAATGTGTTAGGAAGGAACTCTAGAGCTTTCAAAATTGTGTGAAATGCTATGTTCACTATGCAAAAGACAACCATTTCCATATAAATCATAGTGACAATAAGCTCGTTTCTTAGACCATCAATAAAGAAACAAAGATTCATAGCACTAAAGTAAGAAGACTCCATACCTTTGAGATGGAAGAAAATGGCTATTTCTTGTTCTTTGGGTGCTCCACGAATCAACAACTTGAAGGACTTTGCCTCTCTCTCTCTCTCTCTCTCTCTCCCTCTCTCTCTCTCTCTCTCTCTCTCTCTCTCTCTCTCTCTCTCCTACATGTGTGTATATGTGTGTATATGAGTTTCTTTACTTCTCTTTATTTATTTAACCTCTAGTGACTAGGAATAAAAAGACAATAATAGCATGCTTGTGGGTTTTTAAAAACTGGTCACAAATATATGCATATGTAATCCATTGAACAAAAAACATTTCTAGAACAAATAGAATGGTAGGTATATGAGTTAAACAATTATTTACATGAGCTTTTAAATGTGTTGGTATGCCTAGCCTAATCCAACATGGCCGTATACCTTACACCCTAAACCCTTAACCCTTGATCCTAAACCATAAATCCTAAATCATGAATTATGTAATAACCTAAACCCTCTTCTCAATACACTAAACCCTAAAGACACTCACATGTTACATTGATAAGCAATGTATACACTTTGTGATGGACAGTCCATCAGAGGACATGAGAACACTAAATCTTAAACCCTAAGCACCAAAATATATACCCCAAAATCAACATCCTAAACCAAGTCCTAAACCCTAAAAACCAAATCATAAATCATAAATCCTAGACCCTCTTCTCTAAATATCTAATGGGTACATAGTAAATGCATAGAGAGTGCATGATAAGTAGTTGAAAAAAAATAGGTTAGATGTTTTGATATATAATGATATGTAAATCACTCATACTTATTGAGACATATTTTCTATTTTCTACTACATTTTGAATTTTTCCATATCCATAAAATTTTTAAGCACAATAATTTTCACACTTAATAAAATATTTTATGTGTGACCAGACCTCCAAACAGTACCTTGATACAAAAAAAAAAGAAGACATACTAAGGTTCTCAAAAGTGATGGATTTTTTTAAATTTACCGAAGCCACTTTTGTGGCTATTTTTCCTACTTTTGATCGTGACATTACTAGTTAGATAGTATCAATCTAGCTATGAAACTCATTGAGCAAGTTTCTCATACATCACTAGAGTTGAAAAAATATATCTTGCACAAAAATGTTGTGGAAAGCTTGTCATTTTGATGTAAAGATTCTTGTTTCTAACATTGATACTACAATAAGACATGGTTTGTTGACAATACCCATAAAATACGATCTCATAATATTTGAAATCCCAAATAGAAATAAATAGAATCCATGGTCATATGTAAGGTATGAAAGTACAAGAAATCTTGAAGAATTGCACGTGTTTATCAACTTAGGGAGATGATAGCAAACATTGAACCTATAAAAATTTAAAATAGGCGAGTAGATACACAAAGTGTATTGGCTCATAAATTTCACCAAAGATTGTTAGGTAAAAGGATACTTACCTGAACTCCACATGTTGAATGTGATTGATTCACCTATTGAAGTGTGCGCAAAAGCTCTTTGTGATATTGCACAAAGCAGTCATGTGCATATATTTGCTTATCACATGCTATACATTTCTACATACTGCATTCGCTATGCCATTTCTTCTCAACAATATTGCAAGAATCTTCTCAATTTTTCTTTTCTTCCCTCCTTTTTTGTGCACATACAACACATTTATTATTACTTCTCCCCTCACACTTTACAAGCACATGATTATGCATTAGCAAAATATTCCCATTTCCATTATTTTTTTCATTCATCGTGCCATTGTGAGTTACAACTCTTGCTATCTACTATGTTGTGCCATACATATTGTCAACCAAGCTTTCTAGTAAGCTCACAACGAATTGGTGCAAAACTATTGGATGCCAGTGCTTACGAATGGTGTGTTGAGAATCAAGCTCAGCG
Organism: Lygodium microphyllum; assembly: GCF_053477565.2. Lineage (NCBI taxonomy): Eukaryota > Viridiplantae > Streptophyta > Polypodiopsida > Schizaeales > Lygodiaceae > Lygodium > Lygodium microphyllum. The sequence goes on along the minus strand of NC_141151.1, from coordinate 139,742,394 downwards.
GCATTGACACACACTTTACTTAGTATAATTGTAGCTAGTTGTTTCTTGTCATGTGTGGCATAATAATGAGTCAATCAGACTCAACTTAGGTCAGAGGTGTCTAGTCAATTTGTGACCTACTTTCATAAACTATGTGTTTGACTTAGATTTAGAACCTTTGAGTGTTATAGTGAATGAATAATGGAAGAGAAACTACACTACTCTTTGTTCATGGCTCTAATCTTTGTCTTTGTCTTTTCGCCTCTCTTTGAATATGTTATCAAATCAAGGTTTTGTAGAAATTGGAGTGTGAAGCTAGAAACTAGATTTAACTCTCATATGTGAAAGAAATATACTGAAGCATTAACAGCCATAGCCTTAGTCTACAAGGGATGTACTTGAAAGCTCTCTCCTGTAGAGTTGTCAGAGCCTATTGAGGCTCTAGGAGGGGTTTTGTTAGTATGTATTGGAGCTCCCTAAGTAACCATTAGAGCTAAACATTGGCACCAAACCCTACAAGATTGTTCACACGAGGTGTGCCTATTTTTTCAGGCTTCAAAAATTGATGAAAAGCAAGTATTTCATGCCTATTGACATTTGATACACTCTAGTAAACTGTAATGTTCATGAAAACTGCCTCTTAGGGAAAAATGATATAACATTTTCTTTTAATGAATAAATGGAATTTTTTTTTCCTTATCCCCCATTAGCCCCGACGGTCGTGCTGGAGGGGGGGAGAGGGAAATAGAATGGCTAGCAAAGCTCCTTGCTGGAGCTTTCTCATCTCTCGATTGCTATGGAGTCGACAGGTAGGGAGGGAGGATCCCCCTCCCCTCCCCTATTTAAATCAGGGGCTGCAGGCTGAAGGGGGGCCGCCGGAGATCAAGACACTGTTAGCCGTGAGGGAGAGAGGAAGGAGGGTCGTAAGAGGTAAGAAAGAAGCCGTCCCTCTGCTGCATCGTGTCGTTGCCGAGCGGGAGGAGAAAGGCCATCACTCTATTGGTCGAGAGTGGAGGGAGGAGTGGAGACACTGCCATCACTGCCGTAGAGGTTGAGGGGATTCCGGTCGTAGCTGCTATCCAGAGGGGGGCCGTGAGGCTGCTAACATTGCCACCGAGAGTGGAGGAAGGAGTTGTTAGACTCCTAGTCGCTGCTGTGGAGAAGAAGAGGAGCGTGAAGCTGCCAAACTGCCGTCTGTCAGTCGCCTGCCGCCATGTCATATCCCAGACGCCATGAGTTCCTTCTAGAAGCTTTAGAAGCTTCTAAGGGGGGCTCTTTAAGCCCTTCCCCCCCCCCCCCCCCCCCCCGGGGTTTTAAAAATCCCCTTAGGCCCTTCCCATGGTTTTTTGGAACCACCCCCCCCCCCCCCCCCCATGTTCTAAATTCCATTTTCCCCTTAAGCCCCTCCCTTGGCTTTGGAAACCTAGCCCCCCCCCCCCCACCTCTGTGTTTTATTCCCCTAAGCCCTTTTCACCCCCTTATAACCCTTTTAACCCTTTTCACCCCCCCTCATAAGCCTTTTATTTCCACAACCCCTAAGTTTTTTTATTAATCCCCCGTATCCCCATTATTATTTTTTCCCCCCTGAACTTCAAAATCCAAATCATCATCATGGCCTCGGATGATATCCCGTAAGGAAAAAGTAGGCCGTGAGATAAAAGATAGGGAGGGAAAGTAGAGGGAGTGAAGGAGGAAGAGTGGGAAAAAGATAAAAGATAGGGAAGGAAAGTAGAGGATAAGGAGGTGAAGTAAAATATAAGGAAGGGAAGTAGGGAGGAGTGAAGGAAAAAGGGGAGTAGTGTGAAAGAAGTAGAGGGTAAGGAAAAGATAAAGTAGAGTAAGAAAGGAGTAAAAGAGTTAGAAAAGAGAAGGAATATAGGAAGGGCAAGGAAGGAGAATAAGTGCCTTCTATTCCTTTTATCCCAAGTCAAAGTCCTCCAAGGGTTCTTGTGGTTGCAAAACCACACTCACCCTTAAACTTTTTTTCCAAAGAGACGGTGGAATTCCACAAGAAAGAGAAAAAGGCTATCTCACATTCGAACTATGATGCTGCCTAAGAAAGTCCAAGGTGTAGCTGCGGGAGGGTCATCTCCTGGTATCCATGTGGATATCTCACCCCAAAACCAGGTTTTTCTTCTTGGCTTTAATTCGGTTTTAAGTCGATCATGCAAAGAGAAATTGTTAGGGATAGGATATATTTGTCCGAGTTATTTGTAATGAAGGAGTTTAGTTTATTTGAATGAATGATAATATATAGAACTTAGTTTCCTTCGAATTGCATCAAGCATTATGAATTACGAGCAAGATTATCCATTTACTACAATAGTTTATTTTAGTTAAATCCTAAAGGTATAGAAATTATTTCTTGTACCATTAGTCTTATACCTTTCGCAACAAATCATTGTAAATGATTAAATTCATGAAAGGTTTCTTTCGTTGCTCAAATTATAGGAAGTTGTCATTGCTAATTGCACATCGTAGCAAGAGAAATGTTTGTTATTTGACATGAGTTCATCTGCAAGGAAAAAGGAAGTTTAAATTGAACTGTATTGACTGAAAAGTAAATTGTCACAAGGATAGCAAAACTGTGACAAGACAATTAATATTACCTTCCAAAAGTTATCCAAACCAATCTAAACATAGAAATATTCATACCCTAAGCACTCGACTATTTTCCTTATTGTAGGGTCAAACAAATTCGTAAAGATAAAGAACTAGGGTTGTCCCCGAGATCCTTAAAAAGAAACCCTAGGCCCGACATACGTCAGCTTAAAGGATCTAAATTACTCCATCGTGGGACTTGCGCGGCAAGTACGAAATCATTTAGTCTTGTGATTGATTCACAAGGAGAAAGGGTAAAAAACCCTCATCAAGGATGGCAGATCCCTACGCAAGTTATCTTGCAAAAGGACGTATTTTTGGATATCCTTCTAAATAAGAAAAGTTGTAAATCGGAAACTAAGGGTTGACCAAGTTGGGTTAATAAGGTACGCCCTACACCGGAATGTAAAGGATCTTGCCAATTTACAAGACACCTTGGGAACAAGTGCTGATACACTCAAAAGGAAAGAACACTTCCTTAGCAGTTTGCCAAACAACACTGTTGATTAATGGAAGTATTGGATAGTCCGATCCATCCAACTTGTCCTCAATAGCCAACATGTAGAATATATACTTCAGGTTAAAGGCCTGAAGGAAGAGGCAGTTTCAGTTACCCCCGACTACCTGCCTAACCCTAACCAAGGGGGTTATTCACCGCGCCGGGAACGTGGACCGAACCCACCGCGAGAGGTCTCTCCATTGAGCTCTACTTGGAGTAGGAGGATGCTTGGGTGCCAGGGGGGGCTCTGGCCGTAAGTCCCTCGCCTTTCGGGTCCTGCACAAGAGGCTAACGTGACTCCGGATTGGATCTCAAGGCCCGCATACTAGTTTACGGGCGGAAGCTTGGAATAGTGATCCTTGGGGATTACTGGATAGCCTTCGGGTGGATTATGGACAAGCCTACGAGCAGAACTCCTTGTATTTCAAAGATAAAATGATGAAATGTTAAAAAAAGAACTTTCTTGATATTGTTTTTCTATGTCACGTGATAAGATTACGTGAAGGAACCAGTGCTTAACAGGATTAATTAAAGAAGCTGATTGTTATATGTCAAATTAATGTGTTAGATAATTACATAACTAAAACAAACCGAGGAAAGTGCGGAGGACGGGCCATGGGTCCGTCCTACGGTTGGGTGGTCCCGGTTAGCTGGGAACTTTTCTCAAAAATCTCGAAGAACAATGGGATGATCATCATCATCAAAATGAATAACGAGAACGATGACCTAGAGTTACATCTTACCCGATTTACGCTGTTTTAGGGGAACGGAATGGGACTATGTCTTATGGCAGAGAGGTTGAGCCTTGCATCCCTCTCGTTTCCAATTCTCCTTGAACCAAGTGCAGCGCGAATCCGCTTCGGACCTGTCGTTTCTACGTAAAGTAGTTCGCTCGGGTCTGATGCTAGTTGCTGTTAGCTAATGACCAATCAGGAAAACCATAATTCTGATCGATTCTAAGTGGGGAACGGCCAGGATACGTCCACTACGTGGCAGACGCGGGAAGACCTAGATCGCAAAACCCGTAACATTCCGTGGGAGTGCCAGGCGGAGTTTTCTAAACATCCTTTCCGATGGACTGCTAAGACGTGTCCTGGATGATACTAGTGGACACGTTACAGTTGGTATCAGAGCCGACCAACAACGGAATTGTTTTTATGAGATCTCAATAAAATGAAGTAAAGAAATTGTTGTTGTCCAAACATTTTCTCATCTTCAATGCTGTCTTGCAGAATTATGAAGCGTGGAACAAGTTTTTGGTATTTCGGGTCATGTTTATGACTGCAATGCATTCTCCGCTTTATAGACAAAGAATTGGGATGATGAACATCCTAGAACAGATTTATAATCCATCACCTCTTTACATAGAATGAAGATGGACGGGATCTTCAGGAATCTACTATATAGCCACCCACCGGTTTGCCTATGTACAGACCAACCTAAAGACGATCAACTGGTTGGAAGACTTGAAAGTCGTGAAGCTGTTCATTTTTGTGGAAGCTCACATAAATTCAACTTTACATATTCAAGGTTGGAGGGTTGAAATGAACTCATATATATATGAGGAAGTAACCCGTGTAATCCCAGCCGACAGGATTAAAGTGTGGGGCCGCCATTAGAAGTATGGATTCCAACAGAAAGGGTATCCTGAACTTCCAATGAATTATCGATTCCTAAAGATCCATGACCCAAAACCCTACTATTACAAAGTTCCTATAGACAAATGCAATACAACGTTGTTCTCCCCAAACTGAATGTAATGATTGGATTATCATCACATGAAATGTTGTAAAAGGCTATGCCCATGTAAATACAAATAAAGACTTCTTTTTATCAATATCTGGCTGTGCATAAGAGTTGTTAAAAAGTTAAGTAGCTACATTGTTTACAAGATAGCTGAACTAAAAATGAAAGATAAGCTAGCGTCGATTATTATATAATAACGTTTAGAAAACTTTTATCCAGGCACAACCCTAGGTACAGGTTCCAAATTCGCCTCCTACATCAAGTACTGCTGTGACCTAGGAGAAAAAGTTCCTCCTCAAGCAGATAAAGCCACCCGAGTTTGACGGGAGAGGCAGATTCGTCAAGGCTGATGTTGAAATTTGGATTGAATCCATGGAGGTTTACTTTGAAGCAGCTGGTGTACTACCCCTACCAATCAGGCCATGCTCGCCAAGTTAAAGCTCACCGGCGAAGCCAGACTTTGGTGGAAGCAATGGTGCAGGGATCAAGGGATTTCAGAGGGGTCTGTTACCTGGGAGAAGTTAAAGAAAGCCGTACAGGGAAGATATTTACCACCTGCATATCGTACGCAGAAAATGAATGAGTTCTACGAGCTAAAATAGCTAGGACTCACTCTTGACGCATACTACTCTAAATTCGTCTCACTTTTAAAGTATACACCACAGATGTACATGACGCAGCAGGTGTCCAAATTTTGTGCGGGCTTAAATCCACCCATAAATACCCGTCTCAAATCTATGCGTCCATCAGATCTTCAGGATGCACTCATTCGAGCAGCACCTATAATTCAGGAGGTGCAAGCTAGACCAAGGGGTAACAAAACTTGGTCCTATAGTGACCCGAACAGAGGAGCATTCAGACCTCAAATAAAGAGAGTTCAAGGTCACAATCAGGGACAAAGGAAGAAAGCAACGACAAATAACGTCAACAACTTTGTTCCTACTCAAAGTGACGGCCAAAACCTCCGTTGTTTCCACTGCAACGAACCTGGTCACTTCAAGAGGCAATGTCCCAAGCTCAGCGGAGGACATCGTCAAACGCCTTCCCAAGGTGCAGGCCGCGGTCAAGGAGCTGTTAACTGTGGAAGAGGAAGAACCGCTTGCATTGCCAATAGGCAAAGATGCGAAGAAGAAGAAGAGGAAGATCCGACTATGGAAGATGAATTCCAAAAAGTGACAGTCCATGCCGCTTTACACAAGAAAGGGCCGAATCACCAGTTCTCGGTGATTCAGACACCGTCAAACTATCAAGGTAAAGGTTTCAAAACCTTGATTGATTGTGGTAGTACACATTCCTTTATCTCACCAGCATGTGCAAAAAGTTTAGGAATAACCACAGTAGAAGCACCTACCCTGCTTGTGGAGTTGGCAAACGGTCGTGAGGTAACTTGTACCAGGCAAAATGCTAAGGTGGAATTCTTTCTGGGAGGAAAGGAGACTTCAGTCAAATTGAGAGTCATGAATTTAGGTATCCATGAGTGTCTACTCGGGATGGATTGGCTTAAGCCCAACGACGCCCACATCCATTGTGGAAAGGGTCAAGTTTCCTTTCGAAACTCTGAAAGGGAATTTGTCACAACTCAAGGTGAGGCAGGAGTGCCAAGAATCCAATTAGCCAAAGTATCTCGGATCATAAAAGGAGTCAGAAAAGGATTACCCATGTACCTGATCAAACTCAACAAGTTAGATCAAAAGCAAGAGTCTCATGAAGGACCTTCTTGGCTAAAGGAATACGCTGACGTATTCCCTGAGAAATTGATTGAACTTCCGCCTCAAAGAGAAGTAGATCATGAGATTAGGCTAGTGCTTGGAACTGCACCAATTGCAAAAAGACCTTATAGAATGTCCATACCGGAAGCAATTGAGTTGAAGGAACAACTCAAGCAACTGTTAGATCAGGGTTACATCCGGCCTAGCAACTCACCGTGGGGAGCTCCAGTACTATTCCAGAAAAAGAAAGATGGGACACTTCGACTATGTATTGATTACCGAGGGTTGAATCAATCAACAGTCAAGAATAAGTATCCTATTCCTAGAATAGATGAGCTTCTTGATCGTCTTCAAGGTGCAAAGATCTTCTTCAAGATTGATCTCAGGTCAAGTTACTATCAGATAAGGATCAAGGAGGAAGATATTCCAAAGACGGCCTTCAATACAAGATATGGGCACTTTGAGTTCCTGGTTATGTCATTCAGGCCTACAAATGCACCTGCCACCTTCAATAGATTAATGCAAGATATCTTTAGACCATATCTTGATGATTTCGTACTTGTCGTCTTCGATGACACTTTAGTCTATTCTAAACAGGAAGAAGATCATGAACCTCAACTTCGGATTGTCCTTGAGACAATGAGGTCTCATAAGCTGTATGCAAAAATGAAGAAGTGTGCATTCTTCAAGCGTCAGATTGAATATCTGGGATTCATAGTATCATCAGAAGGAATATCAGTAGACCCAGCCAAGGTCAGAGATGTGCTTGAATGGCCAATACCAGTATCCGTCAAAGAGATACGTAGCTTTCTTGGATTGACAGGATGGTATAGGGTCTTCATCAAAAACTATGCTTTGATTGCAGCACCTCTTACAGAATTACTAAAGAAGCAGGCTTCCATTACATGGTCAACTTCCGAACAAAATAGCTTCGACAAATTGAAGCAAAGTTTGGTATCAGCACCTATTCTAAAACTTTCTGACCTTAATAAGGAGTTTGAGGTAGTAACTGATGCTAGCATTCTTGCCTTGGGGTGTGTACTTATGCAGGAAGGTCATCTAGTAGCATACTCTTCAAGGAATTTGAAGAGTCATGAAAAGAATTATGCCACGCATGATCTGGAATTACTAGCTGTCATCCATGCTCTAAAGCTTTGGAGACACTACCTGTTGGGTAACAAGTTTACTCTAGTAACCGATCATAAGAGTCTCAAATGGATTTTTACCCAGAACGAGCTCAACATGAGGCAACATCGGTGGATTGAAGTATTGGAGGAATATGATTTTGAGATCAAGTACCGACGAGGGAAGGAGAATGTAGTTGCCGATGCACTCAGTCGCAAGGCATTCCTAAATTCCCTAATCTTGCAGAATCCATCAACGGCCAGATCTCTGGCTAAAAAAGTATCTATGCCAAACAACCCTATACTTGAACTAGCTAGAGAGGAAGCATGCCATGATTTGGCCTACCAAACAATGATAAAGGAAATATCTACCAAGCAGTAGAATCAGAAGTTGCAAGCTAAGTATCAGGAATTTTCCATTGATAATGGACTTGTCTACTACAGAACAAGGCTGCATATACTAGCAAGCTAGTCACTTAAGCAGAAGATATTATGGGAAGCTCATGATTCTCCTTTCGCAGGACATTTTGGCTATGCTAAGACTCTTAATGCAGTTAGGAAGAGCTATCATTGGGAGAGGCTTAAAGGTGACATTCTCAAGTATGTCACTGAGTGTTTGTCTTGCCAACGTATCAAAGCCGAACATGTCATGATGCCAGGGAAACTGCAACCGCTTGACATTCCCCAAATGAAATGGGAATTCATCAGTATGGATTTTGTTGTGGGCCTACCCCAAGTCCAAGGAGGATACAATTCCATTATGGTTGTGGTTGACATGCTTACCAAGGTTGCACACCTGATTCCAGTAAAGACAAACTATAAAGCCTCCGACATTGCAAGATTGTTTATCAAGGAGATATTCAAGCTACATGGGTTACCTAGAAGAATCATTAGTGATCGAGATTCTCTCTTCACATTACACTTCTGGAGAGCTATCTTTGAAGCTATTGGGACTCAACTCTGTTTTAGCACCGCTTACCATCCCCAAACGGATGGCCAAACAGAGCGAGTAAATAAAATCATCGAAGATATGCTTAGGGCATACTGCTGTCGAGAGCCGAAGAGGTGGATTCAATACTTGCCATTAGTTGAATTTGCCTACAATGCTTCTTACCAGCAGAGCATTCTGATGACTCCTTTCCACGCATTGTATGGTCATGATTGTCGAAGTCCCCTAAACTTTTCTGATCCAACCCTAAGAGTTGAAGCGTCAAGACAGATGTTGGAGGACATGGATGATCAAATAAAGTCAATAAGACAAGACATTCAAGCGGCCAAGGATAGACAAAAGGCATACGCTGATTTGAAACATCAAGGAAGAGTCTTCGAAGAAGGAGATATGGTCTTCATTCGGGTACGCCCTAAAAAGAGTTCTCTATCCCTAGGAGAATGCAAGAAGCTAAGTCCAAGGTATTGTGGGCCGTACAAAATCCTCAAATGCCTAGGACCCAATGCTTATAGATTGCAACTCCCTGAGAACCTAAAGGTTCACAATGTATTCCATATCAGCCTATTGAAAAAATATGTACCCAACCCTAATCATGTACTTGATGACCAACAAATTGTAATGCCTAGTCAAGGAGTCCTTGAACTAAGGCCGGATAGGATCTTAGATGTTAGGGAGAGACAGTTAAGATCTAGAACCTTAAGAGAATGCCTCGTCCAATGGAAAGATTATTCCGAAGAGGATGCCACTTGGGTAGATGAAGGCACTCTCAACCATCAGTATCCCCAGTTTATCTCGAGATGAGGACATCTCGATTCCTCTAAGGGGGAGAGAATGTAATGTTCATGAAAACTACCTCTTAGGGAAAAATGATATAACATTTTCTTTTAATGAATAAATGGAATTTTTTTTTCCTTATCCCCCCCAGCCCCGACGGTCATGCTGGAGGGGGGGAGAGGGAAATAGAATGGCCAGCAAAGCTCCTTGCTAGAGCTTCCTCATCTCTGGATCGCTATGGAGTCAACAGGTAGGGAGGGAGGATCCCCCTCCCGTCCCCTATTTAAATCAGGGGCCGCAGGTTGAAGGGGGGCCGCCGGAGATCAAGACGTTGTTAGCCGTGAGGGAGAGAGGAAGGAGGGTCGTGAGAGGTAAGAAAGAAGCCATCCCTCTGCTGCGTCGTGTCACTGCCGAGCGGGAGGAGAAAGGCCATCACTCTATTGGTCGAGAGTGGAGGGAGGAGTGGAGACACTGCCATCACTGCCATAGAGGTTGAGGGGATTCTGGTCGTAGCTGCTGTCCAGAGGGGGGCCGTGAGGCTGCTGACATCGCCACCGAGAGTGGAGAAAGGAGTTGTTAGACTCCTAGTCGCTGCTATAGAGAAGAAGAAGAGCATGAAGCCGCCAAACTGTCGTCTGTCAGTCGCCTGCCGCCATCTCATATCCCAGACGCCAGGAGTTCCTTCTAGAAGCTTTAGAAGCTTCTAAGGGGGGGCTCTTTAAGCCCTTCCCCCCCCCCCGGTGCGCAGATCGGTCGCAGATAGCTCACGTAGTGAATCCCTGAAGGTCTCCAAGAACAATGAACTCTACCTTTTTGCACAAAAAACAATGTAAAAGCATGCATGACAAGAGGCAAGAGACAAATTGGGTTCAATCTCCCCCATGCCTTGTGTGAGCGCTTCACAAAGCATGTATTTTATGTATATTTCCAATCTTCATGCTCAATAATAGCCCAATTACAAAAATATGACAAGCTTTTAGCTTTTGAGTTTGCTTTCTACAAAAATAGGAAAATAAAGCTAATGGACGGTGCCCATAGAGTCTGGCACGCCCAATCTCAATGTCCAAATAGAAATAACATATCCAAGCGCATAAGCGCATACAAAATAATAATCAATAATCGATGTCTCAATAGACATAACAAAATATAGGCATGGCGCCTATCAAAATATAGTCCAAATGTCGAATACCCGCTAGACTCCAATGCTTTCCTCCGCCACTACTGCTATCTCTACACATCAACTGAAGCATTCACAATCGTTAGTAAAATAATACAATTAAACCGACAAAAGTGAATACCTAGCCGTCTTCAGCTACATAAATAAATCAACTGGTTAGAAATAAATCCTAACCTTAATTTATTACGAGTGCACACTCTAAACTCATAAACGTTTATTAATTTAATATGCATTTTGCGGAATCACCCGCTATGGAATCACCCATGTACACACTAAATTAATGAAACGCCCGAAAAGGACAGGCGTCCCCATCAACTTCTCGCACAAAGAATCCTCTTTGTGTATGAGCCCCGGTCATCTAAGTTTACGGAATCCACCGTAAAACCTCACGGAATCCACCGTGGCACGGAATCCACCGTGGAATATGCCTCCTGGCATCATACCCCCGGGGTGGGATAGCAATTGACCTCAATTGCTATTAGCTCAATGTGGAGCTAACAGAGTGGGGAAAGCATTTAAGTCTCTAGCGTGCATCCATTGTGCTTCCTCTACAGGATGGTTCTTAAATTTGACTAGATATCTAGAATACCTTCGGCCAGTTCTAGTGGTCATGTAGTCAGTGTCTATGATGGCTTCTGGTTCAAGTATTTCAGTCTCTTCTTCTAGTAAAGGTGGGTTTTCATAGACAGGGTGGATAGGTAATTGGCCTCTAAATGGTCTCAATAAACTAATGTGAAATGTATTATGAATTTTCCAATGAGATGGCAATTCTAACTTGAATGCATTATCATTAATCTTATGAATGATTCTAAGTGGTCCATAGAATCTAGGAGCTAATTTGACAACTGGATGTCTATCTACACTTTGCAGTCTACGCTTTTCTATTCTAAGCCAAACATAATCATTAATTTTGAAATTCATGGCTTGTCTTTTCTTGTTGGCTTGTTTGGTATATGATTGTTGGGCTTTAGCAATCATATCCTTAACCTCATCAAAAATACTGTTATGCATAGTAGCAATATCATCAGCGCTCTGAATTCTATTAGACAAAGATGCAACAGGTGTAGATAATCTATATCCATAAATGACTTCAAAAGGTGCTTTCTTTGTAGATGTGTGCGGTGTATTGTTATATGCAAACTGTAATAAATGTAAATGAGTATCCCATGTCTAAGGTTTAGAGATAGTGTATGCACGTAAAAGATCTAAAATGGTGCTATTTGTGGCTTCTGTTTGTCCATCTTTTGCTGGATGAAATGCAGATGAGAAATCAATCTTTGTGCCTAGATTTGCAAACAGTGTAATCCAAAAATTATTACAAAATCTAGAATCACGATCTGAAATAATCACTTTTGGCAATCCATGGTTAGTAAAAACAGTTTTCAAGAATAACTGTGCTGCTTGTGATGCTGTTAAAGTTTTCTTACATGCAATGAAATATGCTTGCTTACTAAATCTATCTACAATTGTCCAAATCATGTCATGGTTAGATTTAGTATTTGGTAAACCAGTAATGAAATCCATAGAAATATGTTCCCAAGGTTTAGATGGTATAGATAAAGGCATTAATAATCCATACTATTTACCATGATGTCTCTTTATTCTTTGACAAATCAAACATTCAGAAACGAAATTAGATACATCTGCATCCATATGCGACCAATAAAAATCTTCAGTTAACATGCGTAATGTAGATATGATACCTCTATGACCTTGATATGGGGGACAATGAATTTCATTCAAAACAAAAGATCGGAATGGAATAGTAACACACAGTCTCTTTTCAAAGAACATAAATCCATCATTATATGATAATGAATCAACAGGAATGAAATTATTTTGAACTAATTTTTGCCAATCAGAATGAAAGGTAATATCCTGGTGATATGTGTCTTTCATAGCAATCAAAGAATCAAAAGATATGATAGAAATATTATGAATTGCAGGTCTTCTACTCAATGCATCAGCAACTACATTTTCTTTTCCAGGTTGGTATTGAATGATAGGATGAAAACTTTGAATGAAGGAAGCCCATTTGATATGACGGTCAAAAATTTGGGGTTGGCTAAGTAGATGTCTAATGCTTTGCTGGTCAGTCTTTATCATGAATTCTGAACCCATTAAATAATGCTTCCATTGTTTTAATGCTTGTACAACTGCTAATAGTTCCTTGTCATAAGTGGAATATTTGAGCTCAGAGGGTTTCAGCTTAGAACTAGAATATGCTATTGGATGGTTGTCTTGCATTAATACGGCTCCTATTCCTGATCCGCTAGCATCGGTCACAACTAGAAAGAATGGTCTATTAAAGTCAGGCAATTGTAAAACAGGGGCATTAGTTAATGCACGTTTCAGTAAATCAAAGGATTTCTGCTGAGTTTCAGTCCATTGATAAACAATTCCTTTCTTAAGAAGTTTGGTTAATGGTAAAGCAAGTAATGAAAAATTACGTACAGACTTCCTATAGAAACTAGCAAGACCAAGGAATGAGCGTAATTCATGTACATTTTTAGGTATAGGCCAATGCAATATTGCATCAATTTTCTTAGGATCAACTTTTATTCCTTCTTTTGATACAATATGACCTAGATATTCTATTTCTGTCTTAAAGAATTCACTCTTTTCAGGATTTGCAAACAATTGATTTTCTTTCAATAATTGAAAAACTAATGATAAATGCTCATAATGCTCTTTTTCACTTTGACTGAACACCAAAATATCATCAAAGAAAACAATCACACAATATTGATATTTCAGAAAGATACGATTCATCATTCTGCTGAATGTAGCAGGTGCATTGGTTAATCCGAATGGCATGACTAAGAATTCGTAATGGCCAAACTGTGTCCTGAATGCAGTCTTAAATATGTCGAATTTATCTAACCTCACCTGATGATATCCAGACTTAAGGTCAATTTTACTAAATATAGAAGATCCTTGCAGTTTGTCCATAAGGTCATCAACTCTAGGTATAGGATACCTATTCTTTACAGTGATCTTATTTAATGCTCGATAGTCAATACACATACGATAGGTATTATTCTTTTTCTTGACTAGGAGTACAGGTGCACCGAATGGGGAACTGCTAGGTCGAATTAGGCCTCTATTTAGTAATTCTTCAACTTGACTCTGAATTTCTTTTTGCTCTATTTGATTGTGCCTATATGGTGCTTTGCAAGGTGGTTGTGTGCCAGGTATTAAATCAATCTTATGGTCTTCTGGACGTGATGGTGGTAAACCTGGTGGTAGGTCTTCTGCAAAACAGTCCTTAAAATATACAAGAAATTCCTTATGCCTAGGGTGCATATGATTTTCCTTTGCGTGCAATTCATTCACCCAAATGAGATATGATTTAGTATTCTTGCGTAGTGCACGTTTTGCTTGAGTATGCGAAAGCAGTGGAAAAATATGAGATGCATGCATACCATATAATGTAATAGATTTTCCTTGAAAATTAATATTCATTGTGTGCGTAGAATAATCTATATTTGGATTATGCTGGTGTCTCCATGGCATTCCTAGAATAATGTCGCTTGACTGTAATGGAACAACTAAGAAATTTCTTCTTTCAATATATGGACCAATTTGAATTTCTAAATCTTGTACTTCTTGTGTGCCATTGTACCTAGTGCCTAAAAAAGCAGCTTTTATGCGATAATGCGTAGGTACTGTATGCAATTTCAATTCCTTTACCAATTTTGCTGAAATAAAGTCATGGGTACTACCATCATCATGCAATATAGTTCTTTCTTTACCATGCACCATACATTTCATAGTCAACAATGAATGTGGAGTAGGCATACCTAGTAAAGTGTCGGAAGTAGTAGTAGGATCATCCTCATCTTCAGTGAAATCCAGCATATCCTCATGCTCGTCTTCATCCATGGCTCCAAGGTAGTTGATATGTGCTGGTGGCTTCTTTGAATGATAGTTTGCTGCGAGATGCCCTGGCTGGTGACACTTGTAGCATACTATTGGCTTGGCTTTGGTCACATTATTTGCAATGGCTGGAAGTCTGGGTACATTTGGATTTGCTTGTGGAATAGGCTTTGGATTTGGATTGGCAGTGGATGGTAATGCAGGTGGTTTAGGCCAATTCTTGCGGAAAGATGGTGATGAGAAACGACCTGGATTAAACCTTCTAAAATTGGAATTGAATTGTTTAGATCCATAATTACCGTTGGCTTGGAATTGCTGTGGTCGTCTGTCTCTTCCGCATAACTTATCTTCAGTGTCGTGAGCTAAGGAGATGGCGTCTTCAAGGGTAGCAGGCTTGAACATGTTCACTTCAGCGTAGTAATGTCCAAGAAGTCCAGACATATACTTCCGCTTATGTGTCGTCTCTGGTACGTCTTCAAGCATGTGTAGCTGTAGGAGTGCATTCCAAAAACGCTCTGTATACTATGGAATAGGCTCACGATCTCGCTGTTGAAGTAAATCCCATTGCTTGATAGCCTTCTCATGAAATTGCGGTGGAAGGAAATTCTGCATGAACTTCTTCTTGAAATCTTCCCAAGTAGCAGGACATTCTATGCTCTTGCGGACTACAGTCCACCAAAGTGATGCTCTGTCTATCAGATGATTAGTAACACACTTGATTTTATCTTTTTCGGGATAAGTTTCTTCATGGAAATAGTCATCAAACTGGCTAATGAATGATAAAACAGTCTTTCCTTCTCTTATGCCATTGAAAGTGCGAAACTTGAAACTTCGTTTACTTATCTTGGATTCCTTGCGAATGGTTTGTGCTTCAAGAGTGGCGTCGATGGTACGTCGAATCAAATCTTCAGCTTGAGGTTCTTCTTTATCGGTGGACGCTCTTTGTAGTTTTGTCAATTGCGCTTGCAATGCTGGCCTAGCCCTTCGCTCTTCTTCCAATTGTAGCATGATTAGATCTAGCTTTTGTTCCATGGTAGGCTCAGGTAAGTCGTCTTCTGCCATAGGATCATCCATATGTGGGGTAGTCATCCTGTAAAACTCAATAAACCTTTCTCACTCAAAATCAGGTTAGCGGGATGAGCGTAGCTCAAATTCAGGGTTACAAGGCTATGTATTTTTGGGTATTTCTTCTTCAATTTTCAAAAATTCTACAATATTTCTATCTCCGTTTGCTGAAAGTACTTCAACGAACTTGTAGATAAGTAGAACAGCTTGCTGCGAACAACTTTCCAGTTCAGAGTTTTTGCATATGAACAAGTCTTCTATGAGTTTTAAGCATTAGTCAGTTCTGATTTAGTCTGACTTGCAGAGTTGCAGACTTAGCAGACTTGCAGAGTTGTTGACTTGCTGAACTTAGGCCGACTTGCAGAACTTGCAGAAATTGATTTCAATTGACTTGCTGTACTTGATTTCAGAAGTGCGGGACCTGGAGTATATCAACTTGTCTGCCCTGTGTAACTTGCAGAAAGCCTTAAGCTTTAGTGATTAAGCTTAAGCTTTAATAGCTTAATGGAGGACTTAGCAGGCGGCGTGAATTTTTGGGGGGGGCCGTTTTTTATCACGCGGAATTTTCGGAAAGATCTCCTGAGGCCACGATTTCGAATTATGAAGCTTCTTAAGCTTCTTTAAGGCTTAGAAGCTTAAGATTAAGATTTTGGTTAAGAAGATTAAGAATTTTTTCTCACTGTTTTCAACGACTTGATGAAGGAGATGTATGCGTGGTCCTCCGCCTGCAGAACCTGGTCCTTCGCGATCTGACAGTGGAAACAGGGGTTCTTGATCGCCAGAAGTCTGCCTGTATCGACGGTTCGCGACGAGATTGACTGTAGAGCCCGTTTGTTCCTGGAGCTCCGCCTTCGCCCAAGATTGGTAGCGATTGGAAGCTCTTGATCTCTGCTCCGCTCTGATACCACTGGTGCGCAGATCGGTCGAGTGAATCCCTGAAGGTCCCCAAGAACAATGAACTCTACCTTTTTGCACAAAAAACAATGTAAAAGCATGCACGACAAGAGGCAAGAGACAAATTGGGTTCAATCTCCCCCATGCCTTGTGTGAGCGCTTCACAAAGCATGTATTTTATGTATATTTCCAATCTTCATGCTCAATAATAGCCCAATTACAAAAATATGACAAGCTTTTAGCTTTTGAGTTTGCTTTCTACAAAAATAGGAAAATAAAGCTAATGGACGGTGCCCATAGAGTCTGGCACGCCCAATCTCAATGTCCAAATAGAAATAACATATCCAGGCGCATAAGCGCATACAAAATAATAATCAATAATCGATGTCTCAATAGACATAACAAAATATAGGCGTGGCGCCTGTCAAAATATAGTCCAAATGTCGAATACCCGCTAGACTCCAATGCTTTCCTTCGCCACTGTTGCTATCTCTACACATCAACTGAAGCATTCACAATCGTTAGTAAAATAATACAATTAAACCGACAAAAGTGAATACCTAGCAGTCTTCAGCTATATAAATAAATCAACTGGTTAGAAATAAATCCTAACCTTAATTTATTACGAGTGCGCACTCTAAACTCATAAACGTTTATTAATTTAATATGCATTTTGCGGAATCACCCGCTATGGAATCACCCATGTACACACTAAATTAATGAAACGTCCGAAAAGGACAGGCGTCCCCATCAACTTCTCGCACAAAGAATCCTCTTTGTGTATGAGCCCCGGTCATCTAAGTTTACGGAATCCACCGTAAAACCTCACGGAATCCACCGTGGAATATGCCTCCTGGCATCACCCCCCCCCCCCCCCCCCCAATGTTTTAAATTTCCTTTTTCCCTTAAGCCCCTCCCTTGGCTTTGGGAACCTACCCCCCCCCCCCCCCCCCCTCCCCCCCTGTGTTTTATTCCCCTAAGCCCTTTTCACCCCCTTATAACCCTTTTCACCCCCCCTCATAACCCTTTTATTTCCACAACCCCTAAGTTTTTTTCTTAATCCCCCGTATCCCCATTATTATTTTTTCCCCCCTAAACTTCAAAATCCAAATCATCATCATGACCTCGGATGATATCCCGTAAGGAAAAAGTAGGCCGTGAGATAAAAGATAGGGAGGGAAAGTAGAGGGAGTGAAAAGAAGGAGTGAAGGAGGAAGAGTGGGAAAAAGATAAAAGATAGGGAAGGAAAGTAGAGGATAAGGAGGTGAAGTAAAATATAAGGAAGGGAAGTAGGGAGGAGTGAAGGAAAAAGGGGAGTAGTGTGAAAGAAGTAGAGGGTAAGGAAAAGATAAAGTAGAGTAAGAAAGGAGTAAAAGAGTTAGAAAACAGAAGGAATAGAGGAAGGGCAAGGAAGGAGAATAAGTGCCTTCTATTCCTTTTACCCCAAGTCAAAGTCCTCCAAGGGTTCTTGTGGTTGCAAAACCACACCCACCCTTAAACTTTTTTTCCAAAGAGACGGTGGAATTCCAGAAGAAAGAGAAAAATGCTATCTCACATTCGAACTACGATGCCGCCTAAGAAAGTCCAAGGTGTAGCTGCGGGAGGGTCATCTCCCCGTATCCATGTGGATATCTCACCCCAAAACCAGGTTTTTTTTCTTGGCTTTAATTTGGTTTTAAGTCGATCATGCAAAGAGAAATTGTTAGGGATAGGATATATTTGTCCGAGTTATTTGTAATGAAGGAGTTTAGTTTATTTGAATGAATGATAATATATAGAACTTAGTTTCCTTCGAATTGCATCAAGCATTATGAATTACGAGCAAGATTATCCATTTACTACAATAGTTTATTTTAGTTAAATCCTAAAGGTATAGAAATTATTTCTTGCACCATTAGTCTTATACCTTTCGTAACAAATCATTGTAAATTATTAAATTCATGAAAGGTTTCTTTCGTTGCTCAAATTACTAGGAAGTTGTCACTACTAATTGCACATCGTAGCAAGAGAAATGTTTGTTATTTGACATGAGTTCATCTACAAGGAAAAAGGAAGTTTAAATTGAATTGTATTGAGTGAAAAGCAAATTGTCACAAGGATAGCAAAACTGTGACAAGACGATTAATATTACCTTCTAAAAGTTATCCAAACCAATCTAAACATAGAAATATTCATACCCTAAGCACTTGACTATTTTCCTTATTGTAGGGTCAAACAAATTCGTAAAGATAAAGAACTAGGGCTGTCCCCGAGATCCTGAAAAAGAAACCCTTGGCCCGACATACATAAGCTTAAAGGATCTAAAACGGATTACTGCATCGCAGGACTTGCGTGGCAAGTACGAAATCATTTAGTCTTGTGATTGATTCACAAGGAGAAAGGGTAAAAAACCCTCATCAAGGATGGCAGATCCCTACGCAAGTTATCTTGGAAAATGACGTATTTTTGGATATCTTTCTAAATAAGGAAAGTTGTAAACCGGGAACTAAGGGTTGACCAAGTTGGGTTAATAAGGTATGCCCTACACCGGAATGTAAAGGATCTTGCCAATTTACAAGACACCTTGGGAACAAGTGCTGATACACTCAAAAGGAAAGAACACTTCCTTAGCAGTTTGCCAAACAACACGGTTGATTAATGGAAATGTTTTTGATTGCTAGAGATTATAGGTCTCTGTTTGAATTATGAATTACAAATTAAATGAGTACCTATACTTCAGGTTAAAGGCCTGAAGGAAGAGGCAGTTTCAGTTACCCCTGACTACCTGCCTAACCCTAACCAAGGGGATTGTTCACTGCGCCGGGAACGTGGACCGAACCCGCCGCGAGAGGTCTCTCCGTTGAGCTCTACTTGGAGTAGGAGGACGCTTGGCCGTAAATCCCTCACCTTCCGGGTCTTGCACAAGAGGCTAACGTGACTCGGGATTGGATCTCGAGCCCGCATACTAGTTTAGGGACGGAAGCTTGGAATAGTGATCCCTGGGGATTACTGGATAGCCTTCGGGCGGATTATGGACAAGCCTACGGGCGGAACTCCTTGTATTTCAAAGATAAAATGATGAAATGTTCAAAAAAGAACTTGCTTGATATTGTTTTTCTATGTCACGTGATAAGATTACATGAAGGAACCAGTGCTTAACAGGATTAATTAAAGAAGCTGATTGTTATATGTCATATTAATGTGTTAGATAATTACATAACTAAAACAAACCGAGGAAAGTGTGGAGGATGGGCCATGGGTCCATCCTACGGTTGGGTGGTCCCAGTTAGCTGGGAACTTTTCTCAAAAATCTCGAAGAACAGTGGGATGATCATCATCATCAAAACGAATAACGAGAACAATGACCTAGAGTTATGTCTTACCCGATTTTTACTATTTTAGGGGAATGGAATGGGACTATGCCTTAGGGCAAAGAGGTTGAGCCTTGCATTCCTCTCGTTTCCCATTCTCCTTGAACCAAGTGCAGCACGTATCCGCTTCAGACCTGGCATTTCTGCGTAAAGTAGTTCGCTCGGGTCTGACGCTAGTTGCTGTTAGCTAATGACCAAGCAGGAAAACCCTAATTCCGGTCGATCCTAAGTGGGGAACGACCAGGATACTTCCGCTACGTGGCAGACGCGGGAAGACCTAGATCGCAAAACCCGTAACATTCCATGGGAGTGCCGGGCGGAGTTTTCTAGACATCCTTTCCGATGGACTGCTAAGACGTGTCCTGGATGATACTAGTGGACACGTTACATAAACATGGCAAAGGTAGCATTGATCACTCTCTAGGCATTGGCATCTAGGTTGGGAGCTCCACATTGAGTTGTTATGCTCAGACATTGAATGTATGTTGTAGAGAGGGTGCTTCCATACACATAGAGACAACATATACATGGTTGCACTCAAGTGGCAGAAGTGATGGATGGCTTTGGTGTGCCAATTGGATTGATGAGAATTGGTGTGCAGCCATGGATGAGGAATATGCAACATTGCCTAAAAATGACACTTAGCATTTGGTCAAATTGCTTGAATGCAGAACACCCATTGGCTGTAAATGGGTTTACAAAGTGAAATGCAAAGCAGATGGATATCTAGAGAGATACAAAGCATGGTTGATCACTAAAGGTTATGCACAGGAGTACGGTATTGATTATGAGGAGACTTTTAGTTTGGTTGCAAAAATGGAAACCATGAGAATGATCACTACTTTGGTAGCATTTATTAAGGGATGAGAGCTTTGGAAGATGGATGTGAAATTGCATTTCTGAATGGAGATTTAATTTAGGAAGTGTATATGGAACAACCCAAGGGTTATGTACACCTTGATTACATGAAATATGTGTATGCTAAAAAAGGCACTTTATGGGTTAAAACATGCACCAAGAGCATGAAATGCTTGCATCAACTCTTATTTACAATAACATGGATTTTAGATAGGAAATGCAAATCATAGTTCGTTCACCAAGAAAACAAAGATAGGTGATGTATTCTTAATTATTGATGTAGATGAGTTGATCATTACTAGAGATGATGACCATGGTATTGTTGAAATTAAGTCCATGTTACACACAGAGAGTTTAAAGTAAAAGACTTGGGAGAGCTAAAATATTTTCCTAGCAATGAGGTAGCGACCACATCTCAAGGAATTCGACTGCTAGAGAAATAATATGCACAAAATATGCTAATCAAGTATGGAATGAGTAATTGTAAGCCCATGGAAATATTGCTAGATTAGAATGCAAAGCATGGAGCTGATGTTGACAGTGAGATAGAGAATGTTACAATGTACATGCATATGGTGGGCAATCTGATCTATCTTATCACGTTGTTCTGATCTTAGTTATTCAGTAGGATTGATTAGTCAATTTATGTAAAAGCCATGCTAACCTCACTTGGATGCATTTAGGAGGATAATGCAGTATGTGAAGTGTACTTCTGATCATGGGTTGTTTTATGAGTTTGGAAAGCCACTTCAGTTGATACGATATACAAATGTTGTTGGGTTGTCTGTGCATATGACAAACGATCAACTAGTGGTCTTATGATTTCAATCTTGGAAGTAGTATGGTCAATTAGAGTAGTAAAAATAAGCCTACACTTGTTCTCTGTAGCATAGAGAGAGAGTGTAGAGGTGCAACTTTAGCTACATGTAAAGCAATTTGGCTATTGAAACTATTACATGACTTGGATATACAAATGGACAAGAATGTCACATTGCATTGTGACAACATGAGTAGTGTGTTGGGAGCGACCTAATTTACCTTGCAAAATCAAAGCACATAGAATTCCATTGTCACTTCACCAAGGAAATGGTACTTGCTGGAAAGATATATCTACTTTATGTGAAGGATGAAGACTATGTAGCTAGCATCTTTACCAAATCACTTCCTAGAGATAAGTTTTTTTACTTCAGGGAGCTACTTGGAGTACAATAATTGAGTTGAGCTTTAGAAGGAGTGTTGAGAGTAAAGCTCAATGCTATTGACACTGACTCTACTTAGTACAGTTGTAGCTAGTTGTTACTAGTCATGTGTGGCATAATGATGAGTCAATCAAACTTAACTTAGGCTAGAGGTCTCTAGTGAGTTAGTGACCTACTTTCATACTCTATATGTGTGACTTGGATTTAGAACCTTTGAGCATTGCAATGAATCAATAATGGAAGAGAGAGTGCAATGCTCTCTATTTATGGTGGTAATCTTTCCCTGTCTCTTCCCCTCTCTTTGAACATGATGTACGCATTAGTATAGACTGCATCATTAAATCCCCAAAATGCTTTGTGCCACAATTTTCAACAAACCATGCTTTCTTTATTTGAGTATGATGAATCGATACACATTTGATGAAAGATGTGGCAACCTACCTCATTCTCATTATACATCGTAACTACTTCAGGACATCAAACTATAGCTTACAAACTTGTCATGTGCAACCTACATTACCCATACTCCAAACGTTACTTGCAAGAAACATTGGTTTTACATAGACTTGCCAACAAGAAAAAATCCAATCTTTTACAATATACATAGCGTGATGAACCATGGGCTGCTAACTTATCTAACAATACATGATCTTTAAGCCACATTTTTCAGTTCTTTGTAACTGATCCGGGTTTTTTACAACCCGGATTATTACCACAAAATTTGGCCAAAGCCCCTATCAAGAGCTTACCATATCACTTTAGGTTTACTCTTCAAGCACTAGGTATGCTACATTGCTTCTCGATTATGATAACTCTAGCAAATGGGGGGAACAAGTTCTTAGAAGGCATGTCAATGTAAAGGGTAAATGGGATGGTTATCTTAGTGAAGATGAAAATGGATTACACCTAGGAGTTGAGTGAATGCATAGATTTTTCAAAGGACTAGCCTCCAACTACATATGGGCTCCGTCTGCATCACTAAGATTTGGAATCTATCACCATCATTAGAGGACACCTCACCCTTGCACACAAGTCAATATCCACATCATGGTGTCATTTGGATCTTGCACAAAAGCTTACAAGCATGGACCCCTTTTGTCACATGCTTATATGTATTTATATACATATGGGATACTAAAGTCAAAGCAGCTTTTGGAAGCCCTTTTTATAATCTCAATAACTCCCAATAAAAAGCGAATTTCAAGAAAATTCCCGCGAAGGCCGATCGGTTTCAATCTGGTCTACAAAGTTGCAGAAGAAACTTTTTCCAAATTCCTCACGGATTTGAAGTTATGAAGGCGCAGACTGCTGGCTATATGCAATTTTCTTCTCTCTTTCACCACACCAACTTTCCACTCTATCCTTCTTGTAAATATATTATAATAATGTGCTTTGGGCACCCATCTCTTGTAATCTAGCTCCATTTCTCTATTTTGTCTACCACCACCCTTGGCTTCTTGCATGGTGACCAAGGTGGGGACTTGTCCCATCCACTACTCTCCATATTTTCAAAGATGCCATACATCATCTAGGATTATGTTAATCAATAAGATTAGCTTAATCTAATCCCTCATGAAGGCTATATAAAGAGCCCATGGAGAATAAAGAAGGGGGGAGGAGGGAGAATGACAAGTCCATGAGAGCACTCTATAATACCCTCATCTCTTTGAGGTAAGCTATGAGTGAGTTCTTGTATTATGTAGTATAATGGCAAGCTTCCTCTACCTCTTCTCCTATTATCTCCATCTCTTCTCATCTTCTCATTCCATGTAGCATAACGGCAAGCTTCCTCTACCTCTTCTCCTATTATCTCCCTCTCTTCTCATCTTCTCATTCCATGTAGCATAATGATGAGCTTCTTCTACCTCTTCTCCTCTTGTCTCCCTCTCCTCTCATCTCTCTCTCTTATATTCCAATGTGGTGTCTAGCACATATATTCTCTCTTGTAAATTTGTGTCTTGGCTCTCTTGATTCTCTTTGAACATAGGGATGTCCTAGCCCATCCTCTCTTTGGCTAGGTGGTGCCCCTCTTTAGTTCTCTTAGTGAGGATTGGAGGTTGGATGGGTAAGAGGCAACCCGTTCATCATTTCAGCCCTCATTTTTGGTGCCCCCCGCTGAGGAGTTCTCAAGCTATGCTCTACAACTTCCATGAAGAAAGAAACATCTAAGGAGTTGTCCTCTTCTTCAACGAGTATTTGTCAAGAAATCACTAAGGAGGAATCTTCATCAAACCCTATTCAAGGGATTCGCCACTCAAGAGTACCGCAATGGTCTCCAAAAGAAGCTCAAGAGAAGAAGGATCTTTATCGACAAACGGCACGTATGCGGGTAAAGCAAGTTAATTACACACATCCTTCTTTGCTTCATGAGAAATCTTGCTCTCATCAAGTCTCTACGTCAAGGCATTGTGTTGAGTGCTTGGTGTCTAGTGTAAAGACACTCCCTACGGAGCTTCGTCTTCAAGTGGTGAAGGCGCTTTCAAATTTGGGGATTAACAAGTTTTTGGAGGGTGAGTTACACATCAATGGTGTGCGGTATTGGCGAGAGGCTACATATGGTGATGCGCTTCAACTACTACTAGCAAGAAGACTCAAAGTAATTGAAAAGATAGCTATCGAAGCCTATGAACTTTACAAGGCTGATGATGGTCACACAAAAGCTACGCTAATTAGTGGTGAGCAAATCCTTTGCATCTCTCGAATGGTGGGATCTAAGAGGCCATAGCTTCAACGACACGCTTCATGAAAGTTTGTAGTGTAAATTTGTAGTTAATGCATAAATGACTACTCCTACTTTCTACAACTTTCAATCGGTTCAAAACATTCGGGTGGATGTGTGCATTAGTAGAAAGATACATTTTCAGCAAAGGTTGGTCTTCTATTTTGGAGCTGAGAGGTTGAGAGAGATCTTGTTGTCTCCTGATCCCATAATACTCCCTATTTTGGATTATAACATCTCATTTAATGTGCACATATTCATTCTACTCTAAGTGTATCCCATGAACCATAGGGACTTGTACGGACCTATCCGTCCACTTGCTAGACAAACCGTGCATATAATCGTTAGCACAAAGATCAGGTTTCAAAATATTATAAGGGGCTTATTGGGCCCTCGTCGTCTTGCTGAGATTAATGCATCTGTAAATCCATTTATTCTACCCTTAATAAGATATGACTTGGGCCTAGACGTGTTCATCTTTATTTTGTATTGAGCTAGGCCAACATCTTCCTATCATGGCTTTTCCAAGTTTTTTTGGGCACAAAGGGGAGAAATCTCTGGACTTTTTGGATGACTTAGAAATGGCCTTCCTAGTCACAGGCCGGGATGACGAAGCAACCAAAGTACGGGCCTTCCCTTTAGTTCTAAAGGGTGATGCTCGAGTGTGGTATCAAGCTCTCCCAGAGGCTACAAGGGGTAATTGGGAGAATCTCAAGACCGCATTCATGCACAAGTACCAAGATACAGAGCCACCTGAAGATATTTGGAGACAACTCTTAGATCTTCGCCAAACCATAGCAGGGGAGTACCAAACCTATGAAGGCATGTTTATAAAATTGTGGGATAAATGGACAGCCTCTTTAGCTGAGGGAGAAAGAGTACCTGATTGCCTTAAGAAAGATTGTTTTCTAGCCGGACTCCATCCTCTACTAAGGGAGAAGGTCAAAGGAAAGTTTCCCACATCATATGAAGAATCAGTCACTTATGCGAGGGAGAAAGATAGAAAATTGAAGTATCAAGCCCAATTGAAGGGGGGAGTTGAGCCCATGCAGGTTTTACCAACCATGCCAAGGCCTAGAGAAATAGCAGAGGCCCCACCTGAACCAGAGATACCACAGCAAGAGCTCCTACAACGCATTACTAATCAACTCGAAAGCCTTTCATTAAATTTGGTGCAAGGAGTGCGGCCCCCTCCCCTCATAAATGAAGGCAATCGAGGTCCAAGAAGACAAGAAAGAGAGTATGTTTGCTATAATTGTGGGGAGACTGGCCATGGTATGTACTTTTGCCCTCATCCTAGGCGTTTTCCAGGAAATGGGTTCCAACCAAGAAGGAGGGGACAACAAGTGACACCACCTAGGGAAAGGTTTGTTCCACCGAATCCAAGGCCTCCACCACCGGTTCAAGTTCTCCAGCATCCTCGACCACTTGCAGAGGTGCCGCCCTTGCCTGTCCAACCGCCAGAGAATCATGATGTTAGGATAATTAGTTTAGATGAGAGTGATGTCAAAGGGAAGGCCAAAGTAGTAGAGGTTGAAGCAATGCCGGTGAAGAAAGCCCGGAGAATTGAGAAGATGGAGCCTACACCACCAAAGGAGGTTGAAAATATGGAAGAGGAGGCAGAGTCATCAGTGGCTGCAAAGACACGCAACAGTAAAAAGAGGAGGGCTCGCTCACGCCGACACATTGAGCCAGATGATTTTCCCTTGGGTAAAGGTACTAGAGCTTATGATTTGCTTGCTGATGTGAGGAATCAAGGGCCAAAAATTTCATGGCCACAATTACTACATCTATCTCCAACGGTGCGGCGACAATGGTCAAAGATGGTAAGCATTAGACCCATGAAGAATAGACATGTGAATGCAATCCAGGCTAGAAAGATGAAAGATATTGTACCTCTAGTGGAAGCCGAAATCAATGGGCAGAGAGTGTCAAAAACATATGTGGATGGAGGTGCAGAGATTTGTGTCATGACGGAAAAGTTGATGCATCGTTTGGGATTAGAGGTAAATGAAACTACTAAATTTGGGGCCAAAATGGCTAACAATGTGGTAGTAAATTGTTTGGGAGTTATAAAGAAAGTCAAGGTAAAGGTGTGTGGAGTGCAACTAGAGCTTGACATGTATGTGATGCCAGTGAAGGGGGATGGCTATCCGCTCATTCTTGGGCGACCATGGCTAATGGGAATGAAAGCCAGACAAGATTGGGAGACCGGGGCTTTAGAGCTCAGGCCACAAAAGGGGCTGCATAAAAAATGGAAGAGCACTATCTACAACATGAAGGAGGGCCGACAGGAGGATCTTGTGTTAGAAACCACCGCTGATGAATGGAGTTCCAGCGAGGGTTGGTCATCTATGACAGAGGGAGAGTCTTCTAATGAGGAGGAAGAAAGCTCTCTAGAAGTGATGGGGATTACATTAAAAGGGCCTTCTAGTAGTGAAATTCCGCAGCAGCTTCCAAAGGTCGAGAAGGAGGGGTTAGAAAAAATGTTGGCTAAGGATCTATCAGTTGAGGAGAAGGCAGCCTACATGGAAGTGGTGATAAAACACTCTGCACTTTTTATTTCTGAGTATGAACACATCACAGGTGTGACAGCAGTACAACATCACATTAATCTAAAAGAGGGAGCACGGCCAGTGGTGCAGCGACTACGACGATTGGGAGTAGTTCAACAAAATGCTCTACTCACTGAGGTACAACGACTTTTAAAGGCAGGCTTCATCTATCCAATAGGGGACTCAGAGTGGGTTTCACCTATGGTGGTGATACCCAAGAAGAATGGAAAATGGAGGATTTGTGTGGATTACAAGCCACTAAATGCTGCAACAAAGAGAGATCACTTTCCTCTTCCCTTTCAGGATGAAATACTCAACGAGGTGGCTGGGCATGAGAGATACACTGTTTGTGATGGGTATTCAGGTTATTTCCAGATCCGAATAGCTGAGGAGGATCAACAGAAGACCACCTTCATTACACCTTGGGGTTGTTTTGCTTACAAAGTAATGCCATTTGGATTAACAAATGCCCCAGCTACCTTCCAACGATTCATGAATTATGTCTTCCAGCCATATTTTGGGAAATCCATCAGGGTCTTTATTGATGATTTTTGTATTTATAGTTCCAAGGCTCTACATCTAGGGAAGGTGGATGAAGCTTTCAACCGACTCGCACAAATGGGGGGGAAATTAAACCATGAGAAGTGTCGAATTGGCGAAAGCAGTGTAACTTTGTTAGGGCATGTCGTAAGTGAGAGGGGCATTGAAGCAGATCCAAACAAAGTTAAGGCTCTATTGGCAGTGCCATCACCATCTTCTGTGAAGCAACTAACCTCTTTCATTCAGAAGGTGCGATATATGGGGCGGTTCATTCATCTCCTCTCCCAATTAATATTTCCACTGCAATAGTTAACCCACTCCGAGGAGCTCTTGTGGAGTGACGAAAGCGAAAGGTGCTTTCACGAGGTGAAGAAGGCTCTTAGCACCCTTCCTATAATTTTACAGCCTTGTTGGGATCAAGAGTTTTTTGTCAACCCGAGTTTTGGGGAAGATGCTCTAGGGGCAGCACTAATACAAAAGGATGCTAAAACTGGCCTAATGAGACCAGTTTACTTTTCTAGTAGAGTAATGACAGCATCAGAACGAGGGTACAAGATGGTCGAGGTGATGGTTTTGTCTCTAATGTTTGCTGTAAGGAAGTTTCGTCCTTATCTTCTCCCTAGGCCATTCACAGTGATCACGACAGAAGAGCATTTTCCCTATGCCTTACAACACATGGATGTTTCAGCTAGAATCGCTAAGTGGGTGATACAACTCCAAGAGTTTGACTACACCTTCAAGGTGGAGGATTCTACTCGAGCTTGCCTAGCTGATTTGTTGACCCATAGATGCCATCAAAAGAAGGAAAAGGAGAAGGGAAAGGTAAAAGAGAAGACACCTCCTCTTGAGGAGCCGCCACGGGTGGAGAATGCCCATGCCCTCTACTTTGATGGAGCCTACAAGCGTATTAAAGACAGAGCGGCAGCAGGAATAGTGGTGTTCAGTCCCGAAGGTGACAAACTTTATGGAGAAGGTATCAGCTTGGAGGATGTCCATTCTAACAATGAAGCAGAATATCAAGCCTTGCTTTTAGGTTTGAGGTGGTGCCTCTCACATGGTATCACTCGGCTTAATGTTTTTGGGGATTCTATGCTCATTGTTAAGCAAATGAAAGGAATCTGGGCTTGTAAAAATGATAACTTAGCAGTGAAAATGAGGGAAGCTAAAACTCTCATGAGAAAGCTACAGGAAGCCCAAATCTATTTTGTGCCAAGGCGGACAAATGGCGACGCAGATGCTCTAGCAGCTGAAAAATTGAAAGAGGCAATGGTGGGCATCATTGCCGTAAAGCTTCCCTTGTTTCAAGGCAAGTTTCAACTACAAGATGTGCTTTATTTTCTTGAGCAAGGTGAGGCACCTACACATATGAGTAAAAGTGAGAAAAGGTGGCTAGCTACTAAGGCCACTAAATATCGCTTGATAAATGATGTGTTGTACTGCAAAGGAAAGGATGCAGTGCTTAGAAGGGTGCCAACAGCAAAGGAGATTATAGATGTGATTAAGAGCTGCCATGAAGGGGTTTGTGGCGGACATTTTGCTCAAGAAATAACCAGCAGAAAGATTCTCCAAGCCGGTTTTGTGTGGCCTAGTCTACATCGAGATGTGCAACATTGGTGCCGCACTTGTGACGATTGCCAAAAGGCCGGACCAAGGAAGCTAGTGCATGAGGAACAAAATCCCATAACTACATATGGCCCATTTGAGAAATGGGGGGTTGATGCAATAGGGCCACTCCCACGAACTCAATCTGGCAAGGAATACATCATAATGGGCGTGGACTACATGACGAGGTGGGCAGAGGCTTCAGCAACTAGTAGGATCACAGCCCAAGAAGTGGGAAAATTTGTGTTTGAACATATTTGTTGCAGGTTTGGCACACCTTTGGAAATTATCTCTGATCGGGGTCCTGGTTTTAGGGCGAACCTAGTAGGGGAGCTAATGGAAAGGCTAAAAAGCAAGCACAGGCATTCTACTCCCTACTATCCACAGTGTAAGGGTTTGGTCGAAAAAGTGAATGGGCTAATTTGTAAGATAATTACCAAGCAGGTACACATGCACCCCAAGCACTGGGATAAAAAATTGAATGCAGCTCTTTGGGCCTACAGGACTTCATTTAGAACCTCGCTTGGCTATACTCCATTTCACCTCGTCTATGGCCAAGAAGCTTTGCTTCCTATAGAGGTGGAACTGGCCAGTTTGCGTGTTTTAGTAGCGAGTCAAGAGAAGAATCAAGATAAGAAGTTAGAGGAAAGGATCTTGGATCTGGAGAGGCTGGAGTTAGATAGAGAAGCAGCAGTCCAACACTATTCCATGCAGGCTGAAGAGAGGAGGAAGTCCTTTAATAAGAAGTTGGCTAGAAAACACATAAGGGAAGGATCACTTGTGCTATGTTATGATAATCGCTTTGATAACAGAAAGGATGCTAAACTTGTGTTCAAGTGGGAAGGGCCATTCATGGTCATAAGGAGATATTCAAATGGTAGCTATAAGCTCGGTGACATGGATGGGAAGGTTCACAAGACAAGGGTAAATGGATGGCGATTGAAGCCTTATTTTCAAAGAAATATGAACACTTTGGAGCAGTCATTTAATGAAGAGCCACCAATGAGGGGGTGCAGTCCTCCTTGCTCTATTGGACCATCATTATCAAGCTAGAGGCATGAATACCTCTAGCCTAAGGGGAGGGCTAATGATCCGGGTTTTTTCCAACCCGGATTATTACCACAAAATTTGGCCAAAGCCCCTATCAAGAGCTTACCATATCACTTTAGGTTTACTCTTCAAGCACTAGGTATGCTACATTGCTTCTCGATTATGATAACTCTAGCAAATGGGGGGAACAAGTTCTTAGAAGGCATGTCAATGTAAAGGGTAAATCGGATGGTTATCTTAGTGAAGATGAAAATGGATTACACCTAGGAGTTGAGTGAATGCATAGATTTTTCAAAGGACTAGCCTCCAACTACATATGGGCTCCGTCTGCATCACTAAGATTTGGAATCTATCACCATCATTAGAGGACACCTCACCCTTGCACACAAGTCAATATCCACATCATGGTGTCATTTGGATCTTGCACAAAAGCTTACAAGCATGGACCCCTTTTGTCACATGCTTATATGTATTTATATACATATGGGATACTAAAGTCAAAGCAACTTTTGGAAGCCCTTTTTATAATCTCAATAACTCCCAATAAAAAGCGAATTTCAAGAAAATTCCCGCGAAGGCCGATCGGTTTCAATCTGGTCTACAAAGTTGCAGAAGAAACTTTTTCCAAATTCCTCACGGATTTGAAGTTACGAAGGCGCAGACTGCTGGCTATATGCAATTTTCTTCTCTCTTTCACCACACCAACTTTCCACTCTATCCTTCTTGTAAATATATTATAATAATGTGCTTTGGGCACCCACCTCTTGTAATCTAGCTCCATTTCTCTATTTTGTCTACCACCACCCTTGGCTTCTTGCATGGTGACCAAGGTGGGGACTTGTCCCATCCACTACTCTCCATATTTTCAAAGATGCCATACATCATCTAGGATTATGTTAATCAAGAAGATTAGCTTAATCTAATCCCTCATGAAGGCTATATAAAGAGCCCATGGAGAATAAAGAAGGGGGGAGGAGGGAGAATGACAAGTCCATGAGAGCACTCTATAATACCCTCATCTCTTTGAGGTAAGCTATGAGTGAGTTCTTGTATTATGTAGTATAATGGCAAGCTTCCTCTACCTCTTCTCCTATTATCTCCATCTCTTCTCATCTTCTCATTCCATGTAGCATAACGGCAAGCTTCCTCTACCTCTTCTCCTATTATCTCCCTCTCTTCTCATCTTCTCATTCCATGTAGCATAATGACGAGCTTCTTCTACCTCTTCTCCTCTTGTCTCCCTCTCCTCTCATCTCTCTCTCTTATATTCCAATGTGGTGTCTAGCACATATATTCTCTCTTGTAAATTTGTGTCTTGGCTCTCTTGATTCTCTTTGAACATAGGGATGTCCTAGCCCATCCTCTCTTTGGCTAGGTGGTGCCCCTCTTTAGTTCTCTTAGTGAGGATTGGAGGTTGGATGGGTAAGAGGCAACCCGTTCATCATTTCAGCCCTCAGTAACGAACATACTTCTTGTCCCTCCAAATCCATTGTTTGTTAGCCATTGCAAAATCTTAAATTATGCAAATACTCTATGACAGTATACATGATGCTTCTTAGCTTGGCTCAATGTCTTACAATGCTCTTGAGATGTGGATATAAGCATGATAATAGAAAAACCCTCAATATTTTTAGTTCAAATTCATCAATGAAAGATATATGTCACCATGATAAAGCCAATGTGTTTCTATCTATTAGATCACATTGTGTGGTGAAACTAAAGCAAGAAATGCTGAATAAACCAAAGGATTCCAACCCTGATGTCATTTTGTCCCACATTCAGAATGAGTTTCATCAGCAGTTGGCCGAGTCATATAAGAGTCACTGATTTCTTCCTTTGCTTTAAGTGAGTGAACTCATGATAGTTCTCTCCTTGTATTCTCATCAATGACAGTATACAATTGCATGTTTGAGCTATGGGAAGTATTTTTGACTCTGGGGATAGTAACTTTCACTTTGTTTACAATTAAAGGACTATAACTAGTGAAGGCACTTGAACGAGGTGGTTGTCTAATAGCAGAGGGAAACAGTGGAGATAGAAGTTTGTCCTTTCGTGATCCCCATATTTTGAAATTTAGGTGTCACAGGGGCACTAGGATTGCATGAAGAGGAAGAAGATCGCAAGATTATTGAAGTTCATGCAGAACAAGGAAACAAATGGGCTTGAATTGCTAGACTTCTTTCTTGCTCAAATTGTCAACACAATTAAAAACCATTGGAATTAAACACTCCGCTGGAAGCTTCTTAATGATGAGAAAGCAAGGAGAGAACTGCCATGAGTTCACTCAGTTAAAGCAAAGGAAGAAATCAATGACTCTTATATGACTCGGCTAATTGCTGATGAAACTCATTCTGATTGTGGGAGACATTGTATATTGCATAGGAAGAAAGCATGCAAGAATTCAAACTTCTCCCTTCAGCTACATCATCTTCACCTTCTCGTTTGCATGTCGATGTTGCACACTCGGCCTTTGTCGCTTTAACAGTTTTCTTCTTTGTGTCATGCATCGACTTATTGGCACCTTCCACGTCGTCTTCTTTGGTCGCGGTCACTTTTTGCGTGCTTCTCGATCACCTTCGATTTTCTCGTTGGTGTTTTCTTCGGCTCTTTGGGGCATGTTGTCAATGCCTCCCCCCCCCTTGCACTACAAGTTGATGCTCCCTTTAGCTCTCTATGGCTCTACACCACCTTCATCTACATCTCAATTTTGAAGCTTCATTGTCGTTTTCTCCAACCTCACCAGTTTGTGTTGTCGCAACTTCATCACTGACACTTTGTCATCGTAGCAGCTCGCTAATCTTCTTCTCGTTGTCCTCCACTTCTTTGTTCATCTTCAGACTCCTACACCTTCATCAAGCCGATCACGACGAAGACATTGTTGCTTCACTTTGTTCCCTTGCTCGTTTCCTTGTTTCTCCCTCTCATCCTTTTATAATCAGTGCCATCCTGAAAGCTCGTGGATTCAGAAAAAAAAACTTCAAAAAGCTTTAGATATCATTGTCAATGATGACACTTTTCTTTCTCTTAGCATGAAAGCATTGTTCATTGATGTCAATGATAATGTCAATGTTAACGTTATTGAGACATTCCTGCTCTGAACAGGCTGTTTCTTTTCTTCTTCTTGTTTATCTATTCTTGTTTGAGTGATGAGGATCATTTTTCACAACATATGTAACTGATACAATGTTGCTAGCACCTCCTCTCTTAGTCAAGGTGGTGAAGTGGTTTCAACGGCAAAGTGTTGTGGAGATATCGAGCTCCACTCGTGATATGCTAGGGTGACCGTTGTGCATTTATGTCACCGACTTATTAGCTGTAGATGTAGTTGGTACACTGCCCATGAATAATAGCTAGATGACAGCTATCCTTATCTACTCTAGTTCGTGGCTCAGTTAGTATGCCACCTTTGTTAGTTGAGTTTGGTTTGAGACCCATATATAGGGTTCTTCTATTTCTTTGTACTAGAGTTCTTTTTTGCTTACACAAAGTAAGAAGAAGAAAATTGTTTTCAGCCTCCACCTTTGTGTGTATTCCCCCATTGTGCAAGCAAGAAAGCTACAAGTGAGACTCCTTCCTTCTCTCCTACAATCTTGACATGGTATCAGAGCCTTGTTCATGGTAAGAAACTCAAGAAACCAAACCAAGTTCACGGTGTTCTGGTAAGAGGACCATGTTGCTTTCATTTTTCTGTTTTGGGAGCAAGTCTCTGCAGGGAGCATAGCCGGAAAGTGCAAGAGTGCATTGTCTCAGATTGAGATGTCCTTCACGGTGTAGCAAGAGGGCAGTATATGCCCTGTTTTTTTTATTCGAGGCCATTTCGGGGCTTGTTTTGGAGGCGAAAGTTTTCCTCATGCACTCAGGAAAAGGCCCTAATTTATGAAATTTTATATCTCCAAACTTGTTTGAAGAATCTTCAATATAAGGCTGGTACTTCTATGCACTCTCATATCGAGGCTTTTAAAGACTTTATCAATCAGCTCGGTGCTACCGGCGCTCCTGTTGCTAAAAACCAGATTGTTACTCAACTTCTTCATACCATCAAAGATCCTTTATATGACAATATCATCACTATTTTGTCTAACAAGGATGATATCCACTTTGATAAAGCATGTATATCTCTTATTGAATATTTTCAACGTCATGAGCATCATTTGGAAAAATCTGATGCTGTTTTGGTCACTCGCGAACAAAGGGATTTTGATGTTGCTTTTGTTGCTCGCAAGCGTCCTGCTTCACGTTTTCAACAAGGTGGACGCTCTAATACAGGTAGTAAATCTTCTCGTCTTTCTTATCCTAACAAACATTGTTCTTACTGTGATAAGAAAGGTCATGTGGCTTCTGATTGCTGGGCACGTCAATATGATGAGGAGCATGGAGTTACTACAAAGCAACCTCGCTCGTCCAAAAGTTTTCCTCCTTGTGATTATTGTGCACATACAGATCATCCATCTCGTCGTTGTTATAAACGAAGATATGATGAAGAACGTTCTTGAGCTTATATTGTTCAACAAACTTCAACTGATGATGATCATACTCATCAGGAGCTCAATTTCGTCCATTATGATATCTCTCCAGAAAAGGTACTTCATGTTCATGATGGTTCTCTATTCATCGTTGATTCAGGTGCCACTAGAAACATGACATATCAATCACAGTGGCTTCACAATTATCATTCTCTTCCTATCAAGAAGTTTGTTTACCTTGCGGATGATACGACTTGTCAAGTCAAAGGAGTGGGTGATTTATATCTGGGGACTGTTTCATCCACTAGAATATTAAGAGGAGTTCTTCATGTTCCAGATTTGCAAAGAAATCTTCTTTCTGTTGCTCGTCTAGTTGATCTTGGTTTGTTTGTTGGCTTTGATCATAATCAATGTCGTATAGAGAAAGACGGGCATACTATAGCAGTGGCTCCTCGACATGGTAATCTATTTGAGCTATCATTGAACGATACAGTTGCAAATGTTGTTACTGCCCCTAGAGATGCAGATTGCAAATTATGGCATCAACGATTTGCACACTCCGATTTTGCCAAAATTCTTGATCTTCATCGTCATGGTCTTGTGCAAGGTATGGATCTTAAATCTCATCCACGTATGGGAATATGTGAGTATTGTGCACTTGGAAAACACCATCGTTCGCCTTTCCACACTTCTACTTCATCACATTCCTGTGCTCTCTTGGATTTGGTTCATACCGATATTTGCGGTCCTTTTCCTGCCTCAAAGTCTCAATATAGATATTTTATAACTTTCATTGATGATTTCTCACGATACACACATGTCTATCTTCTTCGACATAAGTCTGAGGCTTTACCTATATTTAAACAATACAAGATAAGTGTGGAGCTTCAAACTGGATTCTCTATAAAGACGCTTCGCAGTGACAATGGTGGTGAATATGTATCCAATCTATTTGATGACTTCTATAAGGATCAAGGTATTCATAATGAGTTTACAGTTCCTTATTCTCCTCAGCAAAATGGTGTTGCTGAGCGCAAAAACCGCACGATTCTTAATGTTATACGTTGCATGCTTATACACTCTGGTTTGTCTCGAAAGTTTTGGACTGAAGCACTTCTAATAGCTGTTTTTATTCAAAATCATCTTCCAACTACTGCGCCTGCTGGTAAAATTCCTATAACAATTTGGACAGGGAAGACACCTTCAGTCTCTCACTTTCGCACATTTGGCTGCATTGCTTATATTCATGTGCCCAAGGACACTCGACATAAGTTGGATCCTCTAGGTTTGAAGGTTATTTTTCTTGGATATTCAGATCATTCCAAAGGTTACAAATTTTATGATCCTTCTTCTCAAAAGGTTATCATTAGTCGTGATGCTATATTTGATGAGAAGACTATGGGTGGCACATGGTCGTCAGATGTTTCAGATGATACACAGTCTTTGCTTAGTGCATTTCCTTACTTGCTTTGTGATTCTACTAATTCTGATGATCATAAACCTCCTTCACCTCCAAAGACGATTGATGAAAATTTGGAGATCTATGTTGATCTTCCTATTGAGATAGAGCATGGATTCTATTCTATTGAATATGATGTCTTTGATGATGCTATGTCTATCCAAGAGGATCCAATATCATATATGGAAGCTATCAATTCGTCTCAAAGGGATCAATGGCAAGAAGCTATGCAAGCTGAGTACGATTCTTTAATCTCCAAAGGTACATGGATTCTTACTGAACTCCCCCCAAATCGTGTTCCTATCAAATGTAAATGGGTTTATAAAACCAAGACCAAAGCTGATGGCTCGTTTGATAAGTTCAAAGCACGACTTGTTGCAAAAGGTTACTCACAGATTGCAGGAGTAGATTATCAAGAAACATTTTCTCCCGTTGTGCGTTCCACAACTGTTCGTATGATTTTGGCTTTTGCAACACTATTTGATCTAGAAATTCACCAAATGGATGTTAAAACAGCTTTTCTCAATGGAGATCTTGAAGAAGAAATCTATATGGAGCAACCTAAAGGTTTTATGATTGCAGGAAAGGAGCATCTTGTATGCCAACTTCATCGTGTATTATATGGATTGAAGTAAGCCTCTCATGCTTGGTATATTAAGATTGATCAGTTCCTCACATCTAAAGGTTTTGTTGCATGTTTTGCTGATCCAAATCTTTACATCAAAAGGGAGGACAAATATTTTATTATTCTTGCTCTATATGTTGATGATACTATTCTTGTGTCAAATAATATTGCTTTCTTGGATGCTATGAAGAAGCTTTTATCGACTGCATTTGAAATGGTGGATCTTGGTGAGATACATTCTTGTTTGGGTATTCAAGTTCAACGACACCGACAACAAGGCATTCTTCTTCTTCGCCAGACAAAGTTTATTAATGATATTGTTAAGAAGTTTGGGTTGACAAATGCGCACTCTGCCAACACTCCCATTCTTTCAAGCTCTACCAAGGGTACATCTACAACACACAATGAAGAATCAGCCATTCATCAACCTTTTGCTAATCTTGTTGGTTGTCTTCAATTTATTGGTTTAAACACAAGGCCAGATATTTTATTTGCAGCTAACTTTTTGGGACAGTATCTTTCTTCCCCTTCCACTATTCATTGGAGTGCTGCAAAACGTATTCTTAAGTACCTCAAGGGTACTAAGGAATTTGGTATTATTTATCGTCGTCGAGAGGATTCTTCTTTATCTTCTTCAACTTCTCTTGACCTTATTGGATATACAGATGCTGATTGGGCAAGTTCACACTTATCCATGCGATCTACAAGTGGGAATTGTTTCTTTGTAAATGGATGTTTGGTTTCTTGGTCCAGCAAGAAACAACGATGTGTTGTGGTTTCTACAACTGAAGCTGAATATGTTGCTGCATCATTAGCAGCTCGCGAGCTAGTTTGGCTTCGACAACTACTTGCAGATTTGGGACATCCTTCATCATCTAGTACACCTCTTCGATGCGATAACCAAAGTGCTATTAGTCTTACCAATGACTATATACAACATAGTAAATCAAAGCATATTGCTATTCATTATCATTATGTTCGACATGAAGTCAAGAAAGGTTCCATTATGGTGGAGCATTGTCCTAGTGATCAAATGGTTGCAGACATCTTCACAAAAGCTCTTAGTGAAGCTCGCTTTAGCTCATTAAGACATGCACTTGGTATTGTTCCAAGTTCTTGTCTCACTGGTTGAGGCATGTATCATTGTATTCAAGAAAACTTTATAGTAAATTATTTTTGTATCGTAGGTATGTGTAGGGGCTCGGGTTTTTCCCTTGTTCTCCCCAATGGTTTTTTCACTCGCAGCCAGAGACCTTTGTTTGAGTGGGGATGTTACAACTATATATATCATCTCTCACTTGACTTGGGTCTCACCTATATATACTAACTCTACATCAATATGAATCATTCTTTGGGAGCATGTCTTGTGTATCTCTCTCGTACTCTCTCTCTCTCTCAACAGGAAGAGGTAGAGGCAGAGGTAGAGGAGGCCGATCTAGAGGCCGTGGTAGAAATCAGAATATGCAGCAAACTCAAGAAAACCAGTCCTATGGAGGAGGACATGGTAACTCTAGAGGCGAGGGGAGCCAAAGAGGTCGTGGTGGATGGAAAAGAGGCCAAAATGCAAACAGCAATGTTGAATGCTACTACTGTGGTAAAATGGGTCATATGGCTAAAGAGTACTATAAAAAGCAGAATGACATCATGAATGGAAAATTACAAGGGAATTATACATCTTCTAGTAGACAGGGTGATGACAGAAATGAGCATTTGTTTATGGTGCAGCACATGACCAATTCTGTGACAAGTGCAGAAGAAAGCAATGATGTGTGGTATGTTGACTCAGGTGCATCAAACCACATGAGAGGTCATGCAGAATGGATGCAGGATTCAAGGAAAATGGAAAAACCATGATTTGTGGAGACTGATGATGATACTGCACATCCTATTGTGCAGATTGGAAAAATTCCTTTGTCTATGCAGGATGGGAAAAAGAAATACCTGTCGGATGTATTTTATGTCCCATATATCACCAAGAACCTAGTTTCTGTTGGTCAAATGGTTGAGCACGACTTGCAGGTCAGATTTAATTCTCATGGATTCTTTGTTGAGGATATGAAAAATAAAGGTCGCTTGTTTGCAAAAGGAAAGAAGAAGGGCAGAATGTTTACGTTGGATGCAGACATGCATAAATTGAGTGCAGCAATGTTTGCATATGGGACCGGTGTAGTTGGAGATATTGATATCTGGCATAAATGCATTGGTCATGTTAATGTACAATGACTTAAATCAATGTAGGCCCAAAATATTGTTACAGGATTGCCTAAATTCAAGGTTGCAAAAATGTATAAGGTATGAGAAGCCTGTCAATTTGGAAAACAAGCAAGGAAACCATTTCTTAGACATGTTCAAGAGAGTAAGAAGCCATTGGAATTAATCCACTCTGATGTGTGGACTACTACAGCTACATCTATTGGAGGCTGTCATTATTTTATCACTTTTATTGATGACTATAGCAGAAAAGTTTGGGTGTATTTTATGAAAAAGAAAAGTGAAGTGTTTGGGCATTTCAAAACTCTTAAAGCTATGGTTGAAAAATAAACAGGCCTGCAAATAAAATGCCTAAGGTCAAATGGAGGGGGAGAGTACCTCTCAAATGAGTTTGCAAGGTTTCTACAGGAGCATGGCATAAAGCAGCAATATTCATGCAGTCATATCCCACAACAAAATAAAATTGTAGAAAGGAAAAATAGGCATATTGGAGAGGTGTCTCATGCCATGCTCAACGAAAAAGACTTGCCAGATTTTTAGTGGACTGAAGTAGTTGCTACAGCAATCTACATAATGAACAGGACTCCCACTACAGCAATACATGGGATGACTCCAGAGGAGAGGTATACTAGTAGAAAACCAGATATTTCTCATTTGAAGATTTTTGGTTGTATTGCCTATGTTCATGTGCCAGATGAGTTGAGATCCAAGTTGGATCCAAAAGCTGAGAAGTGTATCTTTATTGGTTACTCTTTGCACAGCAGAAAGGGTATAGATGCTATAACCCTTCTAATCGTAAGTTTACAGTGAGCAGAGATGTTTTTTATGAGATGAGTAGCTGGTATAAACCAATAAATGTGATTGATGATGTAGATGCACAAAATGGTAATGCTGCATAGAATTCACAGCAGCAGTCACAAAATATTAGTGGACCTGGAGTGTCCTCTAGTAGTGGTTCACATTCTTCGCCATGGACAGGCAGATTGAGATCAAGAGAATCTCCTCAAAACAATGTAGATATTGGTATGCAGGTTTCACGAAAAGAAAAAGAGAAGGTAGATCAGCCCATGTTTGATGTGAATGCAGGTCACTTTTATGTGGATGGTAAATCCAGTGGCTCAGAACAGAGCATTGATGATGAGTTAG
This sequence comes from Lygodium microphyllum, assembly GCF_053477565.2. Lineage (NCBI taxonomy): Eukaryota > Viridiplantae > Streptophyta > Polypodiopsida > Schizaeales > Lygodiaceae > Lygodium > Lygodium microphyllum. Next base: position 139,702,221 of record NC_141151.1, on the reverse strand, counting down.
GTATCCCTTCTATTGTTACATCTGGAGTAAGGAAGACCAGGGATGTTTTGAGAGCACCTGGGAGTGAACCTACTTTGCGCAGGTCTACTAGAGCTAGGTATCCTGTGGATAGGCTGAAATATGATGGATTTACAGCCATTCACTATGCCTATATGGTCAAAGTGATACAGGAACCAGAACCCACTTCTTTTGAGCAAGTCATGGAAAAAGAAAAATGGGAGAAAGCCATGGATGAAGAAATGGATGCCTTGGAAGCAAATGCTACATGGGAATTGGTACCTTTGCCTAAAGATAAGAATGCAATTGGTTGTAAGTGGGTTTATAAGGTGAAGCACAATGCAGATGGTTCTGTGAATAGATACAAGGCAAAATTAGTAGTCAAGGAATATGCACAAACATATGGCATTGATTATGAAGAAACATTCAGTCCTGTTGCAAGGATGGCAACCGTAAGAGTAGTCATTGCTATGGCCGCATCAAAGGGAAGGTCTTTACATCAGATGGATGTAAAGAATGCCTTTTTGCATGGTGATTTGCAAGAAGCGGTCTATACGGAGCATCCACCAGGTTATGTGCATACTGTTCATCCTGAGTTTGTTTGCAGGTTGAAGAAAGCCTTGTATGGCTTGAAGGAAGCACCTAGAGCATGGTCTGACAAGATAGGACAATATCTTGTCACTATTGGCTTTCAGATTTCCAAGGCAGATTTCTCACTTTATGTGAGAAAAACAGAGAAATGTATTATGCTACTTGTCATTTATGTTGATGATTTGATTATGACAGGTGACAGTGATGAAGATATCCTTCATGTGAAAATGCTATTTAAGCAGAAGTTTGAGATGAAGGATTTGGGAGAGCTGCATTGTTTCTTGGGCATTGAGGTGATTAGATCACCAAGTGGGATACACCTCTTGCAGAGGCAGTATGGATTGGACATGCTGTCCAAATATGGGATGACAGGCTGTAAGCCTATTTAAATTCCTTTGGAGCAGAATGTGAAGCTGAGCGCAGATGCAGGTGAGCTTCTGGAAGACCCTACTATGTACAGACGCATAGTAGGAAGTTTAATTTATATGACTATTACCAGGCCAGATTTGAGCTATGCTGTTGCAAGAAACAACCTACAGTTGCCTTGTGGAGCACAGAGGCTGAGTACAGGGGTGTAGCAATGGCTGCATGTGAGGCAGCTTAGTTGCATAAGCTAGTTTATGATATGCATCAGTCTACAGATAGGCCAGTTTTCATTTATTGTGACAACATGAGCAGTATACACTTGGCAAATAACCCAGTCTATCATGCTAGAACAAAGCACATTGAGGTGCATTATCACTATGTGCGGGAGAGGGTTTTAGTAGGTCTTATTGATCTAGTTTATGTCAGCACAGAGGATCAGGTAGCTGACATATTCACGAAGGCATTGGGTGCAGAGAAGTTGCGCAATTCAGAGACCTTCTTGGTGTGCAAGAATTGGGATTGAGCTCGAGGGGGAGTGTTGAGATATCGAGCTCCACTCGTGATATGCCAGGGTGACCGTTGTGCATTTATGTCACGGACTTGTTAGCTGTAGATGCGTTTGGTACAATGCCCATGAATAATAGCTAGATGACAGCTATCCTTATCTACTCTAGTTCGTGGCTCAGTTAGTATGCCACCTTTGTTAGTTGAGTTTGGTTTGAGACCCATATATAGGGTTCTTCTATTTCTTTATACTAGAGTTCTTTTTGGCTTACACAAACTAAGAAGAGGAAAACTATTTTCAGCATCCACCTTTGTGTGTATTCCCCCATTGTACAAGCAAGAAAGCTACAAGTGAGACTCCTTCTCTCCCACAATCTTGACAAGTGTGTGTAATCATGTCCATGTTCATACAAGGTTCATCTATGGGTATAAGACACTCTTCCATTTCATGAAGTAGAACAACAAGATTGCACTGGTAATCCATAACCTCAGAAAGACCAGTCTCTCTCTTCATATCTCATTTGTTACCAAGAGAGGCCATTGTCCAAGGTATGTGTAATACCAATAAGTTTTGTCAAAACTAAACATATCTTTTTACAATGTGGCAAGTTGATTATATTATATCAATGGTCACATTATCCCTTTGGCCAAAACCAGTCTTCTTTCAAGATGTCGTGTATCTATAAGCAGGATGAGTACTAGGTAGAGGGACAATGATCACATTTGGATAGCAAGCATTTACAGTGAATGTTTATGTATGAAACTCGTACATGCTATTTGAGTATCGTACATGGTCATGTTGATGATTGGCATTGATGTATATGCTTCAATATCCTTATGTTGAGGTCTACATATTCTATTTAAGCTTAGGTGGTTGCATTTGGGCAATGGCTATTTGCCTCGATGTTTTCCACTTGTGGGCTTGAAGACATATTGAAATTATATGCTCTCAAATGTATACATGTTGATATATTTTGGCCACCTAGATGCTATGAACTCTATGCCTTGAGCTTCCTTTGCTACTTTGGATACTCTGGATCTACTCAAATTAGGAGTACTTTGCATTTTATTTGCAAATGGTGGTTCATTTGAGTCAGTGGGAGACTCTCTTACAATTTCTTGCTTTATGTATATACTCTCATTGTAGAGGTTTATGATTGTGGATTAATTTGCCTTTGACACCTTGGATGTTTTGACACTCACTACAACAAAAAGGCTCCATAGACGCGCTTGTAGACTTAATATTTGAATTGTGTTTAAAAATGTTGGGCGCGTTTATTACCTTTTTTACTAGCGCGTCTAAAATTTTGCGTCTACAACCACGCTTATAGTGAAAACTACAAGCGCATATAGACACGAAAATAGACACAAATATAGACTCACCTATTGACGTGCTCTATACATATATAATCATATTTATAAAAAAATAGATATATTCATATTCTGCGTCTATAGAGGCGTGTAACTGCGTGTCTAAAAATACGTGTACTCTCCAATTTTTTGACGATTATAGACAACATTTTTCCTACAATTTAGACACGTGGATAGATGCGCAAAATAGAGTTCCCCCCATCAAATTGTATGCTTAGGGAAAACAAAGAAAGATTATTATACTGAAAACAAAGGAATGTGGAGAGCCAAAGTCCATATATTGATAATAACACATGATGAGCGTACTGTGCTGAAACATTTGTACATATTTTGAAGATTTTTTTACTGAAAACAAAACAATATAGAATAGGAAATTTCACATATAAAGATGAAACGTTTTTACATGACGAGTTCTAGTACTTGTGACCTGAAGCATGGTCATGGTCGCAAGCACTAGCTGAAAGTAATACATATCAAAAATGAAAACTACAAGGCCAAGGAGAGACATGCATGCACGAGGCTCCTCTACATCTACTCAGAAGAGGCATCATCATCGCTACCACCACCGTTGCCAGTGCCGGTGTCGGTGCCACCACCGCTACTACTTGTCCCCCCCTTTGCTATCCTCGACTGCATCAGGATTCGTTTACACAAAGGATTAAGGTATATAAATACCATTACAAATAATAAATTAGAGTTACCTATACTTTTCATGTAAAAAATAAAACATACCTCTTCTGGATGTGGAATCCTCATTGCATAATTGTATTGCTCCTCTGTGATCAGTTCCTCCTCGTAGAAATGCTGCCAAGTGGATGCCTGGTTATGACCTCGATGGTAGCCTACCTCTCTAGGAGTAGGCATCCTACCAACGATATGATACTACAAAACAAATTTAACATACAACGTATTAGAACACACTACATAATGAATTGAAACAAATTACAAAATTTAATTTAAAAAAAGAAATCAAATAATACTTGCAAACTTAGCCTCCTATGACTCCCTGCCACCCGATCCATAATGCGATGATCCCATGGTTGCCATCTCGATACGTCGCGCCTCTGCATGTTGGCGACTTGTCCTTTTCTCTATTTCTCTCTTCTTGGACTCTTTCCACTCCATGCGGTGGAAATTGGGTGGTTGGCCATATCCATGGCGCCCCTGCTCTTGTCTCCGCAGTGACTCCTTGGCGCGCGTCATAAGTGAGACCTCTTGTTATGAAGCATGTCTCTCACCTTTGACTGTCCCCAATCATCTGAGAATCGTGAATTCTCGGGATTAGGATACCTTATATGTACTGCCCTTTTAGCACCTCTTGCCACAAACCACTTTTTTGGTGCTTGAAGGGAATCATATAATCTTTGTATGTGGCATGCACTACACTCCTCAAGTAGACTATCACTTCCCTCCCCTGAGGGTTATGCAAGATACTACCAACATCTATGACAGAGTAGTGCATTTGTGGAGGCTCACCTCTCTCATTTCCCAGTGATGAGGGTGATCAAGAGCCACTTCCTAGGCAACCCCCACAAAGCCCTCGACCTCCTTGTCCTTCGGCATGACTCTTCCTTCTCCCTCGACGCGCACTACCCTCTACCTCACTCGATGCACGTGCTTCTATAGATGCACATGCTTCGGCCGATCCATGTACTTCAGCTGATTCCTGTGCATCAGCTAATCTGTGTGTATGCATAGTGCATGGAGTACCTATTAGTAAAGGTGTACGAAGGTTTGGTGTGCCAAGGTTTGGTGTTTGTGTGGCAATGCTAGGAAAAGATGTGATAGGTATCCCAAACATGACACTAAAAACCTCCTCTGCAGTGGGAGGGCGACCAAGATAACTGGTCATCCCCCCCATGAATTGCTCCTTGTTCGGAAAACCTCCAAAAAAACTACTAACACCTCTAGAAAAATCTGCTAAGGTGTTGATTGCTCCCGATTTCCTTTTAATTTTGTTAGCAAGACATGGTGATGTGACAATCCCACCTCTACCCTTAGTGTAGAGATTAAGCTAAGTTAGAATCCTTTTGATCGAACGTCAATTGAAACCGTGACAAATTAGCTACAATCTAATCGACATCCATCATTCCTCTATATGTCTATTGTGTCTCTTGGAAATAGAGATCAGCATGCGAATCGATAAGCGCTCATCTTAATAAACTAGAGGAATAATGTTGACTAGCAACCAACTAGCTACAAATATAGAGCTAAACAATAGTCCACAGCCTACAGTTCAAATACTTTTAATATCAACTCATTGTGACATGACCTTTATCGAGATCACCCATTAACTGAAAAAATCCATCTTACATGCTAATGAGGCTAGATCACATCTCAATAATGCAAGCATACACATTAAACCTTTTGCTCAATTGAGAACTATCCAAGCCTCTCATCACCTTAAAAATTGTGTCGTGGTATCAAAGGAGAATCATTTAGGTGCTCATTACATTAACCGCACACACAAGGGAGAGCCAATTACCATACTCATCTCCTTACATAGGTTCCTCCAACCAACATTCAGTGAAGGTGGAATAACAACTCACCTCAACTCTTATGGGCTAGGATGTGGAGAATGGAAGCACAAACTTTCTAGTGGCTTTGTCAAGCCTGTCGAATAGTGTTTGATTTTAAAATGTCATGATTTATATATAATAAGAGGGGTTGGTCAAAGGCAACATGGAAAGGTGGAATGTCCTTAAGATGTCATAAAGACCTAACAAGAAATATATTATGGACTTACAAATGAGAAGGTAGATCTAACATAAACGTATGGTCATTGTTAAAGCTATATATAGCTCACCCTATCTAGACTAGCTCTCAAATATATATATGTAGATTGTGATCAATATGAAATAGTCTTTGGGAGTGTACATGGTGTGTCTCTTCTCTCTCTTGCATCTCTACATATCTTCTCTCTCTATATCTCAACATGGTATCAAATCTATCATAATGGGCTACAACCAATTCCTTCAAGAAGAAAATCAGGAAGTATATCTAAATAATATCTCTTCAATTCTTGATTCATGTTCTTTTCATGCGTAAATTTGATGTATTGTGTATGTGATGAGCATCTTATGTTATGAATTTTAAGCATAAAAGAACTTCACTCGATCGTCATTTAGAATGTAGATACGTTGAATTCTAGATATGCCTTTCTTGGACACCCTAAAAGTTTCTATTTGAAAAACTCCTAAGAAAATGCATTTCTCAACAAAACCATTTTTTGTGATGTGTTAGGACTCACAAGCTTTCTTCCTAGCAAATCTTGCTCAATTTGAAGTTCTATGTCAAAACTTATGTCACTTTAGATTAACTAGACTTGAAACATGAAAACGAACAAGACAATAGCTTTTCGTGTAGACTTCTATGACAAATTTTTCGTCATGATTACTCACTCTTGAGTTTCTTGGCCAAAAAGTAAAGGGATAACGTTTTGATCGTTGTTCATCTTTCTCGTCTATGTTGGGACGATTTATTCTCATATACATTTTATCTATTTTGGGTTGCTTTATTCTTGCCCACATTTCATCTATCTTCGCTCTTTTTCCTTTGGAGTATACTTTTTGAAATAAACGTCTTTTTTTATAGCCTAGCTTCTGCATATAACATTTTGTGTTGCACTTTCATCGCCATTTCGTATATGGTGTGCAAATTCTGTGATCTCATATTGTACCTATTCTCTTATCCAAATATGTCATATTCTATAATCATCAACGAATTTCCTTCTAGACAATGTTCCGTCCCTCAGTTTCAAGGACAAGGATTCCTTGGATGTACAATAAATATGCTGCTAATTCTTGAAGGCGATGACTTGCATGATATTGTTCTTGTTAATTATGAATGTACGCCTCAACCAATTGATCAAGCTCATGATAATATGCTTGTAACTGAAGGACCTATCTTTAAAGAATGGAAAACTCTTTATAATGAGTGGGTAAGATGTGACAATGCAGCTTGTTGATATATTCTTTCTAATCTTTAAGAATCTCTTATGCTTGATGTATGTAATCCTTCAACCTCACAAGCTATATGGGAGTATTTGATAGAAAATTTTAAGAATAAATCTATTACAAAAATACTTTATCTTCATAGTCAACTCACTGAGTTACAATACAATATCATAACTTCTATGATAACACATATCAAAGCTTTCAAGAACATTACCAATCAGCTTGCTGCTCTGCTGGTGATGCCATTCCACGAAAGTAATTGGTAACACAAATTCTTGACACTGTAAAGGATCCTGTTTATGATAATATTGTTACCATATTGTCTAACAAAGATGGGATCAATTTTGATGAAGCTTGTATATCTTTGATTGAATATTCACAATGACATGAATGACAATATAGAAATCAAGAAATAGTTATGATCTCACAAGAGGATACACAATCAGAACTAAGCAACCAAGCTTTACTTGCTCAAAGGTGTTCCTTTCCATGATTTACATGTAGGATTCATCATGGTGCTAACTTCTCTCATCTCAAGTTTCCTAATAGGCATTATTCTTATTGCAATAGAACTGGTCACACTACACATTGCTAGGCAAAACAATATTATGAAAAACATGGTATTACAAACAAAAAACTATGGTTATGGAAAGATTATTCTCCTTGTGATGACTACTGCAAAAAGAGTGATCATCCAACCCATTTATGTTTCAAGAGGCATTTTGACTCAGATCATAATAGAGCATATGCTACTACACATGATAACACTACTGAAGAAGCAAATTGTCTGGGTTGTTCTATCTCTTTGGAAAGGATACTTCATGTTCATGATGGATCTCTTTTTATTATTGATTCTAGTGCTACGGAAAACATGATATATCAGTCCTAATGGTTACATAATTATCATTCTACTCTTGCCAAGAAATTGGTTTATCTTGGTAATGATACAACCTATCAAGTCAAAGGTATAGATGATTTACATCTTGGTACTCTTTCTTCAGAAAGAATTTCGCTTGGAGTTTTACATGTTCCGAATCTACAAAGGAATCTTCTTTCAGTTGCAAGATTTTTGGATCTTGGTTTCTTTTTCGATTTTTACCATACTAAGTGTTGCATTGAGAAAAACAGCCAAACCATCATTGTCGGTCCTTGAAATGGTAATCTTTTTGAGTTATCTTTAAATGAAGATGTTGCAGATGTTGTTATAGCTCTTGGCGATCTTAATAGCAAAATTTTCACTCTGATTTTTCTAAGGTTCTCGATCTTTATTGACATGAGCTTTTTCAGGGTATGGAATTCAAAGCTCGTCCTCACATGGGTATTTGTGAATATTCTACACTTGGAAAGCATTCTCACAAACCCCTTTGCATTTCCACCACAATACATTCCAAAGATTTGCTTCATCTTATTCACACTGATATTTGTGGACCTTTTCCCCCATAAGAATCTCAATATTGGTATTTCATGACTTTTGTTGATGACTTCTTAAGATACACCACTATTTTTCTCTTGTGACACTAATAATAAACTTTATTATCTTTTAAGCAATATAAAAAAGCTACATAGCTTCATATTCGTCATCGCATCGAGAAACTTTGCATTGATACTAATAGAGAATACATTTCAAATGATTTTGATGATTATTGTAATAATCAGGGTAGTTCATCATGAATATACAGTTCCCTATTCTTCTCAACAAAATGGTATTGTTGAACGTAAAAACAGGAGTATCCTCAATGCCATGCGATGCATGCTCATTCATTCTGGTTTATCTTGATGTTTCTAGGCTGAATCAGTCTTAACAACAGTATTTGTGCAAAATCATCTTCCTATGATTGCTCCTTCTGGTAAAATACCAATGACTATTTGGACAGGTGAAAATCCTTCTATTTCATATTTTTGAACTTTTGGATGTATTGCTTATATTTATGTACCCAAAGAAACTCGCAGAAAACTTGTTCCTCCTAATTTGAAAGTTATTTTCATTGGATATTCAAATTTTTCCAAGGGATACAAGTTTTATGATCCATCCTCCAAGAAGGTAATCATAAGTCGTGATACTTTTTTCAATGAATAACTTATGGGTAGCATATGGTCTCAAGAGGATATTGGGAGGACCTAGTCACTAGAGGATGTTCATGATACAAAGTCATTGCTCACTTCTTTTCCTTTTCTATATGATGATGAGCCTCCTTCAGAGGATAATATTGACTCTTCAAATCACGATTCACAACCTACACATATTATTATTGATGATGACCTTGGCGTTGATCTTCCAATTGCTAATAAGCATGGTACTTATCATGTTCATGATGCTGATATTCTTGAGAATGCTCTCAATACTTGTGAAGACCCTGTCTCTTATAGGGATCCCATGTCATCCCCATAAAAGGGACAATGGGAGGAAGCCATGGAAGCTGTGAATGTATTCTCTCTAAAGGTACATGGGTTCTAACTCAATTACCACTTAGACATACTTCTATTAAATGCAAGTGGGTTTATAAGACAAACAAAAGAAAATGGAACACTTGACAAATTCAAAGAAAGACAAAGGTTTCTCACAAATTGTAGGAGTTGATTATCAAGAATTTTTCTCACTTACTGTTCGTATTACCAATATTTGGGTCTCGTTAGTTGTTGTTGTTGAGTTTGATTTGGAGGTTCACCAAATGGATGTGGGAACTACTTTTCTTAATTGGGATTTAAAGAAAGAGATGTACACTGGAGGAACTAGAGGGATTTGTAGTCAAACATAAGGAATATCTTACTTGCAGACTTCATTGGGCACTTTATGGTCTCAAAAAATCTTCATGAGCTTGGTATCAAAAGATTTTGATCTATTCCTGACAAAACAAGGTTTTATCTCTTGTTCTTTGGATCCATACTTATATGTCAAGCACTACAATCATAGTTTTATTGATCTTGCTCTATGTGTGGATGATACCATACTTGTTTCTAACAATCTCAACTTCCTTCAACAAGTAAAGAAGGTTTTTTCTTCTGCATTTGACATGGTGGATCTTGGAGACATACACTCATGTCTTGGTATTTAGATTCAACAATATCAAGAGAACAGTGTTTTATTACTATGTCAAACAAAGTCCATTGAAGATATTATTTAGAAGTTTGGTCTAGGTTTTGCACATCCGGCTGTCGTGACGCTACGCATCTACCATTGCAAACCTGAAGGCAGAGTTTTCTGCTAAGATTTTGGACTCTTAAGTTAGCATCATTATGAGTTTATTTTTTGTTGTGTGTTTCTTTTGTGTTTGCATTTGCATGATATGCACGAGCACATGTAGTTAGGCTAGGCACAAATTTCTCAATGCATTCATAACTTTTTTCATGAAGCATTGCTCAACTGATTGCAAAGCATGCACTTAAAATTGCAAATTGCATGAATCATTGGGCACGATTTTTTTTTAAAAATCATGTTCTTGATAGGGCATAATTCATGGAAAAACAGATCACATGAAGAAGACTCCAAGACTTGATGAAATTCAGATGATGCTAGTGCAGATGATATGTCTCTTCATAAGCAAAATTGGATCACCTATTCTCAATTGTGCTACATATCGATTAGGCTTCTAGGAATTTGAGTCCTCCTACTAAGGTTTAGTGGGCTCTAGATCTTTGTCTTCATCTGATTCGTCTATATATCCATAGACTGCACCTGTGTAGCTTCGTTTTCTTGGAGGCTCAATGTCTTATGGACTTAGATTAGGGAAGTCTGCTTGGACATGTCCTAGCTCATTACAATGGAAGCATTGACGGTAGGGACATCTCCTACAAATGTGCCCTATCTCTCCGCACGTATGGCATCTCTTATCCTGATATCCATAGTCATCTTTGCTACAATTGCCCGATTTATGTTCTTGGACGATTGGATTCGCTCGGAGTAATGCGTCTTGCAAGTCCGTTGGGCGCATTGATTCCAATCGAGTGTTTATGGGTGGATTCAACCCAACATAGAATTTTGACACTTGTGTCATATCCATAGGGGGTGCATACTTTAGGAGTGAAATGAACTTCAAATAATATGCTTCAAGGGATAATCCTAGCCGCTTCAAGTCATAGAGTTCATTCATCTTTTGTGTGCGGTAGGCACGTGGCAAATACCTCCCTCACACAACTTCCTTAAGCTTATCCCAAGTGACTGTCCCCTCCGAGATCGCTTGGTCTCTACACCATTGTTTCCACCAAAGTCTTGCTTCGCCTGTAAGCTTAAGTTTGGCAAACATGGCTTGGTTAGCAGGTGCAGTTCCTGTTGCCTCAAAATAGTCCTCCATGGACTCAATCCAAATCTTGGCGTCAGCTTGAACAATCCTTCCCTTGCCATCAAACTCGGGTGGCTTAATTTTTTTGAGAAGGAACTTCTTCTCCTGAACCACAGCTGGACTTAGTGTAGGAGTCAGACTTGGAATGTGCACTTAGGGTTGCGTCTGGCCAATACGATTCTTTATGTTAACATCTTATCACATGTTTCCCATATTACGTTAATACGACTAGCACCGCTTTTAGCCAAGTGATTTTAATCACTTAACACCTTAGCTAACATTTACAATCAAGATAGAAAATTGTAAAAAGTCTTATTTATTTATGAGGGCATAACCTTTTGAGTATATTTATTTTGGATAAGTAGGACAAGCTGATTGATACATCAGTTTGGGGAAAATAGGATTGTGTTACAATCCGCTACAAGGATGGAATAATAATATGGAGTGGGATCATGGCTTTTCACGAAAGGGTAAGTCATAGGAAGCTTGGGGTATCCCTTCGTTTGATACCCTTTCTTCTCATAGTGCCCTAACACTTTGATCATATCGGTAGAGATCACTCGGGTCACCTCTTCATGGACATACTTGTTCTGCTTGACTTGTCAACCGCTAACATGCAAAGTTGCATTTACGTGAGCTTCGACAAAGATGAACAACTTCGCGATCTTTAAATCCTCCATTCACTTGATTCTCTTCAAGTTGGTCTGAAGGTACACAAGTCAGTGGGCTGCTATGTAGTATATTCCTGAGTCTCCCGTCCATCTCCACTCTGCATACAAAGGCAAAGCAATATAAATGCAGTCCAGAATATCCATTATGCCAAGCCTTTGACGATAATTCAAAGCGTGCATTGCAGTCATGAACATGACCTGGAACACCAAGAACTTGCTCCATGCTTCGTGACTCTGCAACCCAGCATCCATCAGTGAGTAAAGAAATGTTTTCAACAGAAAACACTGCTCTATTCCACTCACCTTCCCCTAACTATCCCCTTATTCCCTTTATTTTTCTCCATTAAGTTTTCTTATAATCCTTGGATCTCCTTGGTTCGCTCTGATACCAACTCTAACGTGCCCACCCCTCAAATTGTGGGACACGTCTTAGCAATCCATCAAGAGATCAATCTAGAAGACGTCGCCTGGCACTCCCAAGGAATGACACAGGGTTTGCCAACTAGGGTCTCTCGAGTCTGCCTCGCAACAAAACTTATCCGGCCATTCCCACTAGGATCGACTTGAAGTCTGGGTTCCTAGTAGTCGAGATTTCCTAACAGCCTTCTAGCGTCGGTCTACAACTGATCCACTTTACGCAGATACAACTGGACCAAAGCAGACTCATACCACACATGGTTCAAAGAGAATGGGAAACGAGAGGGATGCATCGCTCCTCTAACCAACATTCTCTAAGGCCATCGTCTGAATTTTCTAACATTTCTCGTTAACATTTCCTTTGAGGAAAGCTCTCGACTAAGCGAGACCACCCTGCCATAGGATGCACCGATGGTCACATCCACCACGCTTCCCTCGGGGGTCGTTTTAGTTATCTAATTACCTACCAAATTTATGTTTGACACATAAAAGCAACCTCCTTAATTAACCCGTTAATCACAAGTTCATTTACATAATTTAGGGCACAGACACTAAGATAAGATAAAACAAGATCAAACACTTCCTTAACTTATCTTTAGATTAATGTTTGTCTCCCGCCCATACAGGAGAATTAAGTGCCCATTTTTGCCTTCGTAGAGATAATCCCTACGTATCCCGAAAATAAAAACCCGAAGGTTTATCTTACCAAGATTCTTCCCTGTAACTAGTATCCAGAGCCTCAAGATCCCATCCTGAGTCATGCAGGGGGTTAGGTAGTGAAAGGGATTTACAGCCTATGTCCCCTGGGGCACCCTTAGCATTGTCTCTCCTAACATATACCCTACGGAGAGACCTCTCGCATTAGGAGTCGGTCCAAGCTCCCGTGCAGAAAATAAAGTTTCCCCCTTGGTATAGGGCATCACTGCTAGCCAGGGGAGTCGGACTAGAGGAGTCCTTCCTTAATTAATCCTTTTAAGAATCAAGCACAATCAAGGCAACTAGCCTAAATGTCATCTCTTAAGAAAACATCATTTTTCCCCATGGCAATTTGTCATCATGACAGACCCCACCATGAAATTATCAATCACAAACAACTTGGATTAGCATCAAAAACCACATCAAGCAATCACCTTGCTTATGATCCACCTATCCTTAGTAAGATTCTCTCCTCTTACCAACACAACCAGTCGATATTTTCTTGGAGATACCCTTTTCAAACAACCAAGCATAACTTGGGTCAACAATGCATTTAGAGTTAGGTCACCAGCTTCTATTAAGCTAAGAACGTATCCATTTGGGATAGTCTACAACAAGATCGATAAAAAAATATTTCACAAGCAATTATACTTGACCCCTTAACTTCTTTTGAAGCTCTCTTCCCCTTGGGCGTTCCTTGTGGTAACTTAGTCCTAACTGAAAGCATTGACTGTCAACCAAGGCAATGGACAAGCCTTATTCGCAACCCATCCAAGAGCCTTTTATTCTTCCAGTTTACTCATCTCTCTCTAACCAAGTAAAGTTAACACACTTGGCAATGCAAGACTTTTCACCTAGGCCTTTAGGATATAGTCATGCGTGCCTTCCATCTTTCTTAGTGCGGTACTAAGAAGAATTTTCTTGTTAGATTCAACACTCTTCCACATGGAGCACTTAAAGCATTAACACATTCCTTGACAGATGCATTCCCCCCTTTTCATATCATGTAGGGTCCTAAGGGTATCATGACCCCTATTCTATGTATGAATTCTAAAAGCCATATTTTGTTTAAATTCCCGACATAAATCTATATAACCAATTTTACCTATATCATTCCTATGTTTTTCTATGATATTGCAAACAAGATCCAAGTTTGATGGAAAAAATTAAGCCTTTAGAGAACCTCTATGTAATAGGATGCATTACAATGCAACCTCCAACGTGACCCTATCTTTTCTTGCTTTTCAATATATGCGATGTGGCTTAAATATAGCTTCATCATGCAACTCTATACATGACAATGCATGAAAATTTCAACATGGAACCTATTACCTTTTGTTAATTATCATGCGACTAGACCTCTAAGATGAAAGCTACTATTTCATGTAGCAAAACCTAACTTCCATTCATTATTCCTTGTGAGTAAAATCCATTAGTTTATGTGTGCGAAAAACCATGCAAAATCTATCATTTTATGCATGCAAGATCCTATATTTTCTATTCTCATACGTGTACCATGTAAAGGTCATTCATCCTAGTCCAAGGTTTCCTTTCAATGCAAAGAGCTTATCGTGTAAATCCTACTTTTACCTTCTTACAATAACCTTTCCGAAGAAAAAATAATAATTATTAATGACTAGTATTCTATCATAATTTTATAAAAGAACTTGGTTTAGTGCCATGGGACTGGGGTGTTAATTCCCGCTTGAGCTTCTGTCAGCTCTCATAGCTCCCGCATCTCTCATGACTTTCAAGCTTCTTCTCTTCATGATGAGATCTTTCACGGATTTGGGAAGGTGATCAAGAGATTATGGACCTTCTTCTTCACTCCATCCTTCAGATCTTCATCTCTCTTTCTCTCCTCCTTTCTCCTCTCTCTCCCTCTTCTTCTCCTTCTTTCTCTCCCTTCCTCTTATTCTTATTCTTCTTCTCCTTTTCTTCTCTCTCTCCCTCTCCTTCTTCTCCTTCTTCTTCTCTTTCTCTCTCTCCCTCTTCTTCTTCGTTTCTTCTTATTCTCTCTCTCTCCTTCTTCTCCTTCTTCCCCTCCCTCTTCTCCTTCTTCCCCTCCCTCTTCTTCTTCTTTTCTTCTTCTTCTTCTCTCTCCTTCTTCTCCTTTTCTTCCTCTCCCTCTTCTCTCTCTCTCTCTCTCTCTCTCTCTCTCTCTCTCTCTCTCTCTCTCAACGTTGATCACAGGGGCCATTGCGATAGGCTGACAACCACCAAGGGGGAAAACGTGATGATGACCAGGGAGGAGGGGCTGCGGACTCAAGGAGGAGGAGGAGGAGGGGGGGTTTTCTGGTGCCAACAGCGAGGGGGAGCACTGCAATCAGAGGGGGGGGTGCTATGTCCAGACGGAGGGGGGAGGGCTTGTTGAGACCACGGGCAGGGGGGTTGTTGACACGAGGGAGGAGTGAGGCGTGGTCCCCTTTATAATGGGGGAGGGAGGTGGTAGGGGGGTGGGGGGAGACGGCCGTTAACGGCCACCACCCCTCCCACCTGGGGCTTGCATGCCCCCTTCTCTCCTTTACTCACCCTCTCTCTCACCCCCCCTACCATACAGATGGTTGAGAGAGAGGAACGGGGGCACAGGGGATGTTACACGATCTACCAAAATTTTGATTAGGTGTCCTAGGGTTTTATCCCCTTTTGGTGCCAACAGAAGCATCTGACTTGTCGTCTGAACATCACAATAGAAGCTTGTATTTGGTGCAAGTTTTTTGGTATAACAGGGTGGTCCAAGAGATCTAATGCTTGGAGATTGCTTCCAAGTAGTGGTAGACATTGTCTAGATAATCTAAGAACCATTTTTCTTGGAGTTCAACCATCAAACGATCAGCTTATGGGGTTGTTGTAATAATGAGGAATACACAGGGTTGAAGTGTATTTGGAGTCACATACAAGTATTTTGTTTACATTCTCAAGTTCTATCAATACATAGTGCTCCTGAGAGAAGTACTTGGGCTTCTCCTACCAAGAAATCATCTAAACATAAAGACATTTGGTTTTTTTGGACTCTTTTTCTTGGATGTATATAGAATTTACATGTAATACATGCACAGTCTCAATCATTGAGCTTTGTCTTTATCTTAAGTAAAGGCTTTGGCAGACTTTTTCAAAGGTTTTATAATTGATTTATGATATATGCACATGTCTTGAAGAGAATTTGATTTCTAGCATTCTTTGGATTCATTTGAATCTCATAGCTATTCTTTTTCTTCTTTTCTATCTCCTATTCTATACTTTCTTCTTTCTTTGATCCTCGGTGGATACAATCTTTTGACAAAAACCCTTGTGACATTGGTTCTATCTCATTAAAACAAAAGGGTTCCTGAGTTTGCACCACGTGCGATTGCAATTTTCAAGCAGCAAACAACACTTTGGATGAGAAGAGGGGAGAAGGAGCGATCCATGAGAATTCTAAGAAGGTGTCCTAAGGTTTTACCACCCTCATGGAGCCAACTGAATCATCGGATTTGATGTCTGAGCAGTAGAGTTGAAGCTATTATTTGTTGCAAGTTTTTGGATATAATAGGGTGCACCAAGAGATCCAATGCTTGGAGATTACTTCCAAGTAGTAGTATATATTGTTTAGACAATCCAAGAATCATTATTCTTGGAGTTTAGCCATCAGAGGATCATCTTATCATTGTTGTAATAACCATCAATACACAAGGATAAAGTGTATTTGGAGTCCCATATAAGGATTTTGTTGACCTTCTGAGATTTCATCAATACATAGTGCTCCCTGGAGAAGTTCTTGGGCGTCTCCTAACAAGAAATCATCTAAACCTATTGACATTTGGATTGTTTGGACTCTTTCTCTTGGATGTACAATATAATTTATATGTAAGACATGTAGATTTTGAATCATTGAGCTTTGTCTATATGTTATGTAAAGGCTTTGGTAGACTTGACTGAAGGTTTTATAATTGATTCCTGATGTATGTACATGTCTTGAAGAGAACTTCATTTCCAACATTCTTTAGATGCTTTTACATCTCTGTGATTTCCAATGGATATGACCTTTCGTCTAAAACCCATTCGACAATGTGTACTTTTTCATTTCATGATTCTTGCATGTCTATTGTGGATTTGGATGTATGGTACTTTGATAGTAGTACAATGAAGCATATTACTTCTCTCCATAGTATGCTGACTTTCCTTGAGCCTACGGTAAGGCGCATACTATGGCATGTGCCGATAACTTCTTTTATCATATTAAAGGAGTTATAAATTTATCATTGATTATCATTAATAAAACTTAATTTACACTTAGAGATACTTTATGAAAGTAAAGATGCTGCTAATTGTTGAAGGCGATGACTTACATGATATTATTCTTGGTACTTATGAATATACACCTCAACCAAGTGATCATGCTCATGATAATACCCTTGTAACTGAAGGACCTATCTTCGTTAAGGAATGGCAAATTGTTTATGATGAGTGGGTAAGATGTGACAATGCAACTTGTTCATATATTCTTTCTAGTCTTTAAAAATCTCTTATGCTTGTTGTATGTAATCTTTCCACCTTACAAGCTATATGGGAGTATTTGATAGAAAATTTTAAGAATAAACATATTACAAAAATACTTTATCTTTGTAGTCAGCTCACTGAGTTACAATACAATATCAAAACTTCTATGACAACACATATCGAACCATTCAAGAACATTATCAATCAGCTTGCTTGCTGGTGCTAGTGATACCATTCCATGAAAGAAATTGGTAACATAGCTTCTTGATACTATACTATAATAATATTTTTACCATATTATCTAACAAAGATGGGATCAATTTTGATCAAGCTCATATATCTTTGATTGAATATTCACAACGACATGAACAACGACACACAAATCAAGAAACAGTTATGATTTCACAAGAGGATACACAGTCTGAACCAAGAGACCAAGCTTTACTTGCTCGAAGGAATCCCTTTCCATGATTTACATGTAGGAGTTGTAGTGGTCGTAACTTCTCTTATCTCAAGTTTCCTAATAGATATTATTCTTATTGTAATAGAAATAGTCATACTATAGATGATTGCTAGGCAAAACAATGTGATGAAGAACATATTATTAAAAATAAACAAACATTTTTATTTAGAGATTATTGTCCTTGTGACTACTATAAAAAGAGTGATCATCCAACCCATCTATGTTTCAAGAGTCATTTTGATTCAGATCGTAATAGAGCATATATTGCTACAGAATATGGCATCATTGCTTTGTTCACTCTAATATTTCTAAGCTTGTCGATCTTTATTGGCATGACCTTGTTCAAGGTATGGAATTCAAAGCTCATCCTCACATGGGTATTTGTAAATATTCTACACTTCAAAAGAATTTTCACAAACCCTTTTCCATTTCTACCACAACTCATTCTAGAGATTTTCTTGATCTTATTGACATTGATGTTTGTGGATCTTTTCCTCCATCGAAATCTCAATATCAGTATTTCATGACTTTTATTGATGACTTCTTAAGATACACCATTTTTTTTCTCTTGTAATGCAAATAAGAAGCTTTATTATCTTTTAAGAAATATCAAAAAGCTGTAGAACTTCATACTGGTCCTGGCATAAGAAAACTCCACAGTGATAATGATGGAGAATACATTTCAAATGATTTTGATGATTATTGTAATAATCACTATATTCATTATGAAGATATGGTTTCCTACTCTCCTCAACAAAATGGTATTGCCAAACATAAAAACATGACTATCCTCAATGCCATGCGATGTATGAGCGCTCATTCATTCTCACTTATCTCGATGTTTCTAGATTGAAGCAGTCTTAACAACAATATTTGTGCAAAATCATCTTCATACGATTGCTTTTTGTAAAATACCAATCACTACTTGGACATGTGAGACTCCTTTTGTTTCATATTTCTGAACTTTTGGATGTATTGCTTATATTTATGTACCCAAACAGACTCCCAGAAAACTTGATCCTCGCGATTTGAAACTTATTTTTCATTGGATATTCAATTTTTTCTAAAGGGATACATGTTTTATGATCCATCCTCCAAGAAGGTAATCATAAGTCGGGATGCTATTTTTAATGAATAACTTATGGATAGCACATGGTCTCAAGAGGATGCTGCAAGGACCTGGTCACTAGAGGATGTTGATGATACAAAGTCATTACTCATTGCTTTTCCTTTTCTATATGATGAACCTCCTTCATGGGATAATATTGACTCTTCAATCTCCAAGCATTAGATCTCTTGGACCACCCTATTATACCCAAAAAACTCACACCAAACACTTAGATGCTACTATGTTGCTCGCACGACAAGACTAATGCTTTTGTTGGCTCCAAAAGGGGATAAAACCCTAGGACACCTGATCAATTATCTCGTCGATATCTCTTTCTCCCATCTTCTTGTCCAAAGTGTTGTTTGCTACCAGAAAACTGCGATCGCGTGCAATGCAAATTTGGGAGCTCGTCTTTTTTTTAATGAGATATTCCAAAACTTGCTGAAAAGAAACTTGCTTTTTGCTTCTCACCCTATTCTAGAAGTTTTCTACACCTTTTTAGGATATTTACAAGAAACAATATCCCAAATATAAAAAAGGGCTAAAATTATCCAAGAATTTCATATTTTTGAGCCATCCATACTATGGACACTAACACTAATGACTAATATGACATTGACTCTCTAAGTTAATACAAAAGCCAGATGATTATACACTCTAGGGTTTTTCTTACCCTGTCCCATAGCAGCACGACATGTATATTGAACGCTAAATATAAAATCTATATCTGCACAATATTTGCAAGTTCTAACTTGGAAGGAGAGGTATCTATAGTAGCTATAGTAGGATCTTTCTTCTTGGCCTATTTTATAGCCCATTTAGGATAATCCTTAATGAAATGATATTTTGCCTTGTAGTACCTGCAAAACATTAGACTCTCTTTTTTCTTCTCATCCTTATTAGCCTTCTTTTATTGAAAAACATTTGTTGATTTCCACTTACTAGTAGAAAATAAAGTTTTTCCTTCACCTTTCTAACTAGCTAGAAAAGCTTGGTCTACAACACATATAATGGACTTGTTTTACCAAGACTATTATTTTCAAAGAAAACTAGAAACCAAGTCATCAAATGAAAAAGCATTCTTATGACCTTTTATTATCAAATGATGACTAGATGAAGAAAAAATTAAGAACCAAGAACTCCATTGAGAATGGTTTGCACAAGTGAACTATCTGGCAAAATCTCATTTGGCACAATAAATTGCTCCCTGAGATCTTTGTTTTTTATTACAAAACTATCCATGGAGTTACCTTCATCCATATGCTTGCTATCTAACTACTTATATAGGTAACAATATGGGCCTCATTTTTTCCTTGATACAAACATGCAAGTGTATCCCAAGCATTATTAGCTATCTTACGTGACTAAATATGTGGGATCATGGTATGAATAAAAATAATGAAATCATTAACGTATGGCCCTCTATATATTTGCAATTCTAACAAATCTGCTCAGGTATAGGTGTGGTAGTGCTCTAGTATTAAATGGAGCAAAACTAGAACGTGTAGCATCCTCAATAGCATATGTCTCTATTATATGCACTTATAGCTTTAAAAACACCACTAGGACATCTTTCAATTGCATGTAGGATCTTCCAAAGACCATTTCTAATCAATACAAGATGTATCATATAAGCATGTATTGGATAGTCCGATCCATCCAACTTGTCCTCAATAGCCAACATGTAGAATATATCATTCTTGCCAGCCATAACCATTGATTGTACTTGATGAAAAAGTTATCTCTATATATAAAACTATGCACAAAACTAGCATTTACTATATAGCATAGGACAAAGGAGATTGTGAGGACTCTTATCTATAGAATAGATTAATCTCAAAAATTTCACATAGAAGGACTAACAACTATTATTTTCACAATAGATTGATGTCCAATTCTTTTTACAAAAGGACAAAGTAGCTCAAGGAATACTAAAAATAGTGCAAAAAGAGGCCAAACTAAACTCCTTTTCTTTTTTGACAATGCTAAGATTTTACAGATATTTCCCAGTATTTGTGAATCTGCAAACACTTCTCAAATCTCATCCCAACATAATGAGATCTAGTAAATGGTGTTGATGACTTTGTGTAAGAGAATGAAGCCCATTCTAATATCAAATGTTCTATTCCATGATGAATATTGAGGTCTAAAAATATACAAATTTTAAGAGAATAGCAAAAGGTATTATAAAGTTTAATGGGGGTTCAATTATCAAGCGAATAGATAGAAATTATGAGCGATGGATATGGAGAAAAAGATAACGGGAGTAGGAAAAACGTGTGCACTAGGATGGCCTCAAAAGGACATTGAAAGTGGGCAAAAGATAATGGCTATATATAAAGAAGGGAAATGTAGAATCATTTTTAGTTTTTGTTAATGAGAATGGGTTAAAGAAGGAGGAAATCATGGAGGTTGAAGCTTGTGGAATATTAGTGATGGTGAGGGAGAAATTAGTATCCTCTTTCCTTCTACTTGTGCTAGACCAAAGGTCTTGGCCCTCCTCTCCCTCTTTCTCTCTACTACTCCCCCCCTCTCTCTCTCTCTCTCTCTCTCTCTCTCTCTTCTCTCTCTCTCTCTCTCTCTCTCTCTCTCTCTCTCTCTCTCTCTCTCATGTAGATGAGTTGTAGTTTATCTCCCTCTCTTATATTGTTTCTCTTGATGATGGTAGTGCAACCTATTGTCTCCTTGTCCATCATCTTTTTCTTTATTATCTTATAATTCTTATGAAATATATACATACATATATACACATACACACACATGTGCGTACACACACACACACACACACACACATTTCCATCCTTTATTCCCTCCTTAACCCTTCATTAGTGTGGGTTTCATATCAAAGGCCTACTGCCTTTTAAATATTTCAAAACTTGTTTAGCTGCAGTCCAATGTTTAAGACATGGAGAACTAAGATGTTGTCCAATAAAATTTATGGAAAAAAGAATGTTAGGGCTAGAATTTAAGCCAACAAATTGAAGACATCCAACAAGATTAGCAAAAGGTTGATATAATGCTAATTTCCCATCATTCTACAGAAAGTGAGAGTTTTTGGTAGAGCTTACATGACAAGGAGTACTAGCGGGATGTGCAAAACCCAAACCAAACTTCTGAATAATATCTTCAATGAACTTTGTTTGACATAGTAATAAAACACCCTTCTCTCGATATCGTTCAATCTAAATACCAAGACATGAGTGTATGTCTCCAAGATCTACCATGTCAAATGCAAAAGATAAAACCTTATTTACTTGTTGAAGGAAGTTGAGATTGTTAGAAACAAGTATGGTAACATCCGCATATAGAGCAAGATTAACAAAACTATCATCCACATATAGAGCAAGATCTCAAGCAAAATGTCAAGGATTTTGGATGAGCATTGAGGATCTTTGAAAGAAATTATGGAGCCATACTATGAAAATTCATGACCTAAGGATGAAGTAGGGCAGCTCAAGGTTAAACTTGTGCACTTCTATATGAAAGAATCGAAAATCAAGGTGACATTTACTCACTCTAGGTGAAATTTTCTTCACTCTCAATGTAGCATAATCTATAACTTCACAAGAGCTTTGGTTAGTGAGTGAATCTAAGTGGAGCTATTAAATTTATTCAAAATCAAAAGCTACTTTGAAATTCTAATAACTGCAATGTAAACTTTCTTATTCAAATGTTACTAAGCTATGCTTATTGTCAGTGCATCCTTGTTGCAATCATCTATCATTTAAAAAGCCACTATATTGCATGGAAAATAAATATCAAAAGTAGCCTTTAGGCTTCCCAAAAATTTTTAATTAAAGAATTTATCTAATTACATGTTGCACTAAAAGTGGATCTATTTATTTATATGGAAATAATAAATG
The DNA here is from genome assembly GCF_053477565.2 of Lygodium microphyllum. NCBI lineage: Eukaryota > Viridiplantae > Streptophyta > Polypodiopsida > Schizaeales > Lygodiaceae > Lygodium > Lygodium microphyllum. The sequence goes on along the minus strand of NC_141151.1, from coordinate 139,679,462 downwards.
AAACTTTGCATGGAACCCCTTCTTTGCAGTCCTAGATAAGGCTCAACAAGTAAGAATCATATAGAAGAACAAGCATGATATTAAGGGTCAGAGTCATTGAGCATCTCAAAATCACCAATCTTGTTGAGTGTCATATTTGGGGGTCATCATCTTGATCAATTGAGGATCAATCTACTACCATCTCAATGGGGCTAATATGAACAACCTGTACCAAGAATAAGCACACATGTCATAAGACATAAGTATCCACACTTTGTAATGTAAAAGCCATCCATATCAAGAGACTTTGAGCACCAAGATTTTCTCAAAGCTCCTTCATCTCATAGCTTTCAATGAATAATTACAAGGTTGATCCCAAGGAATCACGTTAAATCATGCTCACAAGTAGTAAGGGGAAAAGCCTCCACATGTTTTCTTATAATCTTCAGCAATTGAGATGTGTATTGCATCATCACCTTCATCAATATCCAATCCATATAGCTCAAACAAGAATCAAATAAAGAATCATCAAAAACCTTAGCTTTCTGAATCCTCTAGCAAGAGATGAGCATTATGAGATTCTTTGTTTCCATAGTCGTTCGGGATCGTCGACAATAGGTTCTCTCTCTCTCTCTCTCTCTCTCTCTCTCTCTCTCTCTCTCTCTCTCTCTCTCTCTCTCTCTCGTGTAGATGAGTTGTAGTTGATCTCCCTCTCTTACATTGTTTCTCTTGATGATGGTAGCGCAACCTATTGTCTCCCAGTCCATCATCTTTTTCTTTGTTATCTTATAATTCTTATGAAATATATACATACATATATACACATACACACACATGTGCAAGTGCACACATGTGCACACACATACACACACACACACACACATATTTCCATCCTTTATTCCCTCCTTAACCCTTCGTTAGTGTGGGTTTCATATGAAAGGCCTACTGCCTTTTAAATATTTCAAAACTTGTTTAGATGCAGTCCAATGTTTAAGACATGGAGAACTAAGATGTTGTCCAATAAAAGTTATGAAAAAAAGAATGTTAGGGCGAGAATTTAAGCCAACAAATTGAAGACATCTAACAAGATTAGCAAAAGGTTGATATAATGCTAATTTCCCATCATTCTACAGAAAGTGAGAGTTTTTGGTAGCGCTTACATGACAAGGAGTACTAGCAGGATGTGAAAAACCCAAACCAAACTTCTGAATAATATCTTCAATGAACTTTTTTTGACACACTAATAAAACATCCTTCTCTCGATATCGTTGAATCTAAATACCGAGACATGAGTGTATGTCTCCAAGATCCACCATGTCAAATGCAAAAGATAAAACCTTATTTACTTGTTGAAGGAAGTTGAGATTGTTAGAAACAAGTATGGTATCATCCACATATAGAGCAAGATTAACAGAACTATCATCCACATATAGAGCAAGATCTCAAGCAAAATGTCAAGGATTTTGGATGAGCATTGAGGATCTTTGAAAGAAATTATGGAGCCATACTATGCAAATTCATGACCTCAGAATGAAGTAGGGAACCTCAAGGTTAAACTTGTGCGCTTCTATATGAAAGAATCGAAAATCAAGGTGGCATTTACTCACTCTAGATGAAAATTTCTTCACTCTCAATGTAGCATAATCTATAACTTCATGAGAGATTTGGTTAGTGAGTGAATCTAAGTGGAGCTATTAAATTTATTCAAAATCAAAAGCTACTTTGAAATTCTAATAACTGCAATGTAAACTTTCTTATTCAAATGTTACTAAGCTCTGCTTATTCTCAGTGCATCCTTGTTGCAATCATCTATCATTTGAAAAACCACTATATTGCATGGAAAATAAAGATCAAAAGTAGCCTTTAGGCTTCCCAAAAAATTTTAATTAAAGAATTTATCTAATTACATGTTGCACTAAAAGTGGATCTATTTATTTATATGGAAATAATAAATGAAACTTTGCATGGAACCCCTTCCTACTCTCCTCAACAAAATGGTATTGCCAAACATAAAAACATGACTATCCTCAATGCCATGCGATGTATGAGCGCTCATTCATTCTCACTTACCTCGATGTTTCTAGATTGAAGCAGTCTTAACAACAATATTTGTGCAAAATCATCTTCATACGATTGCTTTTTGTAAAATACCAATCACTACTTGGACATGTGAGACTCCTTTTGTTTCATATTTCTGAACTTTTGGATGTATTGCTTATATTTATGTACCCAAACAGACTCCCAGAAAACTTGATCCTCGCGATTTGAAACTTATTTTTCATTGGATATTCAATTTTTTCTAAAGGGATACATGTTTTATGATCCATCCTCCAAGAAGGTAATCATAAGTCGGGATGCTATTTTTAATGAATAACTTATGGATAGCACATGGTCTCAAGAGGATGCTGCAAGGACCTGGTCACTAGAGGACGTTGATGATACAAAGTCATTACTCATTGCTTTTCCTTTTCTATATGATGAACCTCCTTCATGGGATAATATTGACTCTTCAATCTCCAAGCATGAGATCTCTTGGACCACCCTATTATACCCAAAAAACTCACACCAAACACTTAGATGCTACTATGTTGCTCGCACGACAAGACTAATGCTTTTGTTGGCTCCAAAAGGGGATAAAACCCTAGGACACCTGATCAATTATCTCGTCGATATCTCTTTCTCCCCTCTTCCTGTCCAAAGTGTTGTTTGCTACCAGAAAACTGCGATCGCATGCAATGCAAATTTGGGAGCTCGTCTTTTTTTTAATGAGATATTCCAAAACTTGCTGAAAAGAAACTTGCTTTTTGCTTCTCACCCTATTCTAGAAGTTTTCTACACCTTTTTAGGATATTTACAAGAAACAATATCCCAAATATAAAAAAGGGCTAAAATTATCCAAGAATTTCATATTTTTGAGCCATCCATACTATGGACACTAACACTAATGACTAATATGACATTGACTCTCTAAATTAATACAAAAGCCAGATGATTATACACTCTAGGGTTTTTCTTACCCTGTCCCATAGCAGCACGACATGTATATTGAACGCTAAATATAAAATCTATATCTGCACAATATTTGCAAGTTCTAACTTGGAAGGAGAGGTATCTATAGTAGCTATAGTAGGATCTTTCTTCTTGGCCTATTTTATAGCCCATTTAGGATAATCCTTAATGAAATGATATTTTGCCTTATAGTACCTGCAAAACATTAGACTCTCTTTTTTCTTCTCATCCTTATTAGCCTTCTTTTATTGAAAAACATTTGTTGATTTCCACTTACTAGTAGAAAATAAAGTTTTTCCTTCACCTTTCTAACTAGCTAGAAAAGCTTGGTCTACAACACATATAATGGACTTGTTTTACCAAGACTATTATTTTCAAAGAAAACTAGAAACCAAGTCATCAAATGAAAAAGCATTCTTATGACCTTTTATTATCAAATGATGACTAGATGAAAAAAAAATTAAGAACCAAGAACTCCATTGAGAATGGTTTGCACAAGTGAACTATCTGGCAAAATCTCATTTGGCACAATAAATTGCTCCCTGAGATCTTTGTTTTTTATTACAAAACTATCCATGGAGTTACCTTCATCCATATGCTTGCTATCTAACTACTTATATAGGTAACAATATGGGCCTCATTTTTTCCTTGATACAAACATGCAAGTGTATCCCAAGCATTATTAGCTATCTTACGTGACTAAATATGTGGGATCATGGTATGAATAAAAATAATGAAATCATTAAAGTATGACCCTCTATATATTTGCCATTCTAACAAATATGCTCAGGTATAGGTGTGGTAGTGCTCTAGTATTAAATGGAGCAAAACTAGAACGTGTAGCATCCTCAATAGCATATGTCTCTATTATATGCACTTATAGCTTTAAAAACACCACTAGGACATCTTTCAATTGCATGTAGGATCTTCCAAAGACCATTTCTAATCAATACAAGATGTATCATATAAGCATGTATTGGATAGTCCGATCCATCCAACTTGTCCTCAATAGCCAACATGTAGAATATATCATTCTTGCCAGCCATAACCATTGATTGTACTTGATGAAAAAGTTATCTCTATATATAAAACTATGCACAAAACTAGCATTTACTATATAGCATAGGACAAAGGAGATTGTGAGGACTCTTATCTATAGAATAGATTAATCTCAAAAATTTCACATAGAAGGACTAACAACTATTATTTTCACAATAGATTGATGTCCAATTCTTTTTACAAAAGGACAAAGTAGCTCAAGGAATACTAAAAATAGTGCAAAAAGAGGCCAAACTAAACTCCTTTTCTTTTTTGACAATGCTAAGATTTTACAGATATTTCCCAGTATTTGTGAATCTGCAAACACTTCTCAAATCTCATCCCAACATAATGAGATCTAGTAAATGGTGTTGATGACTTTGTGTAAGAGAATGAAGCCCATTCTAATATCAAATGTTCTATTCCATGATGAATATTGAGGTCTAAAAATATACAAAGTTTAAGAGAATAGCAAAAGGTATTATAAAGTTTAATGGGGGTTCAATTATCAAGCGATGGATATGGAGAAAAAGATAACGGGAGTAGGAAAAACGTGTGCACTAGGATGGCCTCAAAAGGACATTGAAAGTGGGCAAAAGATAATGGCTATATATAAAGAAGGGAAATGTAGAATCATTTTTAGTTTTTGTTAATGAGAATGGGTTAAAGAAGGAGGAAATCATGGAGGTTGAAGCTTGTGGAATATTAGTGATGGTGAGGGAGAAATTAGTATCCTCTTTTCCTTCTACTTGTGCTAGACCAAAGGTCTTGGCCCTCCTCTCCCTCTTTCTCTCTACTACTCCCCCCCCTCTCTCTCTCTCTCTCTCTCTCTCTTTCTCTCTCTCTCTCTCTCTCTCTCTCTCTCTCTCTCTCATGTAGATGAGTTGTAGTTTATCTCCCTCTCTTATATTGTTTCTCTTGATGATGGTAGTGCAACCTATTGTCTCCTTGTCCATCATCTTTTTCTTTATTATCTTATAATTCTTATGAAATATATACATACATATATACACATACACACACATGTGCGTACACACACACACACACACACACACATTTCCATCCTTTATTCCCTCCTTAACCCTTCATTAGTGTGGGTTTCATATCAAAGGCCTACTGCCTTTTAAATATTTCAAAACTTGTTTAGCTGCAGTCCAATGTTTAAGACATGGAGAACTAAGATGTTGTCCAATAAAATTTATGGAAAAAAGAATGTTAGGGCTAGAATTTAAGCCAACAAATTGAAGACATCCAACAAGATTAGCAAAAGGTTGATATAATGCTAATTTCCCATCATTCTACAGAAAGTGAGAGTTTTTGGTAGAGCTTACATGACAAGGAGTACTAGCGGGATGTGCAAAACCCAAACCAAACTTCTGAATAATATCTTCAATGAACTTTGTTTGACATAGTAATAAAACACCCTTCTCTCGATATCGTTCAATCTAAATACCAAGACATGAGTGTATGTCTCCAAGATCTACCATGTCAAATGCAAAAGATAAAACCTTATTTACTTGTTGAAGGAAGTTGAGATTGTTAGAAACAAGTATGGTAACATCCGCATATAGAGCAAGATTAACAAAACTATCATCCACATATAGAGCAAGATCTCAAGCAAAATGTCAAGGATTTTGGATGAGCATTGAGGATCTTTGAAAGAAATTATGGAGCCATACTATGAAAATTCATGACCTAAGGATGAAGTAGGGCAGCTCAAGGTTAAACTTGTGCACTTCTATATGAAAGAATCGAAAATCAAGGTGACATTTACTCACTCTAGGTGAAATTTTCTTCACTCTCAATGTAGCATAATCTATAACTTCACAAGAGCTTTGGTTAGTGAGTGAATCTAAGTGGAGCTATTAAATTTATTCAAAATCAAAAGCTACTTTGAAATTCTAATAACTGCAATGTAAACTTTCTTATTCAAATGTTACTAAGCTCTGCTTATTCTCAGTGCATCCTTGTTGCAATCATCTATCATTTAAAAAGCCACTATATTGCATGGAAAATAAATATCAAAAGTAGCCTTTAGGCTTCCCAAAAATTTTTAATTAAAGAATTTATCTAATTACATGTTGCACTAAAAGTGGATCTATTTATTTATATGGAAATAATAAATGAAACTTTGCATGGAACCCCTTCTTTGCAGTCCTAGATAAGGCTCAACAAGTAAGAATCATATAGAAGAACAAGCATGATATTAAGGGTCAGAGTCATTGAGCATCTCAAAATCACCAATCTTGTTGAGTGTCATATTTGGGGGTCATCATCTTGATCAATTGAGGATCAATCTACTACCATCTCAATGGGGCTAATATGAACAACCTGTACCAAGAATAAGCACACATGTCATAAGACATAAGTATCCACACTTTGTAATGTAAAAGCCATCCATATCAAGAGACTTTGAGCACCAAGCTTTTCTCAAAGCTCCTTCATCTCATAGCTTTCAATGAATAATTACAAGGTTGATCCCAAGGAATCACGTTAAATCATGCTCACAAGTAGTAAGGGGAAAAGCCTCCACATGTTTTCTTATAATCTTCAGCAATTGAGATGTGTATTGCATCATCACCTTCATCAATATCCAATCCATATAGCTCAAACAAGAATCAAATAAAGAATCATCAAAAACCTTAGCTTTCTGAATCCTCTAGCAAGAGATGAGCATTATGAGATTCTTTGTTTCCATAGTCGTTCGGGATCGTCGACAATAGGTTCTCTCTCTCTCTCTCTCTCTCTCTCTCTCTCTCTCTCTCTCTCTCTCTCTCTCTCTCTCTCTCTCTCTCTCTCTCTCTCTCTCTCTCTCTCTCTCTCTCTCGTGTAGATGAGTTGTAGTTGATCTCCCTCTCTTACATTGTTTCTCTTGATGATGGTAGCGCAACCTATTGTCTCCCAGTCCATCATCTTTTTCTTTGTTATCTTATAATTCTTATGAAATATATACATACATATATACACATACACACACATGTGCAAGTGCACACATGTGCACACACACACACACACACACACATTTCCATCCTTTATTTCCTCCTTAACCCTTCGTTAGTGTGGGTTTCATATGAAAGGCCTACTGCCTTTTAAATATTTCAAAACTTGTTTAGATGCAGTCCAATGTTTAAGACATGGAGAACTAAGATGTTGTCCAATAAAATTTATGGAAAAAATAATGTTAGGGCGAGAATTTAAGCCAACAAATTGAAGACATCAAACAAGATTAGCAAAAGGTTGATATAATGCTAATTTCCCATCATTCTACAGAAAGTGAGAGTTTTTGGTAGCGCTTACATGACAAGGAGTACTAGCAGGATGTGAAAAACCCAAACCAAACTTCTGAATAATATCTTCAATGAACTTTTTTTGACACACTAATAAAACATCCTTCTCTCGATATCGTTGAATCTAAATACCGAGACATGAGTGTATGTCTCCAAGATCCACCATGTCAAATGCAAAAGATAAAACCTTATTTACTTGTTGAAGGAAGTTGAGATTGTTAGAGACAAGTATGGTATCATCCACATATAGAGCAAGATTAACAGAACTATCATCCACATATAGAGCAAGATCTCAAGCAAAATGTCAAGGATTTTGGATGAGCATTGAGGATCTTTGAAAGAAATTATGGAGCCATACTATGCAAATTCATGACCTCAGAATGAAGTAGGGCACCTCAAGGTTAAACTTGTGCGCTTCTATATGAAAGAATCAAAAATCAAGGTGACATTTACTCACTCTAGGTGAAAATTTCTTCACTCTCAATGTAGCATAATCTATAACTTCATGAGAGATTTGGTTAGTGAGTGAATCTAAGTGGAGCTATTAAATTTATTCAAAATCAAAAGCTACTTTGAAATTCTAATAACTGCAATGTAAACTTTCTTATTCAAATGTTACTAAGCTCTGCTTATTCTCAGTGCATCCTTGTTGCAATCATCTATCATTTGAAAAACCACTATATTGCATGGAAAATAAAGATCAAAAGTAGCCTTTAGGCTTCCCAAAAAATTTTAATTAAAGAATTTATCTAATTACATGTTGCACTAAAAGTGGATCTATTTATTTATATGGAAATAATAAATGAAACTTTGCATGGAACCCCTTCTTTGCAGTCCTAGATAAGGCTCAACAAGTAAGAATCATATAGAAGAACAAGCATGATATTAAGGGTCAAAGTCATTGAGCATCTCAAGATCACCAATCTTGTTGAGTGTCATATTTGGGGGTTATCATCTTGATCAATTGAGGATCAATCTACTACCATCTCAATGGGGCTAATATGAACAACTTGTACCAAGAATAACCACACATGTCATAACACATAAGAATCCACACTTTGTAATGTAATAGCCATCCATATCAAGAGACTTTGAGCACCAAGCTTTTCTCGAAGCTCCTTCATCTCATAGCTTTCAATGAATAATCACAAGGTTGATCTCAAGGAATCACGTTGTCAAGTGTTTTTCTGAAAACTGAAAAGCCCTAGTCAAACTATAGTTAGGTTTGATCTTTGCTAGCTTAGTTGTTTGCATGACAGTTTGTTTTGTTATTTTGTAATTAGATTTCTTGTGTTTGTCTAGCTTAGGATTGGTTTCTGTCATTTTGTTTGATTTGTGTGAAACTTGATAGCCTTGGTCGAGCTTGGTATTTTTTTGAACAGGTTGAAGCTTGTGTTTGTCAATAGCTACTGAACATTGAGGAGCTAAGTATGTTTTCTAGTCGAGACTTTTGCACATCATGGGGATAATAGGTTCACGAGCACTTGACATTGTACTTGTTGATGCACTACACTCGGGGGTCGTCTCCTGTTCTTATCAAATACTTCCATGCCATGGATTGGGATTATGCACGTTTTGCACCATCATTGAGCACTTGCACGGCATGAGGTCCGCTCCAACTATATGCAGTAAATTTTAGATGCACGCGCACATGAGAGAGCACCTGTCATTGAACACGCACATTTCTTGCACGCACGATATTTGGGATGCTCATCACAAAGTTAGGAACCTCCGGTTGAGAGTGTAAGGTGGTTGGGTGAGTTCGAGGGTCGTGAAGGACACCACCAATTGTGAGAAGTGTTGTTCTTATCTGGTCAACATCTTGAGGACCATCATTTTCTAGATTGATTGTGAGATTTTGGATGGGTGGAGCCGAGTATATCATATCTTTTTTATAAGAGTTGAGAGGTGAGGATAAAGAATTTAAAATTAATCAAGAAATTTTGTTTGCATTTTGCATGATGCATGATCACATATAGATAAACTAGGCACAATTTCTTCAATGCATACATTATTTTTGTGTGTAGCATGGATTGATTGATTGCATATCATGGATCCAACATTGCATATTTTTTCAAATCATAAATGATTGGGCACGGATTTTATTTCCAAAAACTATATTTATTTTGAAGACTCAAGGATCAAAGGAAAAGATTGTACGTTTTACATCATCAGCGAGTATTTCTTAAAGAAAAAGAGGACATATGTGCTGAAAGTATATGCAATTACAAGAACAATAGGCCAAGGAAGGGAATAAGTCGTCCAAGATAAAAGATAGAGAAAAAATGATGTGATTTATTAAAATCAGTATTTTTGCCCGATTATGACAGATTTTCGTATTTTTGCCCACGCAAGCTCATCGACCAGATGTGTTCCAATTGTTTTGAGTACCCAAAAAAACTATATTCGGAGTTCAAATGACGAAGTTATGATCCAAACAAGTTGCAAACAGGCATAGAGCAGAAAAAACGAAATTAGTGAAAAGCAGTAGAAAAGCAAAAGCCAAAAGCTGAAAGCAAAAAGCCTAATGTGTGTGAGTGTGGATAGAAAACCATATAAGGAGAGGAGAATGAAGAGTTAAGAGCCGTCCCCCTTGATTACAACTATATTTTTTGAGAGAGGAGAGTGAAGGGTCACTTCCTAGAGATAAGTTTTTTTACTTCAGGGAGCGACTTGGAGTACAATACTTGAGTTGAGCTTTAGGGGGAGTGTTGAGAGTAAAGCTCAATGCTATTGACACTGACTCTACTTAGTACAGTTGTAGCTAGTTATTACTAGTCATGTGTGGCATAATGATGAGTCAATCAAACTTAACTCAGGCTAGAGGTATCTAGTGAGTTAGTGACCTACTTTCATACTCTATATGTGTGACTTAGATTTAGAACCTTTGAGCATTGCAATGAATCAATAATGGAAGAGAGAGTACAATGCTCTCAATTTATGGTGGCAATCTTTGCCTGTCTCTTCCCCTCTCTTTGAACATGCTGTATGCATTAGTATAGACTGCATCATTAAATCCCCAAAATGCTTTGTGCCACAATTTTCAACAAACCATGCTTTCTTTATTTGAGTATGATGAAGCGATACACATTTCATGAAAGATGTGGCAACCTACCCCATTCTCATTATACATTGTAAGTACTTCAGGACATCAAACTATAGCTTACAAACTTGTCATGTGCAACCTACATTACCTATACTCCAAACATTACTTGCAAGAAACATTGGTTTTACAAAGACTTTCCAACAAGAAAAAACCCAATCTTTGTACAATATACATAGAGTGATGAACCATGGGCTGCTAACTTATCTAACCATACATGATCCTTAGGCAACATTTTTGAGTTCTTCGTAATGAACATACTTCTTGTCCATCCAAATCCATTTTTTGTTAGCCATCGCAAAATCTTAAATTATGCAAATACTCTATGATAGTATACATGATGCTGCTTAGCTCGGCTCAATGTCTTACAGTGCTCTTGAGATGTGGGTATTAGCATGATAATAGACACACCCTCAATATTTTTAGTTCAAATGCATCAATGAAAGATATATATCACCATGATAAAGCCAATGTGGTTCTATCTATTAGATCGCATTGTCTGGTGAAACTAAAGCAATAAATCCTCAATAAACCAAAGGATTCCAACTCTGATGTCGTTTTGTCCCACAATCAGAATGAGTTTCATCAATTGGCCGAGTCATATAAGAGTCACTGATTTCTTCCTTTGCTTGAATTGAGTGAACTCATGATAGTTCTCTCCTTGCTTTCTCATCAATCATAGTATACAATTGCATGTTTGAGCTATGGGCAGTATTTTTGACTCTGGGGATAGTAACTTTCACTTTGTTTACAATTAAAGGACTATAACTAGTGAAGGCACTTGAACGAGGTGGTTGTCTAATAGCAAAGGGAAACAGTGGAGATAGAAGTTTGTCCTTCCGTGATCCCAGTATTTTGAACTTTAGGTGTCAACTCTGATGTCGTTTTGTCCCACAATCAGAATGAGTTTCATCAGCAATTGGCCGAGTCATATAAGAGTCACTAATTTCTTCCTTTGCTTTAACTGAGTGAACTCATGGTAGTTCTCTCCTTGCTTTGTCATCATTAAGAAGCTTCCAGCGGAGTGTTTAATTCCAATGGTTTTTAATTGCGTTGACAGTTTGAGCAAGAAAGAAGTCTAGCAATTCAAGCCCATTTGTTTCCTTGTTCTACATGAGCTTCAATAATCTTGCGATCTTCTTCCTCTTCATGCAATCCTGATAGAGTAAAGCTTTCTACAATATGAGTTAGCCCTGCATAAATTTTCGTACTCAAGACATTGTATATTGCGTAGGAGGAAAGCATGCAAGAATTCAAACTTCTCCCTTCAGCTACATCATCTTCACCTTCTCGTTCGCATGTCGATCTCGCACACTCGGCATTTGTCACTTTAACAGTTTTCTTCTTTGTGTCATGCATCGACTACTTTGGCACCTTCCACATCGTCTTCTTTGGTCGCGGTCACTTTCTGCGTGCTTCTCGATCACCTTCGATTTTCTCGTCGGCGTTTTTTTCGGCTCTTTGGGGCATGTTGTCAATGCCCCCCCCTTGCACTACAAGTTGATGCTCCCTTTAGCTCTCTATGGCTCTACGCCACCTTCATCTACATCTCAATTTTAAAGCTTCGTTGTCGTTTTCTCCAACCTCACCAATTTGTGTTGTCGCAACTTCATCACTGACACTTTGTCGTCGCAGCAGCTCGCTAATCTTCTTCTCGTTGTCCTCCACTTCTTTGTTCATCTTCACAATCCTACACCTTCATCAAGCCGATCACGACGAAGACATTGTTGCTTCACTTTGTTCCCCTCCTCGTTTCCTTCTTTCTACCTCTTGTCCTTTTATAATCAGTGCCATCCTAAAAGCTTGTGGCTTTAGAAAAAAAAACTTCAGAAAGCTTTAGATATCATTATCAATGATGACACTTTTCTTTCTCTTAGCACGAAAGCATTGTTCATTGACATCAATGATAATGTCAATGATAACGTTATTGAGACATTCCTGCTCTGAACAGGCTGTTTCTTTTCTTCTTCTTGTTTATCCGAGAAAGGTTTGTCTGTTCTTGTTTGAGTGATGAGGATCATTTTTCACAACATATGTAACTGATACAATGTTGCTAGCACCTCCTCTCTTAGTCAAGGTGGTGAAGTGGTTTCAACGGCAAAGTGTGTGTAATTATGTCCATGTTCATCATCTATGGGTATAAGACACTCTTCCATTTCATGAAGTAGAACAAAAAGATTGCACTGGTAATCCATAACCTCAAAAAGACCAGTTTCTCTCTTCATATCTCATTTGATACCAAGAGAGGCCATTGTCGAAGGTATGTATAATACCAATAAGTTTTGTCAAAACTAAATATATCTTTTTACAATGTGGCAAGTTGATTATATTATATCGATGCTCACATTATCCCTTTGGTCAAGACCAGTCTTCTTTCAAGATGTCTTGTATCTATAAGCAGGTTGAGTACTAGGTAGAGGGACAATGATCACATCTTAGCTAGTCTCCACCATCTCGGATTTAGCAATAATCCACATGGATAACTTTTAGCTTTCATGGACTGCTAAATATTGATTCAACTTTTCTTATGAAGTGTCATATCATCTGCATTGGCAAACATAAGATGAAATGTAAATACTTAAAAACTTCGCATCCGCCTTTGAGATATCCGCACCTCATAGTCCCTGAAATGTCATGATCGACATTGCTCCATTTGGATTCATCACTCCTACCTCTATTCTAAGTTGAAATTCCACACTCCACCTTGCTTCATACTTCAACCCATATTTTCCATGTGCAAAAATTGGCATAGGTATAGCACAAAAGCCTTTTTATAGCCCTCTTCTTTTTTTTTACTGCTCTAGATTTAACAAGGCCTTGTTATTAGGAATGATTTCCGTGACCTTTTCTTGTGCCTATAGTGGTCTATAAACCTTAAATGCATGGGATTAGGAAAATTTTCATACAAGAGTAGAGAAATCACAACTTGGAGCTTAGTAGGGCCCGGGTCAAAGAAGTTCTTAAAGCTATCTCTATGGCAAGATTATACTATGCTTTGCATGAAGCTCATGAGTTCCTTTCCCTTATGGTCTTGGAAGACTTCACTTGTGCTAGTCAATGTGTAGTACATGTGTGATTTAAGATCTTCCTACTTGGCTTCAATTGGCCTTCTTTCATGTGGCTGGGCTTGTGATGGTGGAGAGGTGCTGTGATCACTCCCACCAAAATAGATTGCTAGACATCTTCTACCATGATCATTCGCTTTACACTTGCATCGATGGCTACTTCTACTCTACCGGGATTACTCACATGATGAACACATGATGCAACTCTTGCTAGCAATTGTGAAGCCGTTTGCCCTACTATTGAGAAGGCAAAGGAGTGGTCATAAAGTCAGATAACTAAGCTACGAAAGGGAGATGCCCCAAAAATGCACATAAACATATGTTATAGACATAATGTATATGCATATGTCCCAAATACATATAGGTTATACACATGGGCAATGCATATATTATATCCCATGTATAGGCTATGCATTTTCCCATGGATAGCCTTACACATAAGCAATCCATACCCTAACCACATTCTCAAAAGAGTCCCTAAAATATCCTAATGATGCCAAGCAATGGCTTAGATGGACAGCCTTACCCACTTGATCAATGTAATAACAAATTAGAAACAATGGATACCAAAAATCTAACCAAGCATAAAAAAATATAGGCACACATACCTTTTATTTTTTCTTAACTTTGCTACTTCTTTCTCCTACCCTCTTCTCCAATATAGAGCCTACGGTACACACTCTTGACAAGAGAGATTACACTTTAAAAATAGCATATGCATGTCCACAAAGTAGTTGCATTGACTCTCATCTCTGAAATGTGTTAGGAAGGAACCCTAGAGCTTTCAAAATTGTGTGAAATGTTTCGTTCACTATGCAAAAGACAACCATTTCCATATAAATCCTAATGACAATAAGCTCGTTTCTTAGACCATCAATAAAGAAACAAAGATTCATAGCACTAAAGTAAGAAGACTCCATACCATTGAGGTGGAAGAAAATGACTATTTCTTGTTCTTTGGGTGCTCCACGAATCAACAACTTGAAGGCCTTTGCCTCTCTCTCTCTCTCTCTCTCTCTCTCTCCCCCCTCCTACATGTGTGTATATGTGTGTATATGAGTTTCTTTACTTCTCTTTATTTATTTAACCTCTAGTGACTTGGAATAAAAAGACAATAATAGCATGCTTGTGGGTTTTTAAAAAATGGTCACAAATATATGCATATGTAATCCATTGAACAGAAAACATTTCTATAACAAATAGAATGGTATGTAAATGAGTTAAACAATTATTTACATGAGCTTTTAAATGTGTTGGTATTCCTAGCCTAATCCAACATGGCCGTATACCTTACACCCTAAACCCTTAATCCTTGATCCTAAACCATAAATCCTAAATCATGAATATTGTAATAACCTAAACCTTCTTCTCGATACACTAAACCATAAAGAAACTCACATGTTACATTGATAAGCAATGTATACACTTTGTGATGGACAGTCCATCAGAGGACATGAGAACACTAAATCTTAAACCCTAAGCACCAAAATATATACCCCAAAATCAAAATCCTAAACCAATTCCTAAACCCTAAAAACCAAATCATAAATCATAAATCCTAAAGCCTCTTCTCTAAATATCTAATGGGTACATAGTAAATGCATAGAGACTGCATGACCAAAACTAGAATTTTGCATGAAGAGACCTCTTAGTATGATAATATAGACATCCATAAGTAGTTGAAAAAAAATAGGTTAGATGTTTTGATATATAATGATATGTAAATCACTCATACTTATTGAGACATATTTTCTATTTTCTACTACATTTTGAATTTTTCCATATCCATAAAATTTTTAAGCACAATAATTTTCACACTTAATAAAATATTTTATATGTGACCAAACCTCCAATCAGTACCTTGATACAAAAAAAAAAGACATACTAAGGTTCTCAAAAGTGATGGTTTTTTTTTAAATTACCAAAGCCACTTTTGTGGCTATTTTTCCTACTTTTGATCATGACATTACTCGTTAGATAGTATCAATCTAGCTAGGAAACTCACTTAGCAAGTTTCTCATACATCACTAGAGTTGAAAAAATATATCTTGCACAAAAATGTTGTGGAACGCTTGTCATTTTGATGTAAAGATTCTTGATTCTAACATTGATACTACAATAAGACATGGTTTGTTGACAATACCCATAAAATAGGATCTCATAATATTTGAAATCCCAAAAAGAAATAAATAGAATCCATGGTCATATGTAAGGTATGAAAGTACAAGAAATCTTGAAGAATTGCACGTGTTTATCAGCTTAGGGAGATGATAGCGAACTTTGAACCTATAAAAAATTAAAACAGGTGAGTAGATACAAAAAGTGTATTGGCTCATAAATTTCACCAAAGATTGTTAAGTAAAAGGATACGTGAACTCCACATGTTGAATGTGATTGATTCACCTATTGAAGTGTGTGTAAAAGGTCTTTGTGATCTTGCACAAAGCAGTCATGTGCATATATTTGCTTATCACATGCTATACATTTCTACATACTGCATTCGCTATGCCATTTCTTCTCAACAATATTGCAAGAATCTTCTCGATTATTCTTTTCTTCCCTCCTTTTTTGTGCACATACAATACATTTATTACTACTTCTCCCCTCACACTTTACAAGCACATGATTATGCATTAGCAAAATATTCTCATTTCCATTATTTTTTTCATTCATCGTGCCATTGTGAGTTACAACTCTTGCTATCTACTATGTTGTGCCATACATATTGTCAACCAGGCTTTCTAGTAAGCTCACAACGAATTGGTGCAAAACTTTTGGATGCCACTGCTTACGAATTGATGCCAGGAGGCATATTCCACGGTGGATTCCGTGAGGTTTTACGATGGATTCCGTAAACTTAGATGACCGGGGCTCATACACAAAGAGGATTCTTTGTGCGAGAAGTTGATGGGGACGCCTGTCCTTTTCGGGCGTTTCATTAATTTAGTGTGTACATGGGTGATTCCATAGCAGGTGATTCCGCAAAATGCATATTAAATTAATAAACGTTTATGAGTTTAGAGTGCGCACTCGTAATAAATTAAGGTTACGATTTATTTCTAACCAGTTGATTTATTTAGGTAGCTGAAGACTGCTAGGTATTCACTTTTGTCGATTTAATTGTATTATTTTACTAAGGATTGTGAATGCTTCAGTTGATGTGTAGAGATAGCAGCAGTGGCGGAGGAAAGAATTGGAATCTAGCGAGTATTCGACCTTTGGATTATATTTTGATAGGCACCACGCCTATATTTTGTTATGTCTATTGAGACATTGATTATTGATTATTATTTTGTATGCGCCTATGCGCACAGATATGTTATTTCTATTTGGACATTGAGATTGGGCATGCCAGACTCTATGGGCACCGTCCATTAGCTTTATTTTCCTATTTTTGTAGAAAGAAAACTCAAAAGCTAAAAGCTTGTCATATTTTTGTAAATTGGGCTATTATTGAGCATGAAGATGGAAATATACATAAAATACATGCTTTGTGAAGCGCTCACACAAGGCATGGGGGGAGATTGAACCCAATTGGTCTCTTGCTTCTTGTCGTTTATGCTTTTACATTGTTTTTTGTGCAAAAAGGTAGAGTTCATTGTTCTTGAGGACCTTCCGGGATTCACTACGTGAGCATACTGCGACCGATCTGCGCACCACGAATGGTGTGTTGAGAATCGAGCTCAGCGGCATTGACACACACTTTACTTAGTATAATTTTAGCTAGTTGTTTCTTGTCATGTGTGGCATAATAATGAGTCAATCAGACTCAACTGAGGTCAGAGGTGTCTAGTCAATTTGTTACCTACTTTCATAAACTATATGTTTGACTTAGATTTAGAACCTTTGAGTATTATAGTGACTGAATAATGGAAGAGAAACTACACTACTCTCTGTTCATGGCTCTAATCTTTGTCCTTGTCTCTTCACCTCTCTTTGAATATGTTACCAAATCAAGGTTTTGTAGAAATTAGAGTGTGAAGCTAGAAACTAGATTTAACCCTCAATATGTGAAAGAAATATACTGAAGCATTAACAGCCACAGCCTTAGTCTACAAGGGATGTACTTGAAAGCTCTCTCCTCTAGAGTTGTTAGAGCCTATCAAGGCTTTAGGAGGGGTTTTGTTAGTATGTATTGGAGCTCCCTAAGTAACCATTAGAGCTAAATATTGGCACCAGACACTACAAGATTGTTCACACTAGGTGTGCCTATTTTTTCAAGCTTCAAAAATTGATGAAAAGCAAGTATTTCATGCCTATTGACATTTGATACACTCTAGTAAACATGGCAAATGTAGCTAGCATTGATCACTCTCTAGGCATTGGGATCTAGGTTGGGAGCTCCACATTTAGTTGTTATGCTCACACATTGAATATATGTTGCAGAGAGGGTGCTTCCATACACATAGAGCCAACATATACATGATTGCACTCAAGTGGTAAAAGCGATGGATGCCTTTGGTGTGCCAATTGGACTGATGAGAATTGGTGTGCAGCCATGGATGAAGAATATGCAACATTGCTTAAAAATGACACTTGGCATTTGGTTAAATTGCTTGAATGCAGAACACCCATTGGCTGTAAATGGGTTAACAAAGTGAAATACAAAGCAGATGGATCTCTAGAGAGATACAAAGCATGGTTGATCACTAAAGGTTATGCATAGGAGTACCGTCTTGATTATGAGGAGACTTTCAGTTTGGTTTCAAAAATGGAAACCATGAGAATGATCACCACTTTGGTAGCATTTAGTAAGGGATGGGAGCTTTGGCAGATGGATGTGAAATTGCATTTCTGAATGGAGATTTAATTTAGGAAGTGTATATGGAACAACCCAAGGGTTATGTACACCTTGATTACATGAAATATGTGTATGCTAAAAAAGGCACTTTATGGGTTAAAACATGCACCAAGAGCATGAAATGCTCGCATCAACTCTTATTTACAATAACATGGATTTTAGATAGGAAATTCAAATCATAGTTCATTCACTAAGAAAACAAAGATTGGTGATGTATTCTTAATTATTGATGTAGATGAGTTGATCATTACTAGAGATGATGACCATGGTATTGTTGAAATTAAGTCCATGTTACACACAGAGAGTTTAAAGTAAAAGAATTGGGAGAGCTAAAATATTTTCTAGCAATGAGGTAGCGACCACATCTCAAGGAATTCGATTGCTAGAGAAATAATATGCATAGAATATGCTAATCAAGTATGGAATGAGTAATTGTAAGCCCATGGAAATACTGCTAGATTAGAATGCAAAGCATGGAGTTGATGTTGACAGTGAGATAGAGAATGTTACAATGTACATGCACATGGTGGGCAACCTGATCTATCTTATCACGTTGTTTTGATCTTAGTTATTCAGTAGGATTGATTAGTCAATTTATGTAAAAGCCATGCTAGCCTCACTTGGATGCATTTAGGAGGCTAATGCAGTATGTGAATTGTACTTCTGATCATGGGCTATTTTATGAGTTTGGAAAGCCACTTGAGTTGATACGATATACAAATGCTGTTGGGTTGTCCGTGCATATGACAAATGATCAATCAGTGGGCTTATGATTTCAATCTTGGAAGTAGTATGGTCAATTAGAGTAATAAAAATAAGCCTACACTTGCTATCTGTAGTATAGAGAGAGAGTGTAGAGGTGCAACCTTAGCTACATGTAAAGCAATTTGGCTATTGAAACTATTCCATGACTTGGATATACAGATGGACAAGAATGTCACATTGCATTGTGACAACATGAGTAGTGTGTTGGGAGCAACCTAATTTACCATGAAAAATCAAAGCACATAGAATTCCATTGTCACTTCACCAAGGAAATGGTACTTGCTGGAAGGATATATCTACTTTATGCGAAGGATGAAGACTATGTAGCTAACATCTTTACCAAATCACTTCCTAGAGATAAGTTTTTTTACTTCAGGGAGCTACTTGGAGTACAACACTTGAGTTGAGCTTGAGGGGGAGTGTTGAGAGCAAAGCTCAATGCTATTGACACTGACTCTACTTAGTACAGTTGTAGCTAGTTGCTACTAGTTATGTGTGGCATAATGTTGAGTCAATCAAACTTAACTTAGGCTAGAGGTGTCTAGTGAGTTAGTGACCTACTTTCATACTCTATATGTGTGACTTAGATTTAGAATCTTTGAGCATTGCAATGAATCAATAATGGAAGAGAGAGTACAATGCTCTCTATTTATGGTGGCAATCTTTGCCTGTCTCTTCCCCTCTCTTTGAACATGATGTACGCATTAGTATAGACTGCATCATTAGATCCCCAAAATGCTTTGTGCCACAATTTCCAACAAACCATTCTTTCTTTATTTGCGTATGATGAAGTGATACACATTTGATAAAAGAGGTGGCAACCTACCTCATTCTCATTATACATCGTAACTACTTCAGGACATCAAACTATAGCTTACAAACTTGTCATGTGCAACCTACATTACCCATACTCCAAACATTACTTGCAAGAAACATTGGTTCTACATAGACTTGCCAACAAGCAAAAACCCAATCTTTGTACAATATACATAGCGTGATGAACCATGGGCTTCTAACTTATCTAACCATACATGATCCTTAGGCCACATTTTTCAGTTCTTTGTAATGAACATACTTCTTGTCCCTCCAAATCCATTGTTTGTTATCCATTGCAAAATCTTAAATTATGTAAATGCTCTATGACAGTATACATGATGCTGCTTAGGTAGGCTCAATGTCTTATAGTGCTCTTGAGATGTGGATATTAGCATGATAATAGACACACCCTCAATATTTTTAGTTCAAATGCATCAATGAAAGATATATATCACCATGATAAAGCCAATGTGGTTCTATCTATTAGATCGCATTGTGTGGTGAAACTAAAGAAAGAAATGCTGAATAAACCAAAGGATTCCAACTTTGATGTCATTTTGTCCCACAATCAGAATGAGTTTCATCAGCGGCGGTTGGCCGAGTCATATAAGAGTCACTGATTTCTTCCTTTGCTTTAACTGAGTGAACTCATGATAGTTCTCCCCTTGCTTTCTCATCAATGACAGTATACAATTGCACGTTTCAGCTATGGGCAGTATTTTTGACTCTGGGGATAGTAACTTTCACTTTATTTACAATTAAAGGACTATAATTAGTGAAGGCACTTGAACGAGGTGGTTGTCTAATAGTAGAGGGAAACAGTGGAGATAGAAGTTTGTCCTTTTGTGATCCCACTATTTCAAAATTTAGGTGTCAACTCTGATTGTCGTTTTGTCCCACAATCAGAATGAGTTTTATCAGCAATTGGCCGAGTCATATAAGAGTCACTAATTTCTTCATTTGCTTTAACTGAGTGAACTCGTGGTAGTTCTCTCCTTGCTTTCTCATCATTAAGAAGCTTCCAGCGGAGTGTTTAATTCCAATGGTTTTCAATTGCGTTGACAGTTTGAGCAAGAAAGAAGTCTAGCAATTCAAGCCCATTTGTTTCCTTGTTCTGCATGAACTTCAATAATCTTGCAATCTTCTTCCTCTTCATGCGATCCTAATGCCCCTATTGTAGAGTAAAGCTTTCTACAATATGAGTTAGCCCTGCGTAAATTTTCGTACTCAAGACATTGTATATTGCGCATGAATAAAGCATGCAAGAATTCAAACTTCTCCCTTCAGCTACATCATATTCACCTTCTCGTTCGCATGTCGATGTCGCACACTCGGCCTTTGTCGCTTTCACAGTTTTCTTCTTTGTGTCATGCATCGACTACTTTGGCACCTTCCACGTCGTCTTCTTTGGTCGCGGTCACATTCTGCGTGCTTCTCGATCACCTTTGATTTTCTCGTCGGCGTTTTTTTTGGCTCTTTGGGGCATGTTGTCAATGGTCCCCCCCCCCCCCCTTGCACTACAAGTTGACGCTCCCTTTAGCTCTCTATGGCTCTACGCCACCTTCATCTACATCTCAATTTTGAAGCTTCGTTGTCGTTTTCTCCAACCTCACCAATTTGTGTTGTCGCAAATTCATCACTGACACTTTGTTGTCGCAGTAGCTCGCTAATCTTCTTCTCGTTGTCCTCCACTTCTTTGTTCATCTTCAGCCTCCTACACCTTCATCAAGCCGATCACGATGAAGACATTGTTGCTTCACTTTGTTCCCCTCCTCGTTTCCTTCTTTCTCCCTCTTGTCCTTTTATAATCAGTGCCATCCTGAAAGCTCGTGGCTTCAGAAAAAAAACTTCAGAAAGCTTTAGATATCATTGTCAATGATGACACTTTTCTTTCTCTTAGCACGAAAGCATTGTTCATTGACGTCAATGATAATGTCAATGATAACGTTACTGAGACATTCCTGCTTTGAATAGGCTGTTTCTTTTCTTCTTCTTGTTTATCCGAGAAAGGTTTGTTTGTTCTTGTTTGAGTGATGAGGATCATTTTTCACAACATATGTAACTGATACAATGTTGCTAGCACCTCCTCTCTTAGTCAAGGTGGTGAAATGGTTTCAACGGCAAAGTGTGTGTAATTATGTCCATGTTCGTCCAAGGTTCATCTATGGGTATAAGACACTCTTCCATTTCATGAAGTAGAACAACAAGATTGCACTAGTAATCCATAGCCTCAGAAAGACCAGTCTCTCTCTTCATATCTCATTTGATACCAAGAGAGGCCATTGTCGAAGGTATGTATAATACCAATAAGTTTTGTCAAAACTAAATATACCTTTTTACAATGTGGCAAGCTGATTATATTATATCGATGCTCACATTATCCCTTTGGTCAAAACCAGTTTTCTTTCAAGATGTCTTGTATCTATAAGCAGGATGAGTACTAGGTAGAGGGACAATGATCACATCTTAGCTAGTCTCCACCATCTCGGATTTAGCAATAATCCACGTGGATAACTTTAGCTTTCATGGACTGCTAAATATTGATTCAACTTTTCTTATGAAGAATCATATCATCTGGATTGGCAACATCCGAATTACAACCTTGTCCTCAAGTCCTCGAGTCTTCAAAACGGAAACCTTCATATGAACCATTTTCCCATGCATTGTGCCCTATGAAAAACATGCCTTGGAAAAGAACTTCATGCCCAATCACTTATGCAGTTTGCAAATTAGAATCCATTCCACACAAAAAATTATGAATGCATTGAAGAAATTGTGCCTAGCCTAACTACATAAAGAGACACACACAACAGAAAATAAATTCCTAATGATGATGACTAATGTGATCAATTTCTTGGCAAAAGACTCGGCCCTCAGATTTGTGGTACTGGTGTATGCGTAGCGTCATGACAATGTTCATTTAATCCACTAGGTGGTCTTAAATACCAGAAAAATTATAGTATTTCCAAGGCTCATAATGATGTTTCTTTCCTAATAAAAGATATGCAATGTATCCAAGTGGTGTTGCAACCTCTCTAGCTATGTGAGATAAGAAAAATATTATGCATACAATAGTGAAGATACCAATACTCCCCCAAGGCCATATCCATCTTTCCCTAATCTATTTACTTAGACATCTCATTAACATATAGCTAAAGGAAATTAGATCAAAGTGAGCAACAATATTCAATCAAATAATGCTTATTCTCTTTGAAATCCCTTCTGTAACTTAGACTTATTCAGTTACCAACTCATGCTGTTCCAAAATCCACTAGTACACCTTAAAAAGGACCCCAAGATCCTCTAATCTTTGCACAAGTCTATGAGATGGCACTAGATCCATCTCACATGTACTCTACCCTCCTCAATGATAGATTGTGTTGGGCGTTAAAGGCCACATGTCCCTAGCCATCTACATTGACTTGTACTTACCACCCAAACATTTGTACATTGCAAGTGGTAGCTACATATTCAAGTTACTTTGTTTTGTATTCTTTACATGCCAACATTACATTCAACCCGAGAAGAAGAGCTTGCTTGAAACTTTCATGGTTGCCCCAACCCTATACGCCCAAGCTTTTGAGTGGTCTTTCCTTTACTTCAACTTAATTCAGGTTCAATCTAGAGGATCCATGGAGCATCTTTAAGTGGCCAACATAGTAGCAATAACTCCTAGTCCAACAGGAATAACTCATGTTATTTACGTATAGCGATTCCATCCCATGTCTTGCCTCTTCTATATTACTTGGTGCTGATCACTCCTTATCTAGTGGTTATGCAAATCTTTAGCAACCATTTAAGAATTGTTCTAACATTTGCAAGGTATTCTTGAGTGCTATTTTGATCCCTTGAGATTAGACATTCACTGTAAATATAGGGTATGTTCGATATGGAGGGAGGGAGACATTAAAAATAATAGGGAGACGTTAAACATAATAGGAAAATGAGAGAGGGAGAGGGAGAGGGAGAGGGACTCCCACTGTAGCAATACATGGGATGACTCCAGAGGAGAGGTATACTGGTAGGAAACCAGATATTTCTCATTTGAAAATTCTTATGGCTTATGTAATGCTTATGGGGCAAGTTTATAAAATGTGGATATTGGTTTGATGCTTGGGAGCCTTCTTAGACTGATTAGAGCTCAAATAGGTCATCATTTGAAGGGTTTCTTGCTGTACCTAAGTTTGGATAGCAAGCATTTACAGTGAATGTTTATGTATGAAACTCGTACATGCTATTTGAATATCGTACATGGTCATGTTGATGATTGACATTGATGTATATGCTTCAACATCCTTATGTTGAGATCTACATATTCTATTTGAGCTTAGGTGGTTGCATTTGGGTAGTGGCTATTTGCTTCGGTGTTTTCCACTTGTCGGCTTGCAAACATATTGAAAGTATATGGTCCCAAATGTATACATGATGATATATTTTGGCCACCTATATGCTATGAACTCTATGCCTTGAGCTTCCTTTGCCACTTTGGATACTCTAGATCTACTCAAATTAGGGGTAATTTGCATTTTATTTGCAAATGGTGGTTCATTTGAGTCAGTGGGAGACTCTCTTACGATTTGTTTAAATTGCTTTATGTATATACTCTCATTGTAGAGGTTTATGATTGTGGATTAATTTGCCTTTGACACCTTGGATGTTTTGACACTCACTACAACAAAGAGGCTCCATAGATGCACTTGTAGACGCAATATTTGAATTGTGTTTAAAAATGTTGGGCGCGTTTATTATCGTGTCTACTAGCGCGTCTAAAATTTCACGTATACAATCGCGCTTATAGTGAAAACTACAAGCACATATAGACGCGAAAATAGACCCAAATATAGACTCGCCTTTTGACACGCTCTATAAATATATAATCATATTTATAAAAAAGTAGATATATTCATATTATGCGTCTATAGAGGCGTGTAATTGCACGTCTAAAAATGCGTGTACTCTCCAAATTTTTTATGATTATAGACACACATTTTTCCTACAATTTAGACGCGTGGATAGACGCACAAAATAGAGTTCCCCCCATCAAATTGTATGCTTAGGGAAAACAAAGAAAGATTATTGTACTGAAAACAAAAGAATGTGGAGAGCCAAAGTCCATATATTGATAATAACACATGATGAGCGTACTGTGCTGAAACATTTGTACATATTTTGAAGATTTTTGTACTGAAAACAAAACAATGTAGAACAGAAAATTTCATATATAAAGATGAAACGTTTTTACATGACGAGTTCTAGTACTTGTGACCTCAAGCATGGTCATGGTCGCAAGCACTAGCTGAAAGTAATACATATCAAAAATGAAAACTACAAGGCCAAGGGGAGGCATGCATGCACAAGGCTCCTCTACATCTACTCAGAAGAGGCATCATCATCGCTACCACCACTGCTGCGAGTGCCGGTGCCAGTGCCACCATCGCTACTGCTTGTCCCCCCTTCGCTATGCTTGACTGCATCAGGATTCGCCTACACAAAGGATTAAGATATATAAATACCATTACAAATAATAAATTAGAGTTACCTATACTTTTCATGTAAAAAATAAAACATACCTCTTCTGGCTGTGGAATCCTCATTGCATGATTCTATTGCTTCTCCGTGATCATTCCCTCCTCGTAGAAATGCTGCCAAGTGGATGCCCGGTTATGACCTTGATGGTAGCCTGCCTCTCTAGCTGGAGTAGGCATCCTACCAACGATATGACTTGACATACAATGTATTAGAACACACTACATAATGAATTGAAAAAAATTACAAATTTTAAATTTTTTTAAAAATCAAATAATACTTACAAACTCGGCCTCCCATGACTCTCTGCCACCCAATCCATAATGCGATGATCCCATGGTTTCCATCTGGATACGTCGTGCCTCTACATGTTGGCGACTTGTCCTTTTCTCTACTGCTCTCTTCTTGGCCTCTTTCCACTGCATGCGGTGGCAATTGGGTGGTTGGCCATATCCAGGGCGCCCCTGTTCTTATCTTTGCAGTGACTCCTTGGCACGCGTCATAAGGTGAGACCTCTTGTTATGAAGCACGTCTCTCACCTTTGACCATCCCCAATCATTTAAGAATCGTGAATTCTCCAGATTAGGATACCTTATATGTACTGCCCTTCTAGCACCTCTTGCCACAAACCACTTTTTTGGTGCGTGAAGGGAATCATATAATCTTTGTATGTGGCATGCACTACACTCCTCAAGTAGACTATCACTTCCCTCCCTGAGGATTATGCAAGATACCACCATCATCTGTGACAGAGTAGTGCATTTGTGGAGGCTCACCTCTCTCATTTCCCCTCCCTTGATGGGCACTACCCTCTACCTCACTCGATGCACGTGCTTCTGTAGATGCACATGCTTCGACCGATCCTTGTGCATCAACTGATTTGTGTGTATGCATAGTGCATGGAGTACCTATTAGTAGAGGTGTACCAAGGTTTGGTGTTAGTGTGGCAATGCTAGGCAAAGATGTGATAGGTATCCCAGACATGACACTAAAAACCTCCTCTGCAGTGGGAGGGCAACCAAGATAACTAGTCATCTCCCCCATGAATTGCTCCTTCTTCAAAAAACCTCCAAAAAAACTACTAACACCTCTAGAAAAATCCGCTAAGGTGTTGATTGCTCCTGATTTCCTTTCAATTTTGCTAGCAGGACATGGTGATGTGACAATCCCACCTCTACCCTTCGTGTAGAGATTAAGCTAAGCTAAAATACTTTTGATCAAACATCAATTGAAACCATGACAAATTAGCTACAATCTAATCAACATCCATCATGCCTCTATATGTCTATTGTGTCTCTTGGAAATAGAGATCAGCATGCGAATCGATAAGTGCTCATCTTAATAAATGTAATATATCAAATTCACTCCTATTAAGGTTAAAGGAATTTTTTTTTTCTCCTATCCTCCTGTCCGCGACGGTCGAGCTCGAAGAGGGAAAGGGAATAGAAGAGCTAGCAAGCTCCTCGTTGGAGCTTGCTCGACTTCACGACCATGTGAATGGACACGTTTGAGGGGGAGGATTCCCTCCCCTCACCTATATAATTAGGGAGGGCCGCAGGCTATTGGGAGGAAGGTGGGAACATCCGTCGAGCCATGAGGCAACGTCGCCAAGCTGCCGTGAGGGGGAAGGCTGAAGGAAAGGTGATTGTGGAAGCCGCCATACTGCCTGCGAGACTGACGAAGAGGAGGAGAGTGCCACCACCTGCAATGCCGCTGCTGCCGCTGCCGCTATCATCTACCGCCTCCATCCTCTCTCCCCATGTGGCCCTTCGAGCCACAGAAGCTTCAAGAAGCTTCTTGAAGCTTCTAAGGGGGGACTCCTCTAAGCCCCCCTTCCTGTGGAGCCATTAAACCCCCCACCCCGTGCTTAAGCCACCTTAGCCCCCACTCCCTGTGGCCTCAAAAACCACTAACCCCCCCCCCCCTGGTTTTAAACGCTTAAGCCCCCTTCCCATGGATGGACCCCCCTGAAAAGAACTAAGGCTTGAAAAGCCTTATTACCTCCCCTCCCCCCCCCGCCCGTGCTTAAATTTATAAGCCCCTTCTTGTGTTCTTTTGAAACCCCATGTTTCACCCCCCCTCGTGCCCTTTTCTTTTTACACACCTTTGACCCCCTAGTGTTAAAAATTTTCCCCTCTCACCCCCGTGTTTGACCTTTAAATAGCCCCTTTTATACCCGTGCTTAAACCCCGTTCCCATTCCCTTGGGACCATTATCACCTTTTTCCCCCGTGCCATAAGCCCTTTCACCCTTCACCTTTCCCCTTGGTTTGGAACTTACTCGCGTGTCCAAAAATCCCTTCAAGATCCCCCTTCCCATACCCCTTTCACTCCCATGCCCAAAGATCTCCCAAGGTCCCTTCATATATGTTTGTGAAACCACACTCACACACACCCTTTTCACCGTGAATATACCCTATACCCTTTTCTTTAGGCCTTGTAAGCCTTTCCCTCTCAAATGAATTAAGGCCTTAAACGTCTTACTACCCCCTTCTCGTGGTTAATCCCTTAACGATTCCTTGCCTCGATAAAGAGAAGAAGAGTATTGAAGCGACGGTGGAATTCCAAAAAGAAGTGTAAAGCTCCTTCCATGTCGAAGGACTACAGCTGCAATGCTGCCTAAGAAAGTCCAAGGAGTAGCTGCGGGAGGGTCATCTCCCGGTATCCATGTGGATATCTCACCCCAAAACCAGGTTTTTCCTTCTTAATTTTATATTGGTTTTAATTCAATCATGCAAGATGAATTGTTAGGGATAAGATATATATTTTGTCCTAGTTATTTACGATAAAGGAATTTAGTTTAATTAAAACATGCAAAATAAGTAAAGTATAGACATAGTTTTCCTTCAAAAATTGTTATGCATTGAAACGAATTATGAGCAAGATTATTTACCCACTAAAGTAGTATACTTTGGTTAAGTTTAGAAGGTATAATTCTGCATCTTGCACCATTAACCCCTATTCTTTTTACAACAAATCATCATAGAAGGTGAAATTCATGAAAGGTTTTTTACGTTGCTTAAACTCTAGGAAGTTATCATTGCTAACTGCATATCTTAGCAAGGAAAAGATAGTTTATTTGGCAGGAGTTTGTTCGCAAGGAAAAAGGAAGATTAATTGCATTTACCTAACCTCAAAGCAATAAAGTTTAGGACTGAAAAATCAATTGTCACATAGATAACAAATCATGCTGAGGTGATCTCGATATTACCTTCTAAAAGTTAACCAAATTAATATAAACTTAGAAATACCTATGCTGGGAAATATGCATTGGGAATGATTTAAAAATCCAAGAAACGTTTATACCTTAAATACTTGCCCACCTTCCCTGATTGTAGGGTCAATAAATCGTAAACATAAAAGAACTAGGGTTTGTCCCTGAGGTTCTTAAAGAAAATAATAAAAGGAGACCCTAGGTCTGACAAACGTCAGCTTAAAGAAACTGAAACCGATTGTTTCATCGCATGTTACGATGTAGGACTTGTGCAGCAAGTACGAAGTCATATGGTCTTGTGATTGATTCACAAGAAGAAAGGTTAAATACGCTCAACAAGGATGGTGGATCCTTACGCAAGTTATCTTGCAAAAGGATGTATTCTTTGATATCCTTCTAAGTAAGGAAGGTTAAAAACCGGAAACTAAAGTATCCAATGAACTTTAGGGTTGACCAAGTTGGGTTAATAGGGTACGCCCTAACCCAGAATATAAAGGATCTTGCTAAGTTTCAAGGTACCCCGGATCGAGTACTAGATGCATTCAAAAGGAAAGATTCCTTCCTTAGCAGTTTGCCAACAACAAGATCGATTAATGGAAACGTTTGTGCTTGCTAGAGATTTTAGAGCAGTGTTTGATTTAGGAATTACAAACTAAATTAATTTCTATACTTCAGGTTAAAGGCCTGAAGGGAGAGGCAGCTTCAGTTACCCCCGACTGCCTGCCTGACCCTAAGCAAGTGGGTTGTTGACCGTGCCGGGAACTTGGACTGAACCCGCCGCGAGAGGTCTCTCCGTTGAGCACTACTTGGAGCAGGAGGATGCTTGGGTGCCAGGGGAGGCTTTGGCCGTAAATCCCTCACCGTCTAGGTCCTGCACAAGAGGCTAACGTGACTCGTGATTGGATCTCGAGGCCCGCATACTAGTCTACGGGCGGAAGCTTGGAATAGTGATCCCTGTGGATTATTGATAGCCTTCGGGCGGATTATGGACAAGCCTACGGGCGGATCTCCTTGTATTTCAAAGATAAATATGATGATATGTTAATAAAGAACTTGTCTGCTATTGTTTTCTATGTCACATGATAAGATTACGTGAAGGAACCAGTGCTTAACGGATTAATTAAAGAAGCTGGTTGTTTCATGTCTAACTAATGTGTTAGATAACTACTCAACTAAAACAAACTGAGGAAAGTGCAGAGGATGGGCCATGGGTCCGTCCTAAGGTTGGGTGGTCCTGGTTGGCCGAGAACCTTTCTCAAATCTCGAAGAACAACAGGATGATCGCCAAAGGATACGAACAAAGCATTGAGCTAGAGTTGTGTCTTACCCGATTGACACTGTTTTAGGGGAACGGAATGGGACTATGCCTTATGGCAGAGAGGTTGAGCTTTGCATCCCTCTCGTTTCCCATTCTCCTTGAACCAAGTGCAGCGTGAATCCACTTCAGACTTGGCGTTTCTGCGTAAAGTAGTTCGCTTGGGTCCGACGCTAGTTGCTGTTAGGAAATGACCAATCAGGAAAACCCTGATTCCAGTTGATCCTAAGTGGGAACGGCCAGAATACTTCCGCTATGTGGCAGACGTGAAAAGCCCTAGATCCTAAACCCCGTAACATTCCATGGGAGTGCCGGGCGGAGCTTTTTAGACATCCTTTCCGATGGACGGCTAAGACGTGTCCTGGATGATACTAGTGGACACGTTATAGTTGGTATCAGAGCCGACCAATAACGGAATTGTTTTTATGAAATCTCAAAGAAATGAAGTAAAGCAATTGTTGCTGTCCAAACATTTCCTTACCTTCAATGCTGTCTTGCAGAATTATGAAGCGTGGAACAAGTTTCTGGTATTTCGAGTCATGTTTATGACTGCAATGCATTCTCCGCTTTATCGACAAAGGGTTGAGATGATAAACATCCTAGAGAAGATTTATAATCCATCACCTTTTTACATGGAACGAAGATGGACAGGTGCTTCAAGAATCTACTATATAGCCGCCCACTAGTTTGCTTATCTACAGACCAACCTAAAGAGGATCAAGTGGTTGGAAGACCTGAAAGTCATGAAGCTGTTCGTTTTTGTGGAAGCTCATGTAAATTCGACTTTACATATTCGAGGTCAGAAGGTTGAGATGAACTCATATGTATATGAGGAAGTAACTCGTGTAATCCCCGCCGACAGGATTAAAGTGTTGGGCCGCCATGAGAAGTATGGGGATATCCTGAACTTCCAATGACTTACCGATTCCTGAAGATCCATGACCCAAAACCTTATTATTACACACTTCATGTAGATAAATGCAATACAACGTTGTTCTCCCCAAACTAAATGTAACAATTGGCTTATCATCACATGAAACATTGTATTCGAAAGGGCTATGCCCATGTAAATACAAATAAAGACTTCTTTTTATCAATGTCTCGTTGTGCATAAGAGTTGATAAAAAGTTAACTAGCTACATTGTTTACAAGATAGCTCAATTAAAGATAAGCTAGCGTCGATTATTGTATAATAACATTAAGAAAACCTTTATTCAGGCACAACCCCAGGTACAAGTTCCTAATTCGCCTCCTACATTAAGTACTGCTGTGATCCAGGAGAAGAAGTTCCTTCTCAAGCAGATTAAGCCACCCGAGTTTGACGGGAGAGGCACATTCATTCAGGCTGATGTTGAAATTTGGATTGAATCCATGGAGGATTACTTCGAAGCAGCCGGTACTGCACCTGCCAATCAGGCTATGCTCGCTAAGTTAAAACTCACCGGCGAAGCCAGACTTTGGTGGAAGCAATGGTGCAGGGATCAAGGGATCGCAGAGGGATCCGTTACTTGGGAGAAGCTGAAGAAAGCCGTGCAGGGAAGATACTTACCACCTGCATATCGCACGCAGAAAATGAATGAGTTCTACAAGCTAAAACAGCTAGGACTCACTCTTGACGCATACTACTCTAAATTCGTCTCACTTTTAAAGTATGCGCCACTGATGGACATGACACAGCAGGTGTCCAAATTTTGTGCGGGTTTAAATCCACCAGTAAATACCCGTTTCGAATCTATGCATCTATCAGATCTTCAAGATGCACTCATTCGAGCGGCGCGTATAATTCAGGAGGTACAAGCTAGACTAAGGGGTAACAAAACTTGGTCTAATAATGACCCGAACAGAGGAGCATTCAGACCTCAAATGAAGAGAGTTCAAGTTCATAATGAGGGAAAAAGAAAGAAAGCAAGGACGAATAACCTTAACAACTTTGTTCCTGCTCAAAGTAATGGCCGAAACCTCCGTTGTTTCCACTGCAATGAACCCGGTCACTTCAAGAGGCAATGTCCCAAGCTGGATGGAGGACATCGCCAAGCGCCTTTCCAAGGAATAGGCCATGGTCAAGGAGCCGCTACCCGAGGAAGAGGAAGAACCGCCTGCATTGCCAATAGGCAAATGTGCGAAGGAGGGGAAGAAGAAGATCCGACCATGGAAGCAGAATTCGAAAGAGCGACAGTCCATGCCGCTTTACACAAGAAGGGGCCAAATCGCCAGTTCTCGGTGATTTAGAAACCGTCAGACTATCAAGATAAAGGTTTCAAAACCTTGATTGATTGTGGCAGTACACATTCCTTTATCTCACCAGCATATGCAAAAAGATTAGGAATAGCCACAGTAGAAGCACCTACCCTCCTTGTGGAATTGGCAAATGGTCGTGAGGTAACTTGTACCAGGTAAACTACTAAGGTGGAATTCATTCTGGGAGAAAAGAAGACATTGGTTAAATTTAGAGTCATGAATTTAGATATCCATGAGTGTCTACTTGGAATGGATTGGCTTAAGCCCAACGACGCCCACATGCACTGTGGAAAGGGTCAAGTTTCCTTTCGAAACTCTGAAAGGGAATTATTCACAACTCAAGGTGATGCAGGAGTGCCAAGAATTCAATTGGCCAAAGTATCTCCGATCATAAAAGGAGTCAGAAAAGGATTACATGTTTACTTGATCAAACTCAAAAAGTTAGATCAAAAGCAAGAGTCTCATGAAGGACCTTCTTGGCTAAGGGAATACGCGGATGTTTTTCCTGAAGAGTTGACCGAACTTCCGCCTCAAAGACAAGTAGATCATGAGATTAGGTTAGTACCTGGAGATGCACCAATTGCCCTGAGACCTTATAGAATGTCCATACCAGAAGCAATTGAGTTGAAGGAACAACTCAAGCAACTGTTAGATTAGGGCTACATCCGGCCTAGCAGTTCACCGTGGGGAGCTCTAGTACTATTCTAGAAAAAGAAAGATGGGACACTTCGACTATGTATTGATTACCGAGGGTTGAATCAATCAACAGTCAAGAACAAGTATCCTATTCCTAGAATACATGAGCTTCTTGATCGTCTTCAGGGTGCAAAGATCTTCTCCAAGATTGATCTCAGGTCAGGTTACTATCAGATAAGGATCAAGGAAGAAGATATCTCAAAGACGGCCTTCAATACAAGATATGGGCACTTTGAGTTCCTAGTTATGTCATTCGTGCTTACGAATGCATCTGCTACCTTCAATAGATTAATGCAGGATATCTTTAGGCCATATCTTGATGATTTCGTGCTTGTCTTCTTCGATAACACTTTAGTCTATTCTAAACAAGAAGAAGATCGATTCTCCTTGAGACAATGAGGTCACATAAGTTGTATGCAAAAATGAAGAAGTGTGCATTCTTCAAGCGTCACATTGAATATCTGGGATTCATAGTATCATCAAAAGGAATATCAGTGGACCCAGCCAAGGTCAGAGATGTGCTTGAATGGCCAACACCAGTATCTATCAAAGAAATACATAGCTTTCTTGGATTGACAGGATGGTATAGGGTCTTCATAAAAAAACTATGCTTTGATTGTAGCACCTCTGACGGATTTACTAAAGAAGCAGACTTCCATTACATGGTCAACTCCCGAGCAAAATAGCTTTGATAGATTGAAGCAAATTTTGGTATCAACACCTATTCTAGAACTTCCAGACCTCAATAAGGAGTTCGA